>NC_067138.1:26483591-27083591 GCF_903995435.1 Acomys russatus
GTGGCTGTAATAAAAGTCAAGGTTGAATCCATTGTCTCTTTAGCTAGTCTAACTAATCCCAGCAAGCATAAGATAATGTATAAGAGTAGATAACAGAGGACCAAGGAAAGAGAAAAGGCATTTTACCCATGACAGGCAGTCAAATGTCACTTAAGAGATTTTGCCTACCTCTTTATGTAAATCATTAATTTGACAATTAACAGTATTAAAAACAAAACAAACAAATAACAAACCTCTGACATACTAATGCAGCACATGCCAGAAAACTGTTGGCAACCAAGATTGTCTCCTGTCACAGGTGTGTCCCCTCCTGATAAAAAACCTTTGAATTCTGCATTGACAAGGTGATAATTAACATGTAACACTAAACACAACAGCATCATATTCAGTTCAGTTCTTGTTGTTTCCCAAAGTCTCAGCTTGTTCAGTCTCAGTTCTGTTGTCTCCCTACATTATCATATTACTCTTCCACATGTGGAAGCATAGGATCTTTTTCATTAACTATTTTCTAGATAGTTTCATTTAACATATACTTTAGGTTGTGTCTCCTTTAGTATAAAATGCTTTTGGGCCATAGAAAAAGCATTATTCTTTAAAGTGAAAAAAAATTTTTTTAAGTTATCATAGCTAAGTAGACTGTGAGAATAGGTGGGTATAAATATCTCATGTTTGTTTATTTATTTATTCTTTAATTTGCCAACAAAGTATCTGATGTCATTTCACAATAGTTTGACTCTGTGGATAGTAAGAGATTTCAGTAACATGATTAATGCTAAAATCTCTTACATGATTTGACAGCATAAGCAGGACCATTATTAGTATTACCTGTAATGAGAGTCCTAGAAATGAGCTGTGTAAAGAGATATTTGACAAAGTTAAGTTCCAAATATGATACAATGATAATTCTCTGAAGCTTCCAGTACCTCATGCCATGTCTGGGGCTCTGCCCTGAGTTGACTAATTATGGAGAGGCATTGTGCAAGCCTATAATATATTCTGAGCATGTATCTTTATATACTTGACATCAGAGAAGGTCCCAGACTCAGGTAGCTATGTTTTCAGATATCAAACTGATGTTCATTCATTACTAATTATGCTTCAAAAGCTTAAAATAAAATAAGGTATTTAAATTGTACACATCAATGCTTTTAGTAAAGGATAGATTTTTGTGTGACCTTTAAAAATTACCTTCTTTGCCAATGTCTGATCATTTATCAGACCAGAAGAAAGCATAAAACTAAAAACCAAACAAAACCTGTTAAATTAACAATGATCATTAACCTTTAAAGATTTCAACCTAAGGTCTTTAACAAAGTATGTTATCTTTAAACTTCAGGGAAATTTTAATTTTGAGCTCAAGGCTTTCATAGCAGACAACAGGACATTTAGAAGTACCTGAGAAATATTCACAGAAAACCCCAAAGGAGAAAATGATTACATTTTACATGGAAGCATAGAAGCTTATATTTAAACTGATGCAGTAAATGAAACAATAATCTGAACAGTATCAAAGCATGACATTTCCATGGAGGAACTTGTTAGTTCCAAGGAGAAAGAACTTGTTGGAAGGCTTTAGTTTTTTACTACATTTTTGTAGACAGTCTAATGTCAGATTCTCAGGCTCTACCAAAAATAATTTTAGGTGAAAATGTCCAGGTAATCTAATTTTTATTGCATATATTTTTGGTTTAGTTCTTTTTGCTCTCTAAGGAAATTTGAGAAACACGTAATTAAGTTTGCATTTTTTTTTAGTCACCATATTATCCCAGAAGAAAAAACATTTCTTATGGTGAAAAAGTATATATTTAGAATTAGTCATCTGGACTCAGTTTAGATGATCCCAATCTTGTTGGCAACATCCAGAGCATCGTACTCAGGAGCCAACCGAGGATGTGGCTCCTCTCTCCATCAGGCCTTTGGCCCCATCAACGTCATAGACTTTAGTTTCTTCACAGCCTGTTTAACTGCTGCTTGTTAGCCTTGACATCCACAAGGAACACTAGTGTGTTGTTATCCTCTGTTTTCTTCATGGCTGAGTCGGTGGTCAGGGGGAACTTGATGACAGCATAGTGGTCAAGCTTGTACTTCCTGTGTGTGCTTTGTAGAGGATGTTTGGGCTGCCTCCGGAGCCACAGGGTCTTGGGCACATCAGGAGGTGGGTAACATGCAGATCTTCTTTTTGTGGCTGTGGATGATTTTCAGCACTACCTTCTTAGCTTTCAAGGCCTTCACTTTAACTTTGGCTTTGGGAGGGGCAGAAGCTTCCTTCTTCCCTTTAGGTGCCATCTTGCCAAACAAACAAACAAAAACCCAAACAAACAAACAATCAAAAATGTTAAATCTCCGTTTTAATTTACTCCCATTTTCCTTTAAATCTATCCCATGTCCTTTAGGTTCTGGATACAACGTCCTTAATGCTGTGCTCCTAAGTCTTTGTTTGCTTTGTCTCTTTCTTATACCACCTGTAGAGTCCTTGAACGTTGTCATCTGTTAATCTTCCTCCCTTTGCATTGATTGAAGCCAAGGCTACAAGGAAATTGGGTTCCAATAGATTTTTTTTTGAAACACTCTCAGAGTTATTCCAAGTGCATATGTTTCAAAATGATTTAGAAGATTAATTAACTAAGAAGATTGATTAAATGTTGAAAACCTAGAAGGCCTGAACGATACTTTATGATTGTTTATTCCATTTCATGTTGTCCCATATGAAACTGTGTACCTTGCTCTCCCACACACTTTCTCTGTGCTTTGTTATTAGTTGAGGGCAGAATTGAACTTGTAGTCCTCACACATGTGCCTCTCCAGTGCTAGGATTTCCGCTCTTCATCCTCACTCCTGACCCTCTCTGCATGCTCTTCACAAAAAATGTTCAAATTCTCTATGTCTGCTGTCCTTACGAGCCAAATAGTTCAAACTAAGAACTCTTGCAGACAAACTGTGCCTAGGTAATGAGCTCAACTACAGTGGCTACCACATAAATGTTAACTGATTTTTATGCTTTGAGAATATTTTAGATCTTTGAACACACACACACACACACACACATACACACACACACACACACACACACACACACACACACACTCACACACACACACACTCTCACAAACCCAGATATGTCTAGGGGAAAGAATTTGCTGAACTCTGTTCACTTTGGAGCAGAGAAGTTAGAAGTGGTGGGTCAGGGGTTCCCTCCACTGGAATTTCTGCTGTTGTCACATCTAAAAGTAAGGCCACAGCTGTGGCAGAACAACAAGTGAAATTTTCCAGAACATAGAGGTTAAGGAGGTCTTGAAGAATTGCTCATTTCATGACCTGTGTTTTATCCCTTTTGGCTAGCTTGGCCTTTAAATCTATTTTATTCAGGGTCAAAAATAATGGTACCAGCTTTTGCTTGGTAAGTTGATTTCTAACTTTTTACTCTTTAAAAAAATTTTTGTGTGTGTGTGTGTGTGTGAATTTTATGAGTTCCCTGGAGAAAACAAATATTTAGCCTTTTGTTTTTAAAACTCAGTCAGTGAATCTAAATCTTTTAATTGGTGAGTTAAGGTCATTTGCTTTTAATGATTTCTATTGGGACATGTTTGTTATTTTGTGTGATTTTGTTGGTTGTTTTCCTAGCTGGTTGCAAAATTGATTCTTTTTTCTTCTCATCCTAAAAGTATCATGAACATTAGGAATTTGCTTATTTATTTTGTTGAACATGATTGATTTTTTTCTTCTTTTACTCATCTGTTCCTCTCATGAGATGTTTTCTTTAATGTGTTTTAATAAATAAAAATTTCCTTCTAATTCCTCCATGTAGTATACCTTTAAACTTTTTCCCACAGGATTGGCTTTTTAGTCATTGATTTTTAATGTATCAATTTACAGAGACCACTTTGCTGGACATAGGAACTTGGTTGACAGTTACTTACCTTCTGGGCTGTAATTACATCATTCCATGTTTCCCTGGCATGTGGAGTTGCTGCCAAAAATTTGATGTTGTTTGTACCCTGCCCATAATAGATTTCGCTATAGTATCCTGATGTGATAACTCTGCTACTATAGAGTTTTGCCTCTGGCTGCCCAAGGAATGCCAGGGCAAGCTATTTCCTGCCCACGTGTCAGTAATACAGTTTAATGTACTCAGGGGCAAACAGCCCCCATTTGGCTGTGAGAACTTCTGTATCCTGAGCATCCCTGGTGGTAGTGATAAGAAATACTCTGTGTTTATTATTGCCTCCCTGCCCCTGCTTTTAACTCTGGATTGGTGTTGGAATAAAAGCTCCAGAAGAGATGGGTAAAGAGTTCTTAATGTGATTTCCCCACATTCGCACTGACATGTTAGCTGGTGGTGTCATTTTGCAGGCCTTGTTTAAGCAGACATATTGTTGTGATTTTATGTGAGCATTTTCCCTGTCATATCAAGAAGGCACAGTCTTACGTCTCATACCCATAAACATATATTCTATTCATATTATATATTTATGCAAATATATTACATTCATAATATATATTGATGTGAATATAAATATACATAAACATATTAATGTTTATGGGGTATCTTATTACATATATATCGTGTATGTATATATATGTGTAATGCTTAAGTCAGTATATCTATCTCCTCAAATGCTTATCATTTTAAATGATCAAATTGTTAAAAATCCTTTCTTCTATCTTGTTGAAGACTATAGTGCTTTTACAGTTACCCTTTCAGAGCTTCTTAACACCACATGTTGTGTAGTGCCCACCTGAGCCACCTACTTGGACAGTAGTTGACATGCCAACAGTTATTTGCTTTTGTCTCACAAGGAGCTATTCGATGCTTGGCTGACACTCATGTCAAACACAGTTTTCTACATTATACAAATATAAGTTCCTTACTTTTAAACTTCATAGACGTCATATTTAGTTACCTTAACACATAATTAAAAAGTAAGCACAACTTGAAATTTCCTGATATCTGCTTTTTTGAATGTTTTTAAGTAGTTTCCTTCTAAGAAAGCTATTTTTTATGAACCCTGAGGGAAAGGGAGAATAAAATACTTTGCTTTGATCAACAAATGCCCAATTCATTTGCTATCTATAAGTAGTGATTAGAGGCTATGCAATCCATAATTGCTGTTAATTACTCCAAAATATACTTATTTCCTATTGATTTCTTATTGTCGTTTAAGCAATCCTTTGAGGTCGTTCTTCTGCTCATAATTTATATTGTCTTTTTTGGGGGTAAACTTTCTTTGATTATTTTTATAGAAAAATCAGTCAGCACCAGTGTCACTCTAACTCTGATCCAGACCCATAACATTATTTACAAGTCACTTAAAAAGATCCTGAGACTAATGCAAATGGATCTGGAATTTTAAAATATGTTGATGATGATAATGGCTCCCCATGTGACAAGCTGTCAAAAGGATGACTGCCTCCTGAAATAAATGCTCTCCCATGGGTATTTTAAATGACTAGACTGAGTGAAATGTGATCTTTCAGACTCCGCATGTGCCAAAAAGAGATGTGTTGTAACAACAAACTTCCTGTTCAGACAGACAGAAGGTCTACATAATTTTCAGAGAAGTCAAGTTTTAGGGCACAGCTAATGACGTTCAAATACCCATGTGCAACCACAGAAGGCATACATTAAAAGATGCTTTCATGACTTCTACCTGCCTAAGTGTGTCAGAAGGAGAGGAGGAGAATGAAGGAGGAGGGGCTGAGTGGAAATGTGTGAGCGTGCACTGCTCTCTCTCATGCCTGCTCTCCCCACGGCCTGAGCATCTTCTTTCCACTGTTGTGAGAGAATACTTCCCTGGGGAGGTGCAACGCACATGCCTACTCACCACAGATAGGGATCCCACAACAGACCAAAGTATGGATGCCACCAAAGTCCAACTATGATAAACCACTGACTTTAACTGGGGTTATTTATAGAAATATGGGTGACAGATTACTTACAGGAGCAGAAATGACTCAAAGGTGCATCACTAGAGCCTAACCAGCATGGGTGGCAATACACAGAAGTTCATAAGTTGTATTTGATTTGTCTACACACAAATCTGTGGGGCATTTTAACAAATAATGATTGATGTGGGTGGGAGGTCCAGACCACCAGGGGTAGTCCAGACCCCCAGGAAGATGGTTCTGCGTTGTACAAGAAAGCAGGCTGAGCAAATCATTGGCACAAGACACCAAGCAATACTGCTCCGTGGCTTCTGCTTCAGTTCCTGCCTCTAGGCTTTCTGGCCTGTGGTGTTCCCTTGTTGGTGGGCTCTAAGCTCTAAGACAAATAAACCCTTTACTCACTGTCTTAGTCAGTGTGCTATTACTGTGAAAGATACCATGATACCATTACCAAGGCAACTCACAAAGTAAAACATTTAATTGGGGCTTGCTTACAGTTTCAGAGGTTTAGTTCATTGCAATGGCAGGGAGCATGGCAGCACACAGGCAGACATGGTGCTGGAGAGACAGCTGAGAGTTCTGCATCCAGATCCGCAGGCAGCAGGAGGAGCAAACTTTTAAAACCTCCAAGCACAGCACTTCCAGTAATGCATTTCTGCCAACAGGCCACATCTCCTAACCCTTTCACATAGTGCCACTGCCTGGTGATCTTTGGAATCCATGAGCCTGTGGGGATCATGGTCATTTAAACTGTCACACTGCTCAAGTTGATTTTGACCATACTGTTTATCACAGCAACAGAAAGCACACTAGGACATCGTAGTGTATTCCATTACCACCAATATTTTTTTGAAATAAATTAAAAGTACTATCAGGTCTCAAAACTTATGTGCATAAATTTAGTTCTATATTCTTTGTTAGGATTTTATTGCTGTGATGAAACACCAAAAAGCAAATTGGAGAGAAAAGAGTTTATTTGCCTTTACACTTCCAAATTGCTGTTCATCATTAAAAGAAGTCAGGACAAGAACTCAAACAGAATAGGATCCTGGAGGCAGTAGCTGATACAGAAACCATGGAAGGATGCTCCTTACTGACTTGCTCAGCCTGCTACCTTAAGATCCCAGGACCACCAGCCCAGGAATGGCACCACCCACAATGGTCTGGGCCCTCTCACTTCAGTCACTAATTGAGAAAATGCCTTACAGCTGGATCTTATGGAGGCATTTCCTCAACAGAGGCTCCTTCCTCTCTGATGATTCTATCTTGTGTTAAGTTGACACAAAACTAGCCAAATACACCATATATCCCTGAGAAGTAATCCAAATTCACCTAGATACCTGAAGATTTTGAAAAGCATTCTACTAAGTATAAGATAAAAAACATTTAACAAAAATATGACATATCGTAATTTCCACATTGCATTAAAACATGAGTAATGGTACAGAAATTATTATATTTCTACCATGAAAACTTTAATGAACAGCATTCAAAATGCAGCTCCAAAATTAAAGTTATTAATTACTAACTGATCTCCTGTCCCAACCAAATACCTCATAGTAACAAAACATGGGCTTTTTATTAGAAGAATTTCTAGTGTTGCAGATTATGACCCAGTTATTCTAGTCTCGGTGGCATAGTAGTTTCACCCACACACAGTTTTCTTCATATTACCCCAAATCAGACCCAAGTAGAAACGTGGGGCACAGAAAGGGATGTCCTGAACCTTTCAACTTCCATCTCACATATTTGATGACCAGTAATTTTCATTCTTTTCTTGTCTTGAGGCCAGCAGACCTTCATTAAATAGGACCCTTTCCTTGTAGGCTCTGGCTATTGATAGCTGAGATGTCACAAGTGGAAAACTTCCAGTGTGTGTGTTCCCCTGACTCCCTCCTTGTGCTCCGTGGTTTGGCAGTGCTGTGTCCAGGGCTTTTCTCAGCTATGGCTCTGCTTCACTGCCACCATTCACAATCCAAGTGTTCACTCTGTGCAGCAACACAGCCCTCTGATCACTTTTTTTTTTCTTTTCTTAAGCCTGTCTATACTAGGTGGAAAGTTTCTTTCATTGTTGTGCCATTTTATATTTTTAGTCAGCTCATTTCCATTTCCTCAGGTTCTTTGTACTGGCGATCTTTGTTTTTGTCCTCTTTAACAGCATTTTGCTGTGTATCCCAGGCTCACCTGAAGTGATCTGAGTGTTAGAATCACAGGCAGGCACCAACATTCATTAATAGGCTCCCTCTTATAAGAAGATAAATGCTTGTAGGAAAATAAAGTTTATTTTCTAAAGGAAAGGGGAGGCCCAACAAAGCTCAGAAGATAAAGGTGCCAGAGCAGCTAAGCATGATGACCTGCATTCAGTTCCTGAGCCCACAGGAAGGGGAGAACTGATTCCTGTAAGCTGTCCTCTGACTTTCTGGCATCTGAGGGACACCACCCCAAACACAGATATAAATGTAGTAAAAAAATAAATAAATAAATAAATAAATAAATAAATAAGAGACTTCAACTAAAGTTTTCTAATATCACAAGGAATCTACAAATAATATTTTAATTAAGAAAAGATCTGTCAAAAATCACTTAAACGTTTCAAACTCCTGTCCACAGAATAAAAATAGTTTCCCATCTACAATCATCATGCTCAATCTCTCTTGGTGTCATGGAATCACTTTATTAAAAAAAAAAGCAACCACTGTATCAAGTTTCCAGCCATGAAATGAGGCACAGAATATACAGAAATAAAAAATTATTCCATCTTTTTTGGGTCTCTGAGGGATCCTCCATGTCAATCATGGGAAGTTGTCAATCAATTAAAACTGCTTCCAATGTGACATAAATTATCATTTGCCATGAGAAGTAACATTGGCAGCAAAGAAGACTTTTAAAAGCACATTTTCTAATGTGTTTAAAGATATAATTTTAAAATACCTTACATATAATTAAAATTAAAAAGCCCTTAGATGTATACTTTATCATCTCTTGTGATTTTCCCACCATAGATTCCACCCAAAAGAAACAATGCTAGGAGCCCGGTGGTGGTGGCACATGTCTTAAATCCCAACACTCAGGAGGCAGATGCAGGAGGATCTCAGGTCTACAAAGTGGGTCCATGATAGCCAGGGCTACACAGAGAAACCCTGTCTCAAAAAACAAAAACAGAAAATGGAGAAATGAAGCTCGAAATACTTAGTTTAAAATAGGTTGTTGCTAACTATTCAAGGGGTAAAGTATATTAATCTCTGTCAGCTCATAGATACTGTCTGTACAACTTGTAACAAATTATTTATATACCAAAGCTGTTTAAAAACAATTACTTGCTTAACAATTCTTGAAATTTTATATTGAAATTTAATTTATTTTTTCTCAAAATAGTCTACTTACTGCTTTTCTACCAATCCTATACTCCTTCTAAGGTTCTACATAAGATTGCCTCTGTCTTGGAAATCTTACCCCTACCTCCTGTCTCTCCGATCTGTTTACACTCTGTTCACCCTTCATGTATGCCCACTTCTTACAGTACCACTGGCCATCTATGTACACTCAGGACTCCATTTCTAGCACTTCTCAGTTGGTATTTAGCACAAATCACCCTTTGGTTAGAGATCTTGTGTGACAGACTCTTTACCAGGCCAATTGACAATTGCTCTATCTGCAGAAAGTCTCATTGTTCACCTGTTGGAGCCAGTTTGTATCCATTGTAGAAGTGCTCAGTAAATGTCTGTGGTATATTTAAGGAGGTAAATAACTTCTTCGTCTCCAGTGTTTCCCTTTATTTTGTTCTTATGTTCCTTCTAGTTCACGTAGCGATGAGCTATTACATCCCCAAGCTATGTAACTCTTTAATCAGGCACTAATAATTGTTATGTGGGGGAGCCCTGATTAGATAGAAGAGATCTGGAATCTACTTCCAAATCCTGTGTTATTCAATGTGAATCCAGCGCTTTCCTATGTTGTAGTTTTTGTAGTTTCCTTGCCCTTATTGGTAGCACTGGATTTGAGACAACTTCTCAGCCAGAGAGAGCTATGAGACTCAGGTTACACAATGAGAAAATAGATAGCTACTCAAGTAAACAAAGGAGTCATTAGTCAGGACTAGACTTAGATTGTTCCTCCAGGGAGCTGTACCTCCAGCCTGTTGTACTATTGCAACTACAACCAAAACAGATGAATTGTATGCCCAGCTATCTAGTTCTCAGTAGATGCTCTTTGTCTTATTTTCAACTCTTAGCTTTTAATAATCCTCAGAGGGCTACGCACTGATGACATTCACTGACCAACGTGCTCTCATCTCTAACTGGTTTTAGTCCATAATAGGATAATTGGCAGGCAATCACTCTAGAGATCCATGCAGATAGATTTTTCTTGTAATCTGTAGCTGGTAAACTCCACAGCAGCATTGTTGTACTTAAGCTCTCATCCTCAAGGCACAGTTCCTGTTGTGTCACTAAAAAAGTGATTGTAGCTTTACTCTAATTTCAAAATGAACCAACTAATGCCTACAGAACAAGAATTTATTTTTGTTTAATTTTGTTTTTGTTTTCTATAATATGAGGATGCATCTTGTATCTAAAGTATTTGAGGCAGTGAACCTTACAAAGAACACTCAGTACAGAAAATAAGTGTTCTGTGTTTACCTCCTGCTCTGCTACCTCAATAGCCTGGGATGTAGAGACTTAACCTGTGTGTTTGCAATGCAGATTTCTATTAGTTTCTTCTTGTACTATATTTTAGAGTTTCCTTTCACAAGGATGAAACTTATGGAAATAGTGATTCTAGAGAAGTTTGAGACCCAGAGACAAGGTAAAATAAAACTGAGGGAAAGGACTCCAAAAAACAGCAAAGCTCTTATTGCTCCTCAGGTTATCCAAACACGGAATAGCAGGGTTTTGGGGAGGCGACCTTCCTTGGCACAGCTAGAGTGATAGAAGCTCCAGTCTCACTACAGGCAGCTGAACATCACCTAAGTATCTATTTCAACAATGCATCTCCATTAGTGTTCTTAGATACAGTGAAGAGTATTCTGCTATGTTTTCAAGAAATGTGTGCTCACTGCTTCCCATCCTCATGCTGCAAACAAGAACTGCAATGTTAATTAGGCTTTACTTACACAGCCATGCCTTTACCAGTAACAGTGATGATGATGAGGAGGAGGAGGGGGAGGGGGAGGACAACAACAACAAGAATGGCAATGACAATGACTTACACTGGGAGTATTTAGAGTCAGCAATAAATTGTAATCTTTTTATACCCAACCTCAGCTTCCTTACGCAAACCTTGATTTTTATGATAAGAGATAGTTTCAGAAATGCTACTGTATGGTTTTATTTTAGTTTTTCTTTATATTCTGACAGATCAATTACAAAGAGTACTTTTATTCTTTATAATAATAGGCAGAAAGTAGGAGTATCAGGTGAGAAGATGACACTGGATTCAGTATTCCCTGAAGCTGTCTTCAATAAAGAGTGCTTTGTTGTTGTTAAGCTGTTTTTTCTTCCTAGTTTGCTGTTTCTGTGTACATTTGCATATCATCCATGCCTAGGTGAGTAGAGTAAACAGAAGGAGATCTCAATCATCCTCGCCTTAGCCTTGGTGATTGACACCTGGGTATTGACCCATAGCTTCTCTTCATCTCCCTTGATTCTCTCTTAGAATCTCTTCTTGAATCGATTCAGTTCTCACATGACAGATAGATTACCAATCCTTATAGTAAGCATTTGACCTGAGAAACAGAAGACTTTGAATGCATCCTTCTCTCTTCCTTTAGTTTTTAAATATACAGCAGCTGGAATAGCTTTATGCAATCAGACAAACCTAGTCTCAGGCATGCTTACCTCTTTTCCTGCCTATCCTTCATGCTCAGTCCTATCATACACAGGTAACATGCAAACGCACATATTTTTACTTTGTTTGAAGAAAATTTGAGCTAAGGTAGCAAAGGGAATGAGAATAAATATACAGGGCATAAATACACAAACTTGAAGTTAGTAAGATAGGGCGACTCTGAGGTTCATGTCAAGGATGAAGCCAATCAAGAAAACAAGAAGTTTGTTATAAATAGGGTAAGTCCAATTTAGGTTTACAAAGCACTTTGTGGAAGCACCCTCGCTGCTATTTTTTTAAAAAAAGGTTATTAAACAAAATACCAGAGACAGGACTGGGCTATTTCCCTGTGAGTGGTAGGTCAGGAAGCCACAGGGATTCCCAAAACAACATGGCTACTGATATTTCCCTTGGTTGCCCACTGGAACTAGATGGTAAAACTCTGTTGTGAGTTCACCCCACACTTTGGTTGTACAACATAATGAAACTGCGATGGAACTGAGACAGAGGCTTACTCTCTGACAGCTTGCTTTAGCGGAGATAAAAGGTTCTGTGTAGATCACTGGAAGAGAAAAGATATCAATGCTTTTACTCAGCAGAAAATCATGCATTCTGCAATCCTGACCTACCAGGCAAGAAGTACCTACTGCTGCAATACTGGATTGACTGTTATAGGGTAATCAAACATTCTTTGACTGAATTTGACTTGATGGCAGCTTCACAGGAAGAAATCCATGCCTGACACTGTAAACCTGGTCAAAATCCTATGGCTGGTATACTGGCTAGTTTTGTGTCCACATGACACAAGCTACAGTCATCAGAGAGGAAGAAGCCTCAGTTGAGAAAATGCCTTCATAAGATCTAGCTGTAAGGCATTTTCTTACTTAATGATCAATGGGGGTGTACAGTGCATTGTGAGTGGTGCCATCTCTGGCCTGGTGGTCTTGGGTTCTATAAGAAAGCAAACTAAACAAGCCAGGGGGAACAGGCAATAATCAGCACACTCCCATGGCTTCTGCATCAACTCTTGCCTTAAGGATCCTGCCCCATTTGAGTTCCTGTCTTGACTTCCTTCAATAAGGAATAGCAATATAGAAGTGTAAGCCAAATAAACCTTTTTTTCCATAGCTTACTCTTTGGTCATGGTGTTCACTCACCACAATACAAATCCTAACTAAGATAGCCTTGGAGGGGGGCTTCATAAACCCTTGGGGAACCTACTAGCGTTAGTGAAAGGGATATGTTAACAAACTCTCTTTTAAGTAGTTAAGTTTGCACTATAAAGCTTGTATACTAATAAAGCCTTGGTTAGCAGGCTATTTGTTTATTATATATGTATGTATTTAGTTAAGTTTATTTACGGTGGACAGCAGTTAACTTAGAGACTCATGACTGGTCAGTGTTAGGAATAAGGGCCTGTTGAGTGCTCTTTCACAGACGGTACATTACTGTTGTCTGGCCCAACATTCAGGGAATACTGTGCAAAAGAGGGCACAGAGAGTGCAATAACTGAAGGACATGGAGTAGCGCTGTGGAGTGCTGTCCTCTGGACACAATACAGCTGCTATACTCAAGAATGTATAGCAGCTGTGCTTATCAGACGACATGACCTGTTCAAGGCTGAACCCGTCAATGTTCCATCATAGCTGTGGGAGAGAACTCATTAGTCCCACTCCTGGCTTCGGGTAAAAGAACATAATTTTTCTTCAGTTGTAGTGTAGCCACAGAATAAGTTTCCATGCTCCAGTAAATAACCCCACACTCTCGCTCATACAGGGAATCTTAACTAAACTCAGCATGCCATAAAAACAAGACATGAGACTAGGAGGAGGAGGAGTTGTTGGGGAGAAAAGTTTCAGAGGGAGCAGGAGAGTATATGAGATGATAAAATGGGTACATATGATCAAAATGTATTATGTACATACATTAAGTTATCAACGAATAAATTAAAAGTGCATTTTTTCTAAAACATCCTTGGTGATGTGTTGCCACAAACAAAGAATTTGTATTAGAAAGGGTAGGTGGTTAGTATTCCTTGGGTGGGTGGTTGGTCTTCCTTGATAGCAAATGGGGAAGGCTGCCAGCCACTGTAGCAGTGAGTTATGAGTGGGTGTGGAGTGTTAGCTTGTCGTGAGTGAGAGAACACTTACCACTTACATTCTTGGTGCACATGAATAATAAAAATCTTAACCTGAACCTTTTTTCAAAGCCAAAGTCTAAAATCTCTCTCATATTTTAATTTTCTCTGTAACTAAATATGGCCCCTTCTTTGGCTCCCTGTCTTTCTTATTCCCTTGAAGAATGAACCAAGGAGGCACACACAAAAACAGAATATATGTTCATTCAGTGGATTTACTTAGCCAAAAATGAAATTACTGAAGATGGGAGCAGAGGGACGTTTGTCTAGTTTGAGAGGCGAATCTTCATTTCCTCTACAACAGACGTAAATTCCCTCTGCTCCCATCCTGTAGGGCTTCACTGGGCAGAAAGCACAGCTCTTCAGTAAATAGCAGCCTCATCTTCTCACAGTATGAGAAGCTGGATCACTTGACTCAGTATCACTATCTGTGAGTAAATCTAAGAGCTAAAATAGTTTGCAGTTGCTACTGGCTTACCAATAGCTGAGTATGCAGAGTTGGTGGGTCTTGCCTCATCCTAGGCACCACAAATCCTAGAAAAAGAGGGAGATATACTGTGGCCAGACAAGAAATGAACTAAACAGTACCATCATAGCATAGGCTCACAGCTTGAATGTTTTAAAGGCTCTGAAACTGCTGCATATGTGATAGTTTGAAGGAGAATGGCCCTCATATCTCATATATCTGAGTATTTGGTCCTCACTCCATAGAACTGTTTGGAAAGGTTAGGATGTCTGGTGACCATGTTGAAGGAGGTATGTCACTAGGAACAGCGCGGAGGTTTCAAAAGCAAATGCCATTCCAGGTTATGTCTCTCTGGTACCTGCATACCTCCTGCTTCTTTATGGGATAGCCATGGGCTCTAACACTCTGTGACTGCAAGCTCCAAACCCTGTGAGGCTATGTTATGATGGAGCTGTTTAGATCCTAAGTAAGAACATGAGGGCAACCTCTGATCAGCCCAGGCTGATTACATACCTTAAAGTTCTCTTAAGTACTAACAAGCCTACTGGAGGAATTCAGCCATATTGTCAAATAGACCATTGAGGCTCAGATTTGGGGGAGGAGTCTATAGCAGAGAAGGGCACATAAATGGCTCCACCTTCTAAACTTAACTTCAGGCCAATCAATCTCCAGAGTTATTGTTATTTGATGAGATCGGTTCCTGGCTTTTAAGAAGACTTTTTTTTTCTCTAAACATTTCACCTCCTGAGCTGAGCCATCTGCTGCCTGCCTTTTTGAGCTTGTTGATATCTTGGCTCTTGTTCACCACAACTGTCTCCCAGAGCTGTCGCTGAAGTTAGGTCTCTGATTAATTAAATACAGGCTCCTTGTCTTGATGTGGTTTCCCAGGGCAGACTCTCTAGGTTAGACCAGTATCTTTTAATGAGTCCTATCTCAAGATGGTGCTGGCCCTCTACCCTGAAGGTCATACAGAGTGAGATAATGGGGTTCTTCAAAACCCACAACTAAGTTTTGTGGCTTGTAACACTGTGGGAGTACCGAAGAGATTTACCCTCAGAGCTGGTTTTAGACTTGATGGTCAGATCCATTATCCAGGCTCTCACATTTTAGATATAGCTGGAAATGGACTTTCATATTTTAGTCAGGAAAAGTTGGCTGTCCTTCAGTATAGGTTTGCGAGGCCTTTTAGGAGTTCCTGGAAAATGGTCTCTGCAGAACTACTCTCATTACCACCTCATCACAGTACTTTAGACACCTTTCTGCAAAAAAAAAAAAAAAAAAAAAAAAGCCTGACTTCCAGACTTTATGCAGATTCACTATAGCTTACATGCATAGTGAATGAAACAGCCTCCTAGCATTCTACTAACTTACTAAAAAGCCATTAATTTTTTTCCTGACCATACAGTAAAAAGCACAAAAGAGTTTCTCGAATAATCCCATTTCTGATGTACATTTGTTGATAATAATTCTGATAGATGACTTCATGTTTCACTGGTCCTCAAAAATTATTTCTCATTATTCTTTGAACTACACACCACCATTAGACATGCTGCATTGCTGTTGATCACAGCGACTGTAAGTCACATAGGCAAGCTAAACTGTAGTGGTCAATCTCCCTGTTCTTTGACAAGGGACAATGACATCTGAGAAGCCCCATAACTGCTGTGCTCTGTGTTTGGTACTCAACATTTGTCAGGGACTGGATGGAGATGTAATAAAGACATCAGGTTGCCAAATTAACAAGACAGGGTCAGCTTTCTCCAGGAAATTGAAGGTGAAAAACTCAGGTCTTTTTCTGAGGCACACAAGGATAAAAATACAATTCCAAATGCCATTCTAGAGAAATTCCAAGTTCTGACAGGGACAGCAGGACTCCAAGCAACCAGGCCAAAGACAAGCCTTATAAGCTGCTTCTGGCAGAGAGAGCCTCTGAAGAGCAAGGCTTCACCCTTTAATCTTCACATTCTGTGCTTTAAAAGTCTTTAGAAAGAAGTAAGAATTGTCATGTGTGTCAGTTTTGCTTGATCAAAACTGTCTACTATTTCTACCATTGCCCTCTAAAGAGCATAAATGACCAGGGAGAAAACTAAGCAAAAGTACTTATAATTAAATGGGCTCCTTTAGGTTGGTGTATATACCTTTCCCATAGACTGGGCATGCTGCTTTCTGGTTTACTTGTAATCTTTGCGATTTGATATTGATAACAAATGATAACAAGTGATGATAAGATAAAAAGGAAATTCAAGTATTTATTTAGATATAAGGAAACTGGGAACAGATCTACATCAAGATTGAGCTGTACCATTCTTGCACATATACCCAAAGGATGCCACATCCTACAGCAGAGACACAGACATCTATGTTTATTTCTGCTCTATCCACAATAGTCAGAAATTGGAAAAAAATCTAGATGTCCATTGATGGATGAAAAAATGTGTACATTTGCACAGTGAATATTATTCAGGTCTTAAAAAAGAAAGAAAATCATGAAATCCACAGGTAAATTGATGGAGCTAGAAAATATCCCAAGTGAGGTAACCCAGAAAAAAAGATAAACATTTTCTTATGTATATCTGTGAGCTTTCAAACCTTCAGTAAACATGCTACAACCCAAATAACCATAGAGGTTTTAGGCATACAGTGAGGGACTAGGGAGGAGAAATGTGGTATAATATATAGTTATGGTGAATGGGGGTATGGGAACAAGAAGACTAACTGGAGAGGGGAAGGAGAGAGTGGAGTAAGGGAGGAAAAACTAAGGGCCATTTCAGGGCTTATATAGAAGTTTATTATAGTAGAAGCTTCTTAAAATATATACAGGCAAGAAAGAAATTTAAATGGAATAACCAAACAACAGGGAAAAAACCCAAACTGGATATCTCTTGACACCAAATAAAAGCATCAGTAGTAGGAATTGGTTATATATAACCAAGGCTTTGACCAAAGGGGCCCCATGGAAACCCCTAACCAACATAGGCTATTATCAAGGTTATTGGTTGCTCTCCATTAATGGCAAGGCCTTATTGCCAAAGACAATGTCAAGCTGATGCCAGCCTAGAGCCTTCCCCCTTACTGACTAGTGTTCTTTGGGAGGTACTCTGCACACACTACCAGAGCAGAAAAACAAACACCAACCTAGCTATAAAGGCTTCAGTCTCCAATGGTAACCTGTCTATAAGATATGCTGGTACAGTAGTGGCACAAAAAATGTGGGAGCAACCCACCATTATCTGATTAGATTATAGGCCCACTCTATGAGGTGGGTACCATGCCTGACACTATTTGGATGACCAAGGAGTAGATAAGCCATAGAACTAAGAAAACTTTCTGTTAAAACGACATATTAATAAAATGACTCTTAAACAAACCAGAATAGGACAAATCATACAGATAAAAAGGGGATAAAACGGGCAATGAAAAAGCACAAGAAACATACGGATGCAGCAACACATGGTCACATACACAAAAAACTCATAAAATCCACAAAATCAGAAGCCATAATATATTATGTATGTATAAGCAAAATAATAATATCACATATATAAACATGTAAGTTATTTTTTCACAAAAATATTAGATACAAAAGAAATCTTGTTTTGCTGTATAGTGATGCTTGTGATATTCTGATATTTCTATATTGGGATTTTCAAAAGTAGCATGTAGGTGCATTGATATTTTTCATCTGCAAATACACACACAAAGGACCTTTGGAAAGCTGGTCACTTTCTCCTAACAATGACAAGGTGTTTTAGAAACAACTCAAGTGGAGAGGATGTATTGTGATTAATGCCTCAAAAATTCTTTTTGTCTAGTTAACAGTTTTTTCTTATAAGATTATTTCCACAAATCAGACACTATTTTCTTCTAGTATATCAAAATACTTCTAACAGAAGTTATGCATGTAGAAGGCTGTCTAAAAGGATGTCACTGTCAACTCAAAAATACTGATTTTTCCAAACAACCAATTATGGGCTATCAAACAACCTGCTTGATGTCTATCTCAATTTTTATCTGGTTAAAAAATAAGAAGTTTTAAGGAATTAATTCTTGAATTCTGTGAAGGGGTATTGGTGTCTTTGGGGAAATAAAGTTACATAAAAAATACAAACCAAGAATTTTGCCTTGGGATTTCATACAGTCACTGAAGCCACTCTGGTTTTCCTAAGTGGCACTTGCCACAGCAATCAAGTGTTGTGGTATTAAAGAGCCATTCATAGAATACAACTTGAGAATGATTCAGTGTTGAATAAACATATTCAAGAAGTGACTCATTCACTTTAAAGACAACAGGAAAGCTTAAGCTTATTTCACACAAGTAAGTGACATTGACATTGACGTCACTCACTGGATTGTAGAACCCGCATTTCCATCCTGGTTATTACCCAAGTACCCATATGCACATTCAGTGCCCTTGGAGATTTAGCTGTACTGAGACTTGTGCTTTGATTTTTATTGCTTGAATTTTTATTCTTTTATTTGTGTGCATGTGTGTATGTGTGACAGATATGCCATGTGTTATCTTATGTGTTTTTCTGCTCATGGATACTGTGGCTGTTTTGAAAGATTACATGCAATGCCACAGCATGTTTGTGTATACCTCCTTTGCATATGTTCCTGACTTTCTCTTGGATATATGCCCATCACTGGAATGCCTACCTCTTATCACACACACACACACACACACACACACACACACACACACACATCTGAACATGCACACCTTTTTTAAGTGTTCAGAGTCCTTGTCCCATTATATATTCCTCATATTTGTTATTAGTGGATTTTGATTTTTTCAATATAAATAAGTTGTTATTTTCAACAAGTTTAAAATTTTAATTTCTTTCACAAATAGTTAGATTGGATATGTGTCCACATGGTTATTATTAAATTTCTTTTGATCATTTTATTATTTTACTTTTATTGATTTACAGAATATTTTAAATTATATGTCATGATCATTAGGTTTACTGAAATATACTCAGTATGAGGTTGTGTGTTAACTTTCATTATAGGTGCCTGTACTGGTAGTTTTGTCAATTTGACACAGACAAGAATCATTTGAGAGAGGAGAACCTTGGGCTGCTTGCCAAGCCTATAGGAGATTTTCTTAATTAGGAGTGGGTGCAGCTCATTGTAGGGAGGGACACCACTGGGCTCCCGAAGTGCTCAAGAAAGCAGAACGAGCAAGCATGAGAGCAAGCCCAGTTAGCAGCATCACTCCATAACCTCCGCATCAGCTCCTGCCTCCAGGCTTCTGTCCTGCTTGAGTTCTTACATTGACCTTCTTTAATGATGCACAATGATGTGGAAGCACAAGGCAAATACATCCTTTCCTTCCCAACTCGCTTTTGGTCATGGTGTTTTACCACAACAATACTAACAGAGCTCATTGTTGGACCAAAGTTTAAAAATGTTAAGATTGATTTAATATTATTTTATGTGTATATGTATTTTGCCTGCAGTGTTTAATTGTGGACACAAGCATGCCTAATGCCCAGATACCAGAAGAGGGTGCAGAATCTTTTGTAACTGGAATTCAGATTGCTGATGGGAGTTACTGGGTGATGGGAACCAAACCTTAATCCTGTCTAAAAACAGAAAGGTGTTTGTTTGTTTGTTTGTTTTTCATTACTGAGTCATCTATCCTGATATAAAATTTAAAACTTTAATTATCTAATGGATATTTTTTTCTTTATTTCCTGGCCTTTTGCATCTTGCTAATGATACTCCTTTTAATCTTCATATTGAAATCCTCTCAACATAAAACCAGAGACACTAAGTCAGTTAGAAGAAAAAGTGGGGAAGAGCCTGGAACTCATTGGCACAGGAGACAACTTCCTGAACAGAACTCCAACAGCCCAGGCCTTAAGGTCAACAATTAATAAATGGGACCTCATGAGGCTGAGAAGCTTCTGTAAGGCAGGAGACACTGTCAAGAGAACAAAGCGACAGCCTACAGACTGGGAAAAGATCTTCACCAACCCTACATCTAACAAAGGTCTAATATCCAAAATATATAAAGAACTCATGCAATTAAACACCACCAAACCAAATAACCCAAATGAGAAATGGGGCATGGAACTAAACAGAGAATTCTCAAAAGAGGAATATCAAATGGCCGAGAAACACTTAAAGAAATGCTCAACCTCCTTAGTCGTCAGGGAAATGCAAATCAAAACAACTCTGAGATTCCATCTTACACCCATCAGAATGGCTAAGATCAAAAATTCAAGCGACACCACATGCTGGCGAGGATGTGTGGAGAGAGGAACATTCCTTCATTGCTGGTGGGAATGCAAACTAGTACAACCACTTTGGAAATCTATCTGGTGCTATCTCAGAAAAATGGGAATAGGGCTTCCTCAAGACCCAGCTATTCCACTCCTTGGAATATACCCAGAAGATGCTCCAGCACACAACAAGAAACTTTGCTCAACCATGTTCATAGCAGCCTTATTCATAATAGCCAGAACATGGAAACAGCCTAAGTGTCCCTCAGTAAAAGAATGGATAAAGAAACTGTGGTACATATACACTATGGAATACTACTCAGCTATTAAAAACAAGGATTTCCCAAAATTTGTAGACAAATGGATTGAGCTAGAAATGATCATAATGAGTGAGTTAACCCAGAAGCAGAACGAATCAAATGGTATATACTCACTTATATCTGCATACTAGCCCAAGGGGCATGTCCCATGAAAGCCTTCACTTACCAGGAAACTGGGACAGAGGGGAGGACATCCTATTGGGACTCTAGATGAGAGAAGCATGGGAGAATAGCAAAGTAGAAGGATCCAGAGGGTCCTAGAAACCTACAAGTAGAACATTATGATAGGCAGATTTGGGCCCAGGGGTCCCGCTCAAACTAAGACATCAGCCAAGGACAATACAGGCAGTAAACTTTAAACCCCTACCCAGACTTAGCCAATGGTCAGAACATTCTCCACAGTTGAGTGGAGAGTGGGGTATGACTTTCACACGAACTCTGGTGCCTCATATTTGACCATGTCCCCTGGGGGGGGGGCTCGTGGCACTCAGAGGAAGGACAGCAGGTTACCAAGAAGAGACTTGGTATCCTATGAGCATATACAGGGGGAGGAAGTCCCCCTCAGGAACAGTCATAGGGGAGGGGAATAATGGGAAAATGGGAGGGAGGGAAGAATGGGAGGATACAAGGGATGGGATAAACATTGAGATGTAACAAGAATAAATTAATAAATAAAAAAAAGAAATCCTCACAGATTTTCTTCTATGAACTTTAAAGCTTTACAGTTTTGTTTTGGAATTTCAATCGATTCCAAATTAGTTCATATATCTGCAATGCACTGCAATGTCTGCATTATATACAGTAGCCTGATATGCAGGAGCATCTTTTGTAGCTTGTAACACTGACTGGTTTGTGTATTCATCTGGTTTTGTATTACCCTAGCAACTTTGTGACATGAAGGTCCTTTATGTGTCATAAGGGAAGGATGTGTTGTTATTTGTGGTGTTGAGATAGCAGGATTGCACTCTACCACTTAGGCACATCCCAGCCTGTTGGTGTTAACTACAGTTCTTTGGCATTTGTTGACCATTTCATCTTCTGCTGTGTAGGTGCTGAGTATGTTCCATACAAATTTGCTATTTTAAAAGGTGTTGTCTGGGCACTTAGAGATTAATTTGGAGAAACATGCGTCATTATAATAAGTAGTTTATGTGTAATTTACATCCTTTAGGTCTCTATTGCATGCTGATTATGACTAATCTGAATATTAAAAATCTCAAATACACCAATGTATGAAATGTTTTGATTACATGATTGCAAATATTAAGAATTCTGGAAAAGGTGAAACTATTGATAGAATGAAAGTGCAGTGACTTCTAAGTATCATGGGGAAAATGTAAAGAAGCAAAACATGGGGAACTTTCAGGGCACTCAGTATAATAATAGACACACCTATGTTTACATTCATTAACCCAGTGCCAAGAGTGATCCCACTTGTAATCTTTGAGTTTAGGATGAGGTATTGGTCCGTTATCAGTGCTGTAACAGAACCCTGAAACTATTTATTTTATAGACACATAGATTTATTTAGATTACAGTTTCAGAAACTGAAATCCCAAGATTTGGTGATGCCATTCTTCCATGAATGGTGAAGGCTTCTTTGGCTATGTTACAATATGGTAGATGGCATCATGGAAAGACATCACTGAAGACAGAGACAGATCACATTGTGAAAAAGGAAATCAGAAAGTGAAGACGGACCAATCCTTTCCCTCACCGAGAACAATTCAATATTAGAAGGAACCACTCTTCCAGGAAACCAACATTACACCCTTGCAAGGATGGTGTCATCAATGGCCTAATTATATCACCCTATACTCTACTTCTGAAAGGTGCTAGTACCCCAGTACTGTCATACTGAGGGGCAAGCTTCCTACACGTGAACTCTGGGAACAAACTGAACCTAACTAAGCCTTGGCAAGTGATAGCTGTATATCTGTGCATTTTTTTTTTTTTTTACCAGTCTTAGCAAATACACTACTTCGGTGTAGGATCTGGACAGTCAGACTACTGTGCAAGGAATATAGGGACCTCTATGTGTTCAGCTCAAATGTTCTGTGAACCTAGAATCTCTTCTATCAATCAGTCTCTATTACAAATTCATAGGCTTGTTCACAGGGCAGCCTGGTGGCAGCATCTTCTCAGCTCAAGGTTTCTCTTGCCAAATGACTCTGGTTTGTGTGGAGCTGATATAAAACCAGCCAGCACACAGCAGTGAGGGAGAGAACAAGTTCAAACGTTCCTACTGTTTTTCAGCAAAACTCATGCTATCTGCCACTTGTACTCTTTCACCAACCTATTCCATTTTTACCCGATCCTTGTTTTCATCAGTGCCCCAAGACATAGTGTATTAAACACTTAGTGTGGTCCTATATGGTGTCCTCTGTTTCCTGAATATAAATGCTGGCTGGACGTAGAATAACTTCTCATTTCTTAATCTTCTTCTCTGCTCACTATATCTACAACTTCTCTGAACGAAAAGTTACTAATGATTCTATCTTTTGAAGTTTTTTAGACCTTAATAAAAATACTTGTTCCCCCATGCATTTGTCCTCCCTTTCATGGAATAACAATGGAACGTCTATGGAATCTTATGCTTTATATTTTATATTAGGTAATTTTGTATTGGATACATCAATCATTGACCAAATGTAACATAAAATCTATACAGTAGGTGAAAACTCAAAGTCCTGGAAAGGCAGTCGTGGGCTCTGCGTCCCTCCTCTAACTGTGGTTTTCTGTTGTTTCCATTCAGTTAGAGTGGCCATTGTTTACTTGTAACCTTAAAACTGCAACTTCTGCCAGAGTTCACAATACTCAGGGGTCTGAGACACAAGATTAGCATAGACTAGCAATGCTAAAAGTTCTAGCCCCGCCCCTTTTTATGGGAACAATGTGGCTGAATATTTTCAAATAATTTTAAATTAAATGATATCTAAAGATAAATCTGGGATGTGAACTATGGTTTTTTAGTCAGTAGCTTTTCCCAGCATCCATAACAAGTGCACCCCTCGCTGCATCAAAAGAAAAGTGGTGAAATAGGAAGAAAATCAGTTTTACACAAAACTGACCAAGTACGTATTGGTTTTGATTTAAAAGTCTGCTTTCTTCTAAAATTAAGTCATTCTACCAGATAAGCCTGAACACTCTGAGGCTGGTGTCTACAAAATCTAGTATAATCACATCACACCATACCTTTACAAGTGTCTACTGCCTCATTATGCCCACAGGATCCTTTTAGGCACACTTAAAGCACAGCCAAACAAAGCAAAGGGCTGGCATTTTTGTACCATCCTACAACCACTTTTGGGAATAGACAGGTAGTGTTAACTATCATCAGCCAATGAGGTGATCAGCTGTATCTGCAGAATGAAATGGCAGTGATAGGTACCCCAAATGATTAGGCTCAGAGAACTTGTAGGTTGGTGATATAGTGGAGTACCTGAGATGTATCTGGAAAGTGTATTACATTCTTCTCTGTGCCTATGCCTCTCTCTTTTTGCTCTTACATATAATAAACCACAAATAACAACTAAATAGTTTTCTTTCCTGTTCTGTGAGCACTTTTAGAAAATTGTTGAACTCAAAAGTGGTTTATAAGAGGGCCTGATTTATAGCTGGTTAGAAGAGTTGTAAGAAAGCCAAGGATTTGCTGCTATTAACACTTAAGGTGGGGGAAGGGTTGCAGAACTGAGCCTTTTGCAAGCTCTGGAGAAGCACAGGTTTGTAGCATATAGATTTAAAATGCCCTAAACCTTGAATTACCTCTTATCTGACTATTTTTCATGTATCCTTTGGCTGATAACATATTCTTTAGGGTAGAAACTGCAGAGAGACTTTGAAAGGGACATTGCAAAGCTCCACAGAATAAAACAAGATCCTGATTTATTAGTGGCTCATGATGGGATTTTTTTTTTTTGTCTGTTTGGACTGTGAAGCATACTTTTTCCACAGAGGTGCCTGGCTGATTTACAAAAGCCAGTTCTCTGGAGAACATGGCCTTGAAATCGCCTCATAACCAAGTTCAAGTTTACTAAAAGGACACACCGTATTCTCCACTGTTTGTGCCGGTGGGGCCGCCTCCTGTACTCTCTCGTCAAGATATCCAGACATGACCCTCCTTACCACCCCAGCATTCCCAATGTAGAACAGGCTTTGCTTGGAAGAAAGGAGGGTGTTTCACGCTCACCATGGTTAACAAACATTCAACATTTGCATTTTGCGGTTATAAATATGCGGTTTCCAAGTACATTTTTGTTACAATTAGCAATTCTGAGCATCCTGTTACAACTGTTGGGTGCCAATTATAACCAGACTTTCTTGGACTGCCAGCTTCTAATAACGACACAGAGACTTTATATATTTCTTATGAAACTTGGCCTTGTTTCCCCAACTAGTGCTTAACTTAAATTGTCCTGTTTACATTCATCTATGTTCTGTCACGTTGCTTGCTACCGTTCCTCAGTCTCTTAGTCCTTGTTTCTTCCTTCAAACCTGGATGGAAAATCCTCAACCCAGATTCCTTCCCGGAGTTCTCATCTCTGTCCAGGAATTCCACCTTCTTTTCTTGCCTTTGCTACAGGCCGTTGTGTTGTTCAGCTCTTTATTAAACTAATCAGAAGGTGTTGGAGGAAGCGTTTAAAAAAATATATGATGCAGTCATAAGAATAACAATACTTAAATCCTGTAATCAGCTCTCTGCTGGTACAGATTGAATAATACAAAGATAGCCTTTACACAGTGTACACAAAGATCACCTCAATGGCTTGTATGCTGAAGAGGTGTTTGGAGCTTTCTGTCTGGCACTGCCCAGTAGAGTTGCCTGTTTTTAGTTGGGTTATGGGTTCTTTTTAATGTTTAGAATCATTATGTGGAGATCTTCTGAACTATATAGTTCTCTGTCTCAAATATGAGCTTATCATATTTTTTATGTTTCACATTCTACCAGTTTTAGATTCCTTAACTATTCCTTTTTTTTTTTTTTCCATCTTGTGCATGGATATATGGGTTTTGTGCATATGAAGGAAGCGACTGCTCAGCTGCCGTGCTGCAGTTCCACCTCCCTTAGAATCTTTTCAATGCTCTCCATTACTGGGTCAAATTATTTAACATTTTCTTTCGTCGTTTCTGAGGTCCTAATTATACTTATATTTATATTGAGTTAAATATTAATATTTATATATTAAGCATTTCTCACTACAGACTGTGTGTTCAGTCTGAGGCGCCTTTACCTGGCGGCTAGCACCACTCATGTTGGGAGTGCTGGGTTGTCAGCACTTGGCTCAGTTTGGTTGCTCTGTGAGCCTGCATGCAAGGGATTGAGTCCCCTGACCCTAAAAGGCAAGAGTCTTTCACTATGTTCCTGATGTCTCATGCGTCTGGGAGAAGACCCACAGCCCACTCTTCCCTTCTGACATTTTGAATTTCAGGTAGATTTAGTGCAATCATACTAGTCAGCACATTTTCACTTTGGGGCTTTCATGAAAATTAAGAATCAAGCTCTGTCAGGGGCTTCTCATTGTCATGGCCTTGCCAGGGACTCCTTGCCATGACTCAAAAAAGAAAAAAAAGAAAAAAAAAGAAAAAAAAAAAAAAAAAAAAGCACATTCGCAGGAGGAAAGACAAGCTATGGGGGGAAAATCCAGCTTTATGTGTTGGAAGTCCTCTCCAGAAACACAGCCTGACATTGTATTTAAAGCTTTATTTCTATCTCTTGGGCATACTTAGAATTTTTCCTACAGATCTTCATATTTTATGCTTATTTTACTTCTAAATATTTATGTATGAATATTGTATTTCCTGTATAGAACCTGTGAGGTATTACTTTATAATCATATGACTGTTATTATTAATTTTACTGTGATTTGTAAAAGATTTTCAACTAATATTCTAGATATTTCAAAATACATTATTAATTATTTTTGGATAACATGGTGATTTAAATATATTGAGTGATAGTAGCTAGGCTTGTCTTGATAATAACTTTAATGAGGTTGCTTCCACTATTTCCTCATTTTACCCAATTCTTAAGGAATTTATCACCAACTATGAAACACTTCCAACTATTTATTTTGGCATGGTTTCAATGTTTGTGCTTTCTCTAAGCTTAACATTAAAATTTTAGTGCCAAGTGTAGCATTATTAAGAGATGAAGCTTTTTGGAGTTAGTAAATCGTACAAATGGAGCCCTCATGAATGGTATTAGCCACTTCATGTAAAGACTGTGTTCTGCCTTCATGTCTGTTCCTGTGATAAAATGCCTTAACAAAAAGCAGCTTAGATAAAACGGGCCTTATTTTATTTCATAGCTCTGAGTTATAGTCTATCACCCTGAGGATATCACAACGGCAGAGGCTCGAGGTGGCCGGATCTCATTACATCATAGCCAAGAGCACAGTGAGCAAAGTGATTATGCATAAGCTTATGTGCTTGCTGGATTGTGCTCACCTCGATTTCTGCACTCTTCTACAGCTCAGAACCTCCAGCCCAGGGAGCCATGTCACCCATGGTGGACTGAGTCTTCCCACGTCATTTAACTTAAGGCAGACCCCCAGATACATACCACAGACCAACCCAGTCTACCCTAGGTTCCTCATCAAGGCTCTCAGGTGATTTTAAGTTGTGCCAAGTAAACAATGAAAGCTAAGCATTACAGACCAGAAGGAACAGAGCATCATCACATTACCCGCTAACCTTGTCATGTAGCAATCTCCTTTAAGAATCCATCTTGGAGGGAAGCTTATTTAGATAAAGCATGTTCAAAAGGGGGTAAAACAGGCTATTTTAAGGCAAGGTCAAACACTGCATTCTGCCAGGAAGCTTGCTAAACTCAAGAAGTAAATAACTGAATAGCTTCAGGAAGTCCCTGATATAGATTAGATTTACCAGGCTCCTCCTTCTCTAGGCATATCTAAACTGTAAGGACAGAATATTGAGAGATACTCTCAGACAAGCTGAGACCCTACAGCATGCAGATATCAGACAAATGGCTGAAGAAACCTTGACAAGCTGAGCTTCTGAAACATCCTTACACTAACCAAGTTGCCTGCAAAGGATATTCTCCTGCCTGCTGAGCTGCCTGCTCCCTGGGCAGTGCTCTCCAGGTTTCCAGATTTTATCATTTGTCGCCCATGCTGAGAGGCTTGAACGACACAGCTATCTCTGAGTCATTTATGCTCTTTTGAGTAACCACTTATCCATACTCCTGTAAGTAACCCCAGTGAAACTCATTGGTTCACCAAGTTGGACTTTGATGGTTTCATTACTTTTGTCTGTTGTCAGTTCTCTATCCAGAGTGAGAAGACATCTGTTCACATTTCCTCACAAACAGTGTCACACAACCAACCTCCACTACCTCTCATTTCACTTCTCTACTAACATTTTGCATTCTGTACTTTTTATGTTTTAGAAAAAAATGTCATGATGATGATAGTGATGGTGATGGTGATGATGATGATGATGATGATGATGATGATGATTCGAGACAGGATTCACTATGTAACTCTGAGTTGCCTAGAACTTTCTTTATAGACCAGCCTGATGTCAAATGCATAGAGATCTGCCTGCCTGTGCCTCCTTCATGCTGTAATTAAAGGAGTACACCATGCTTGGCCATATGATTACACATGTTTTTATTTACTGCAAAACGTTGGTTCAAATAAATATACATATCTACTCAGTTATAATATTCAACTTTCAATTTCTTTGCTTCGTGTCCTTTGCCATTATTATGTTCCAGTTCCCTTTACTAGTTTCTTCTCAGAATTTTTATAGCTCTCCTAGTGTGTTCACATTTTGATACTTAACACTGGAATGAGGTGAGTTCTTCATGGCCAAGCTATTTGTGAAATGCTTGTGAAAATAGAGGTCAGGTACTGTTCCAGGCTGATGCAATTTTATTTTTACACTGATGTATATGCTCTCTCTGAGATTCTTTTGTGTCTTCCTCCATGCATAGTGGGCACAGACAACAATATATTGAACTGTTTTTAATTTAATGGTGATGATCAATGTCTCTGTGTGCACATATATGTGCTTATATGTATGTGCTCCCACATACATCCCTGCAGAGATATGAGGACAATTGGATTTCAAGACATAATACTCAAGACATCAGGCTTATGAGACAAATCTCTACCAACTGAGCCATCCCAATAGCCTGAACTCTTCTCTTGTCCCTTCACGTCTGACCCAGCCAGATAGGTAGATGATTCTTCCAGATATGCCTCAGTTGTGTGATTCTCCATGCAGCTATATCTTTTTTTTGGTTTCTCAAAGCTGAAACATGTGCAGAATACTATATTCTAACTCTTACAAAGCAAGGTATTTTAGGTTTTGTCTTAGCACATCGGAATGAAAATTTGTAGCTTCCATAAATGACCTACCATATAGTGATGGCCTTGTGTCTTTTTCTATATGTCAGAAGCAGCTTCTTCTCTGTCCAGTTAATTTTCTGGGTCCCAAAAGTTTTCTGGTTTTAAAAGAGCTCCTTGCATTATTGTCTCTTTAGCAGTTTTTAAGAAAGTAATGTGGGGCTGGAGAGATGGTTCAGCAGTTAAAGGGTTGTCCTGATCTTCTAGGGAACCAGAGTTTGGTTTCCAGCACCCATGTGCAGTGAGTCACAGTCACATGTAGCTCCCGCTTCAGGGCTCAGAAGCCTCTAGCCTCTGCAGACTTGTGCATTTGCTCCCCTAAAAATGTGCGTGGATGATGAGGATAGATTTCATTCCCATAAGACAAAAAAATGCAGTTAAGTCCCAGGGGGATAGATGACTCAAATGTTACTTTGATATTCACTCTTGCATATTTGTCATTGTTGACTTCTCAGCAGAAGAGGTATTTTTTAGTAAGTTCACACTTCACAAAGGCTCATTATGTGAGTCCCAAAGACTAGGTTGTGACATTTCATGTCCTCTGTAGCATTAGCATTCTAAGGACACTAATAAATTTAACCTAAATTCCCACAGGTGTTGCCAAGGTAATTTCCCATTACTGTATTTGTGAAACCAGCCAATGGCTTCCAGAAAAAAAATGGTGATTTTGAAATATAAGTCCCTCTGATTTACCAACTTCATTATAGGGAAAACATATTTATCAAGTTTTAAATAAAAGCACAAACAAAATAGTACTTGTTTTGATGTTTGATGTGACGCTGGTAAGAAAACGTTGAATATGGGATAAGGGCATCTATGTTAAATTGAACTAAATATAAATATAACCTTATCACCACAGGGTAGTTCGTATTTCAGCTTTAGAGATTTAAATTAAGTACATTTTACATTTGCTCCTCAAGCTAAGTGTTACCTTGAATTGATGGTGAAAGAATTTTGGGGGGCTGGAGAGATGGCTCAGCAGTTAAGAGCACTGGTAGCTCTTCCAGAAAATTCAGGTTCAATTCCCAGCACCCACATGGCAGTTCTCAATTGTCCATAACTCCAGTTCCAGGGGATCTGACACCATCACACAGATATACATGAAGGCAAAAACAAACAAAAACAACAACAAAAAACACCAATGCACATAAATAAAATATTAAAAAAAAGTATTCTTGACTTCTTGAACATTAGCACTTAAATTTTGTTACAATATACATAATTTAGCAAATACATTTTATTTGCTCAAATAACTCTTTTAGAGATGAACATCTAATTGCATGAAGAATAATTTAGTTGATAAGCTATATAGGTCAAACCCAAATGGACCTATTGTGGATTTATTCTCTGCCACTCTGATACCTGAAAACCAAATGACTAGAGAACACGTCCATGTAAAGCTAGAACACAGAGAAAGAATATAGTAGATTACCTTTTGCTAGCTCCACTCTGGGCTAGAGGAAAAAAAAAAAAAAAAAAAAAAAAAAAAAAAAAAAAAAAAAAAAGCGAACTACAGCCTCCTAGAGAAAAGGGCTGTAATGCTTTTACTATGATATTTACTGACACATATGGTGACACAAATCTGAAGTCAAAGTACTTGGGAGCTAGAGGAATAATAATTAATTTAAGATCTCTCTGGGCTCTATAGTGAGTTCACGGCCACCCTAGATAACATAATAGAGACTTCTTTTCATGTTAGTAGATTACTCCATCACTTAGTATTGTTGTCTGTTCATTTGTTCATAATGTTTTTTCCCTTATTTAAATACATGTAAATACATGTTATCATGAGATGAAAAGATGGCTAATCAGCTATCTCAACTGTAATCAGCAAATCTGGCCTTTGGGACAAAATGATATGTTTGTATCCATCTGTCGATCTCTATACTTGGAGGAATAATTTGACTGTATTTATTAAATGAGAGAATGCACACAAATTCACAGCATCTAAGCCGTTAATCTCTATGTAGATTGGCATTATGCACCTAGTCCTGATTGAGCTGTGCTGCATCGGTTATACCCTATTGCTTTGTACTGTATTTCAAACACACCCTGAAAATTGTGTACTTTCTCACCTTGTTTTATATAAAAAAATCCAAGGAATGGGTAAGTGTTGATTAATTTCATTTACCTTTTTGCTTCTTTCATCAAATACTCACTAAGAGCTGTTCCCTGTGTAAAATCTGTCAGGAAATAAGAAAGAAAGGGCCTGTGCAGAGAAGCCTGAGGGCAGAAATACTCAGTGCAGCCACTTGATTACAATGCTTGAAAGACTCAGAAGAAGATGCCTGGAAGGAAAAAGAGAGGACAATAGTAAATTTGCATTTGGCCATTGAGGAGGCACAAATAGGAAAGTTCAGGTGGTAAAGCATGAAAAGTATTTTTTTTTTTTTTCTGATAATAGTGAGAAGGAAAACCATACAAAGAGAATCACAGAAATGCTTCCGCTAGAGAGGACCTGGAAAATCACCTGGCCTGAAGCTAGCTTCACTATTACACTCTAGACAGGCATGTCAGCTGAAAGGCAACTGGCCTAAAATGCTCCAGTCTGAACTGCAGGAGGCAAACAGGAAGACTAAAGGCCCTGTCTTATGTACGGACTTCAGCCTCAACATTGGCTCTCAGAACTGTCACAAACTACAACCTATGTTAGACAGAATTTCTCTAGGCAATAGGTAACTTTAGACAAGGTCTCTGAACTTGTGGAACAAAAGAGTTTTGTTTTATCTATTAAACAAAGGGTTTAGCTCATTAAATAAAGGAGTTTCAAAGTAATAAAGGACACTAACTCAAAAGGGAAGTCTAGAGACTGGTGACAGAGGAGAAATGAGGGCAAATGAGTTGAGTCTGGAGACTGTGGCACGGAAACATCAGGAATGTTAGAGAAAGGTGATGAGTGGAGCGGTTCCTGCGATGGTCCCACGGCCTGTACTATCCTTATGAGTTCATATGCCCTTCTCTGGTTTCCAGGCCTCCTCTATAGGCATGAAGTACTCTTCTAATTAATTCTAAGATAGGTAGGACATATTGTTTTGTTTTTGTTTTTGTTTTTGTTTTTTTTGTTTTTTAGTCATCAAACTTATAGGCACTTTAAAGAAATTATTGAACAGTGGTCATAAAGTGGATAATAAACTTTTGTACAGGTTATAGAAACAGCCAACATTAATTAGTAATTGTAAGAAAATGAATTTTGCACACCAGATTGACCTCCTGAGGAACTTCTGCAGATGTTCATTATCCATCAGTTAGTAGTTTCTGGCTTATAATCTGCAGATATATACTTTTTATACAAAAGACAATTCATTGTACAAAAACAATTCCCTGTACAGTCAAGCCTTCTAGCTACCAAATCCCCTAATGAATCTCTGCCCCCGCCTCTGTGTCTCTCTCATTTTTAAAGACAGGGCTTCTCTGTGTATCCTAGGCTATTCTGGACTCGTAGACCAGGCTGACCTTGAACTCACAGAGATACAACTGCCTCTGCTTTCCCAGTGCTGGAATTGTAGTTATGTACCACAGGTCCACCTGAAGCTCTCATCTCAAAGCACCTGTTACTATCCCTGCTACTGAACTATATACAGATGTCTTAATTTTTCAGGCTGATAAACTTCTGTAAAATTCCAGTCATACTTATGGTAACAGTTTGAATGTTTTTAAAATGTGAGATTTCAAAATAGAAAGGAGAAAAATATTTAAGTCTTTCTGCCATATTATTTTAACTAATGACATATTCACTCTCAGATGCCCTTCACAAGTGGCTATAGTTCCAATTCCCCATTCCTTATGTTCTATGAGAATGAGTTCAAATTTGCTGAAAATTTGCATTTTATTCCCTAGCTTGCTGACAAAGGAAAAATGTGATTGGAATTTAAAACTTTCGAAACTGACCTTGAAAATCTGCCTCCTTCTGAGATAAGAGAGTTTTTTTAAAAAAGTGATGACAGTTCAGAAGCTATTGACTGCAAAGCTTGTAAAAGCTGACATCATGGTCACATTGTCAATCAGCTGCAAAGGAAGGTATAACGTTAAGGATCATTTCCTAAGGCCATGTTCTACCCACAGCAGAGTAGCTATCTTTTTTAGGTCTTATCATTTAAGAATTCTTTTCTGAAAATAAATCCTGAAACAGACAACTGTAGACAAGTGTCCCAATTAGATTGTTTTTCCTAATTTCAGATGCATTTGGTGATTGTTGGGTTTTGTATGCGTTCACACAGTGTATGGTAGCAAGCTTCTGTTAGTAAATTCAAAGATTGTATGTTAGTTTACTACTAATGCACAAAGCAACCTAAAGCACTACAACTAAACTTGTTTCGATACTTTCAAATGTTCTCTAAGGACATTCATTGCACATTAATAAGTTTATTGCTTTTCACTGCTGGACAACTTCTGCTGAGAAGTTAGTATGATAAAACCTACTCTGACTCATTGGTAGCATTTGAACCATGAAAGAAGAAAATAAATGCAATATAATCCTTTGGAAAGTTTCAAACAGGAAAGCCACATAATTCAGCTTCTGTTTTATTCAGGAACATTTTTAAATTAACTAATTGATTAGTTAAGCTTTAATATGTATAGGTATTTTACTCACATATTAGTTTGTGTGCCACATGTATACGTAATGACTCCAGAGGCCAAAGTGGATCCCCTGAGTGTATTGAGAATTAAGCCTCCTCTGGGAGGGCAGAAAGGGTCCCTAACCATTGATCCATTTCTCTGGGAGCTCCTGCCTTTTGAACAATGGTGCTGAGGGTTACATGGAAAACTGAATGGAGAGAGGACAGATGAAGCTCTGGGAGGAAGCATAGTGCAGTGCTCCATGTGAGAGACATGAAAGACAGTGACAGCACTGAGGAGATGACAGTTAGGAGACTATCACCGGGGCAGACTTAGGAAGTCCCCCTTCCCAAGAGGGTTTTCGGGAACTTGTGATAGGAGATAAAAAGGGAATTCAAAGATATGTCTAAGCTGTTCGAGTTGAGCAACAAGAGGAGTAAGACTGCTGTTGTCAATGATCAGAGTAAATGCAAGAAAAAGAAAAAATAGAATAAAGAATAAAAAGCGGAGTAAGAGTTCAGAGGGCCGGTGACATACGACTTCATGTATTTCACAGAGGAATCCATGTCCTTTCTCTCATATATTTTTGCACTAAGTTGAAAGACAAGAAAGTTCAGAGCCAAGATTTGGTGAGAACAGCTGGAATGCTGGGAGCTGGAAGGAGAGATGTGGCTCTCAGTCCCCTCAGTGCTGTGGACAGCAGCAGCAATGCTTGCTCCCTGCAGCACGCCATTCACACCAGCAATGCTCTGCTCTATGCAGCACTCCTCGCTGCCTGATTCCCTCATTTACTCAACAGCTCATCAGAGAGGAAAGAAAAGGCACTTGTGTTATCTTCTCCTCAGGACAAGAAATGTGGAGAAGAAAAGGATATATCCCTTCATCTAATTTACTCAGCTTCTAAAGTAAAATAAATGTAGTTCACAAAAAACATACATAGTGCAAAATTGGGGGATCCATAACCTACCTTCATTTAAAAAAATGCATTTACAATTGTAAAAACAAAAAACCCAACCAACCAAACAATTCACACTTTGAATGGTCTAGTTGTTTTCTTGTTAACCAGATTGTTTGATCTAGTTTCTTGCTTTTGTATCTGGCTTTTGTGTGTATTTCTTGGGCTTCCATAAGAAATTACCACAAAGTGGCTTAAAACAAAAGAATGTATTGTTACACAGTTTTGGAAGCCAGAAGTCCAAAATCACCTTCCCCCTAAGGACACAAAGGAAGGGAATGTTCAGTCATCAGTTTCTAGGCTCAGGGCAGCATCACTCCAGTCTGCATCTTCTGTTCTTTCAGCCCACATTGTCCCTATTCAAAAGGGCAGCAATCATATACAATCAGGAGCCCATGAAACTATTTTAGTATGATTTTTTTGTAACCAATCATGCCTGGAATTATCTTACATCCAAGTAAGAGTATATACTAAAGGGCTGAGGGTCAGGACTTCAACATAGAAATTTGGGGCAGTAGAACTCAGCTCTATTAGTATCACAATATTGCTGGTTCCATGTGATGTGCTAACTTTGCAGACAATGGCAATAGAATTTCCCAAGATTTGAGTTGAAAATGTGAATGTACAGAAACCCCCTTAAACATATGTTTAATAGGGTTGATATTATATGGAAATCAGCTGATGGGTCATTATATCCATTAACTGTGTTCAGACTCAAATTTGTGGCTCGAAAGCAGCATCCTAATAATCAAGCTCAATTGCAGTAGCCCAGGAGTGTGCAGGGAGCACACGTGGAGTAGAAGTGGCAAAGGTGTTGCTCTTAAATAGGAAACAGATGGGCCTTCCATGTATGACATTACATCAGAGCCAAATCCTGAGTCTTTAGCTCCACAAATTTCTATGAAGTTTTGATCCAGGTAGAATTCTGTAAGAAACCTGACAAAGTCCCAAGAGTCTGATGAGTAGCCGGGCACAGCTGTCTCCAGCAGGGAAGTACCTTGTGGAGACTGAAGATGTGATCCTTACATAGGGAAGAGAGTGGAGTTACTAGCTGTTCACTGGTCAAGCAAAACTTTAAATTATTGGTATTGGAGGCTAAGCGCATGGTGGTGCATGCTGTTAATCCCTGCACTTGGGAGTCAGAGGCAGGTGGATCTCTGTGAGTTCGAGCCTCGTCTACAAAGCGAGTCCAGAACAGCCAGGGCTACACAGAGAAATCCTGTCTCAAAAAACAAACAAATGAACAAATGAATGAATGAATGAATGAATGAATGAATGAATGAATGAATAATAGATATTGGGGCTTGAAAAAAGTCTCGGTGGTTGAAAGCACATCCTACTCTGGAAGAGGATCCAAGTTCAGTTTGAGCCTCCCTTTGGACACTCACAACCACCTGAAATTCCAGCTCTAGTAAAACTACATTTCTAGCCTTAAGGGATACTGTAGTCAAGTGGGCACATACGCTCTCTCTCTCTCTCTCTCTCTCTCTCTCTCTCTCTCTCTCTCTCTCTCACACACACACACACACACACACACACACACACACACACACACACACACACATACACACACACACATACACAAACACACACACACACACACACACACACAATTAAAATAAAGCTTCAAACCTTGACAACCTTAAATACAACAGAAAAGAAGAGATATGAGTATTCCCCATTGTTCCTAAGGCTACTTGAGAAAAGAATACTTGATATGAACTCAAGGCCATGGCTAAGACTAACGTAACTACAATGAAAATTCAACAGGAACTTGCACTTGTAAGCAAAGACAGTGCAAGATAACTGAAAAGAGAAAGGAAACAATCCAGGCTCATAATGTTTACATGAAGCCTACTGAAGATAAGCTACCACAGAAAGGTTAATGGGATAATCTAGGCAGAGGGAGGCATGGGTCTGTATGGCAGGACTAGACTCTGCTTCATGGTCAGGGTTAGGGTTAGGGTCAGGGATAGGGTTAGGGGTAGGGTACATAGAAATATAAATGTCCTAATAAAGTCATTCCCTCTCAACAATGGCTTCATAAACTCTGAATTCCAAGCAGAATAATGTTTTACCCTTTGCTACAGGGCATTGACTGGCCAGTATTAATTGACATGTACTTATAACTGAAAAGCAAAATTCTGAAGTGAAGAATATTTTATATTATTACTTTTAAGCTGGGAAGTAGAGGGAGTAATATTCACGCTCTATGGAAACTGCTTTGTTTCTACTTTGTTACTGATACTGGAAACTTGGCAAATAACACGTCATCAAAATCAGCTAATGCAGTACTGCTGCAAAAGAGGAATGTATACTGACCTCGAGTACAGGTTCTGAGTAGCTCAGACAATTACAGCCTCTCAGAAGTGAGATATTTAGTGGAGTTCCCATCCAGGGAACTCAGAAAGTCAGACATCCACAGGAGTAAACAGGAAGACTGTGCTGCAACCAACTAGAAGGAAGTACGTAGCTTCATGGGTATTTTCCTAACTTGTAAACTTCTTTTTTAACACCTTGTGTGTCCCAAAGAGGAGGGAATGCAACAACACAGACTGGAAGGTCCATTGGGCTGAGAGCAGGATCTTCTGCTCAGTACCTTCCCAATCACTCTTGATATGCCTCCATATTTTTGTTCTTCAGGTTCTGTAGAACTTTCACTAGCCCCTGGCTTTGCATATGTGGTGGGCGTTTGCTTTTTTTCTCTGTACTCTTACAAACCGCACACAGACAACAAAAGTCCAGTTGCCTCCTCTGGCACTAGATGTGTTCCCTAACCTTAGCTAGATAGAATTCTCATCAGCATATTTAGTAAAGTCCACCAAGGTCATGTGTCCAAACATGCCTAAAAGAAAACCTATGTCATGGCTCTCCTTGAGTAATTTGCAAAACTTCTAAAAAAAAAAATCTATAAAGCCAAAGACTATTTTGTAATGATACATATTTTTACTATTTACTGTGCTGACATTTGCACTGACATTATTAACAAACAAACAAACTTGGTACATAAAGTGTCTAGCATCTTATCATGAACCTGGGCAATGTCAGTTGTTCTCCATCACTGATAAAAAAAAATGTAATGCTAACGTCAAATAAAAAGTCATAAAGGAAAGAAAAAGTACTTTATTGTTGGCTCTGAAGTACATCTTTAGTTTGCTATGAATCAAGGGATAAATATAAAGCATATTCACTGGACACTGAACACGGAAACTCTGCAGAAACTCACAAGGAAAAACTTCTATAATTACTTCAGTCACAATCCAAACAAGCAATTGATCTTCATGTGCAGTTTTTACTCAAGACAATGACTGACAGACAAGCCATGAGTATTTAGACTTGAGTATCTGTCAAACATTTTCTCAGAAATAAGCAAGGTAGTCCTGTCACTTCAAAGAAAAGCACCATTCAATGTTTATCACATATGACAAAACATTAATTTTCAAGTGAGCATCAAGAAGTTTGAAACACATATAAGGTCAGGTATAAACATAATAGCTTCAAAATAAAGATGTTTTCAAAATATAATGTGTGGTATTAAGGAACAGTTTCTACCTTATAAAGTAAAGTGTATAAGTATTTGGAATATTGGTATTGTTCAATGAACCAGTTTCTTGCCAATGTCTGTCCCAGTCTGTTTTCTCATTGCTGTAACAGAATACGTGGCGCTCTGTAACTTATAGAGGTAAAGTGTCTATTTTGACTTCTGATTCTGGAGGCTGGGGGGTTCATTACCAGGGCACCAGCACTTTCTTGGCTTCTGCTGAGTGATTATGTGATGGAAGCTGAAAGTTAAAGCAGGTACATGTAGAAGAGGCAAAACAGGAAGTCAGCTTCCATTTATAACAACCCCTTCTTGATGGCAACTACCCCGTTATTAAATAGCAAGAGCTCGCTCCAGGAAGGCATGGATTCTCTAAGGAAGGATCCCTCCTCAGGCCATAAACACTTCCTATGAGGTCCTATCCCCAACACATGCAACTGGGCATTCTCAAACCATAGCTCACACAGTATTTGTCAGAAGACGTACTCAACGTGAAATAGATTCTAACGTAAAATGATATGAAAAGTTATTGAAATAATTTCATTATGAAAGTATAAATCACATTTAAGAAGTGATCATCACTTCCCTGCTTTTTCTGTAAAGCCAGAGAAGGTCTATGTTTGTCTTGAAATGATTATGAAATACTCCTTTTTCCAACTCTTGCTTGAGACTGAATTTTATTCCTAAGTTTCATTTATTTACTTATATGTTTGTTTTCAGACATAGTACCACTTTTAGCTCATATTGACCTAGATTTTACTATGTAACTCGATGTCCTTGCAGTTCTGACAATCACCCTGCCTCGAGCCTCAAATACTGAGATCATGAGTATGGCCCATTAAACCAGGTTTTCTTTATACATTTCTGCTAAATGATATGTATCATTCACAATACTTTAAGTGGAGGATAAGATATGGCTGTTACTCTTTATGATTCCATTCATTAAGAAGTTATAAGACTGCGAAATAATACCACTCTTTTTGCTGACTTCTTTTATTTTAAAACCAAATTGTTTCATAAAATGTCACTTACAATGAATGTGTTTATTATGACTCTCAAAACAATTTAGTAAGTGTCATCTCTTAAGTGCATCAGTTTTGCTTGTAAGTTGATAAGCATAAGTAGATGTGTTCCAGAAGGGCATGGTAGATAGATGACTTAATAACCTTAAAAAAAAGAAAGAAAGAAAACGAAAAAGAAAAAGAAGGAAATTACTGACCTTAATAATACATATAATTTGTATTTTCCATGTAAAACAAAGAAAAAAAAGAATTACAGACAAATGAAATAATATTCAAGCAGGATGTGTGTGTGTGTGTGTGAGAGAGAGAGAGAAAGAGAGAGAGAGAGAGAGAGAGAGAGAGAGAGAGAGAGAGAGAGAGAGAGAGAGAGAGAGAGAGGCAGGCAGACAGACAGACAGACAGACAGACAGAGAAACGTGGCAGAAGATGTTAAAAAGTAGCACCCAGGGAGGTCAGCAGAAACAGCCAGCCCCATTGATCTTGACACCAAATGTTGTAATATTGATAAATAGGTCTCCTCACAACATATTTGTTATAAGGAGATTTATTGTAGAAAGGAGGAGGGAAGAGAAGGGGGAAGGGGTGCTCTAGGGGAACAGAGGGAAAGAAGCCAAGGAAGTGACAGGGAGCAGGCAGGTTATATAACTTGCATGCTTGGTGGCAGCAGGTACTGACATCAGAGGTTGTTAAACAGGTGCTATGAGCTGAACTCAGGTCTTCTAAAGGATCATCAATGCTCTTAACTGCCAAACCATCTCTCCAGCCCCCAACTTTATTGATTTTAGAGTATTTATCATATATAGCATTTTTCTATTATCATACAATATATGATGTAATCCTATTATAATTTACAATGTAAAAGAATGAGACTTAAGTAAGGTCTTCAAGATTTTTGTAAGGAATAGATTAGCACTTAAACTCCAATCTTCTGACATAACGTTTCTGATAGATCAGTGCACTAATGTGGTCAGAGAAATGTCCATATGGATCTAATATCTAAAGCCCAAGGCTCACCTGTTCAAAATGTTGAGACACATGCTGCACCTGTCTTCAGTGTTTTCCATCACTCACTCATTGTACCAGGTCACCATGAAGAAGCTCCTAGGGCCCAATCTCTTTTCCCTGCCCTGTTCTAAGTGAGAGTCACTGCTGTCTCAATCAGTGTGACCTCCAACTTCTAGAGAAAGAGCCCTAGTAAAAGACATACTTTCCCTCATAATCAGTTTTACTTTTAACTTACTCAATCTAGACTGTGAGAATGTTACATTTGCTGGTGCCTGTTTGGATCACAGTCGGGTGCTAATCAGCGTTTGGAGGATGGTGGTAGACACCAACATCAAGGCTAGCTAGCTCAGGGACCTCTGAAGAGCCAGCCATAAGTCAGCTATCTCACTCTATGAAAAAGCTAAGAAGGTTACTCGTTTACAGATAATTCTGAAGTGGATAAGGTAGAGTTGCTTACTAATTTGTTTTGTTTGTTTGTTTTTTGAGACAGGGTTTCTCTGTGTAGCCTTGGCTGTCCTGGACTCACTTTGTAGACCAGGCTGGCCTCGAACTCACTGAGATCCACCTGCCTCTGCCTCCCGAGTGCTGGGATTAAAGGCGTGCGCCACTATGCCCGGCCTACTAATTTGTTTTTTGTTTGTTTGTTTTACCTCAATTTCCCCTTTTACTCATAGAAAGATTTGGAAGATCTCTATATAAATGATTTATGCACGGTTATGGCAGAGAAAGACACTAGTGAACTAAAATATTATTACAAATGTGGCTGACTAATCATGCTCCTTGAAATCATGTCTCTAAATTTGATCTCAAATATCAACTTTTTTTCTTGTTTTCATGCCCATATTTTTAAAAAGTTATTTTAAAATTATTTACACAGTGGAATACCAATTTCTTTTTAATGATTGTAGAGAATATTATTGACTCTGTTATTCAAGCCAGGTCATATTATTCATTATTCAAATCATTTAGCAAACATCATTTTAAAATAAGAATTCAAAAAATAACTTAATGAATGATTGCTGTAGAACTATATCTTTCCCCTACTACTTCCTCTCTTCAGCCTTGGCCTCATCACAGTAGCATCACTATTCTTCTTGTAACTTTCCACAGTAAATATTTACTTGACTATTACTTTTATGTATACTTTGGATTCGTCAAAAGATGGGTGAATGATTTAGTTACCTTGAAAAGATGCTTGGTTATTTTCTTCTTTTTTTATCTCACAATGCTACAATCTGCTATAATTTGCTATAATAGAAGCACAGTGATCAATACACCAACAATAGCAATGAACTCAGTAAAAGATGAAAAGTGGTAAAAACCTATATGTAATTTATTTTGTTTTGAAGATAAAAATGATGGTTATGACGGTATACTGAATTTTATAGTTCCTACAAATCACCATTGTTTGGTTATTTTCATGTTTTTTTTTTTTTTTTTTTTTATTAATTTATTCTTGTTACATCTCAATGTTTATCCCATCCCTTGTATCCTCCCATTCCTCCCCCCCCCCTATTTTCCCATTATTCCCCTCCCCTATGACTGTTCCTGAGGGGGATTACGTCCCCCTATATATTCTCATAGGGTATCAAGTCTCTTCTTGGCTACTTGCTGTCCTTCCTCTGAGTGCCACCAGGTCTCCCCCTCCAGGGGACATGGTCAAATGTGAGGCACCAGAGTATGTGAGAAAGTCGTATCACACTCTCCACTCAACTGTGGAGAATATTCTGACCATTGGCTAGATCTGGGTAGGGGTTTAAAGTTTACCTCCTGTATTGTCCTTGGCTGGTGCCTTAGTTTGAGCGGGACCCCTGGGCCCAAATCTGCCTATCATATTGTTCTACTTGTAGATTTCTAGGACCCTCTGGATCCTTTTATTTTGCTGTTCTCCCATGCGTCTCTCATTTAGAGTCCCAATAGGATGCCTTCCCCTCTGTCCCAGTTTCCTGGTAAGTGAAGGCTTTCGTGGGACATGCCCCTTGGGCTAGTATGCAGATATAAGTGAGTATATACCATTTGATTCTTTCTGCTTCTGGGTTAACTCACTCATTATGATCATTTCTAGCTCAATCCATTTATCCACAAATTTCGGGAATTCCTTGTTTTTAATAGCTGAGTAGTATTCCATAGTGTATATGTACCACAGTTTCTTTATCCACTCTTCTACTGAGGGACACTTAGGCTGTTTCCATGTTCTGGCTATTATGAATAAGGCTGCTATGAACATGGTTGAGCAAATTTTCTTGTTGTGTGCTGGAGCATCTTCTGGGTATATTCCAAGGAGTGGAATAGCTGGGTCTTGAGGAAGCCCTATTCCCATTTTTCTGAGATAGCACCAGATAGATTTCCAAAGTGGCTGTACTAGTTTGCATTCCCACCAGCAATGAAGGAGTGTTCCTCTCTCCCCACATCCTCGCCAGCATGTGGTGTCGCTTGAATTTTTGATCTTAGCCATTCTGATGGGTGTAAGATGGAATCTCAGAGTTGTTTTGATTTGCATTTCCCTGATGACTAAGGAGGTTGAGCATTTCTTTAAGTGTTTCTCAGCCATTTGATACTCCTCTGTTGAGAATTCTCTGTTTAGTTCCAAGCCCCATTTCTCAATTGGGTTATTCGGTTTGGTGGTGTTTAATTTCTTGAGTTCTTTATATATTTTGGATATTAGACCTTTGTCAGATGTAGGGTTGGTGAAGATTTTTTCCCAGTCTGTAGGCTGTCGCTTTGTCCTCTTGACAGTGTCTCCTGCCTTACAGAAGCTTCTCAGCCTCATGAGGTCCCATTTATTAATGGTTGACATTAAGGCCTGGGCCGTTGGTGTTCTGTTCAGGAAGTTGTCTCCTGTGCCAATATGTTCCAGGCTCTTTCCCACTTTTTCTTCTAAGTGAGTTAGTGTCTCTGGTTTTATGTTGAGGTCTTTAATCCACTTGGATTTGAGTTTTGTGCAAGGTGACAAATATGGGTCCAGTTTCATTTTTTTACACATAGACCTCCAGTTAGACCAGCACCATTTGTTGAAGATGCTATCCTTTTTCCATTGAATGGATTTGGCTTCTTTGTCAAAAATCAAGTGACCATATGTGTGTGGATTCATATCTGGGTCTTCGATTCGATTCCACTGATCACCCAGCCTGTTGCTGTGCCAGTACCATGCTGTTTTAATTACTATTGCTTTATAGTACAGTTTGAGATCAGGTATGGAGATTCCTCCGGAGCATCTTTTATTGTACAAGATTGTTTTAGCTATTCTGGGTTTTTTGTTTTTCCATATGAAGTTCAGAATTGAACTTTCAATGTCTTTAAAAAATTGTGTAGTTATTTTGATAGGGATTGCATTGAATCTGTAGATTGCTTTTGGTAGGATGGCCATTTTTACTATGTTAATTCTCCCGATCCATGAGCAAGGAAGATCACGCCATCTTCTCAGGTCATCTTCAATCTCTTTCTTCAGAGGTTTGAAATTTTTTTCATACAAGTCCTTCACTTGCTTAGTTAGGGTAACTCCTAGATATTTTATATTGCTTGTGGCTAATGTGAAGGGTGTGGTTTTCCTAATTTCTTCCTCTGTAAGCTTGTCATTTGTGTATAGGAAGGCTACAGACTTTTTTGAGTTAATTTTGTATCCAGCCAATTTGCTGAAGGTGTTTATCAGCTTTAGGAGTTCTCTGGTGGAGTTTTGAGGGTCACTTATGTACACTATCATATCATCTGCAAAGAGGGATAATTTGACTTCCTCCTTTCCCATTTGGATACCCTTGATCTCCTTTTGTTGTCTTATTGCTCTGGCTAGAACTTCGAGTACTATATTGAAGAGATATGGAGAGAGTGGGCAGCCTTGCCTTGTTCCCGATTTGAGAGGAATTTCCTTGAGTATCTCACCATTTACTTTGATTTTGGCTATTGGCTTGCTGTATATAGCCTTTATTATGTTGAGGAAAGTGCCTTGTATCCCCGATCTCTCTAAAACTTTAAACATGAATGGGTGTTGAATTTTATCAAATGCTTTCTCTGCATCCAAGGAGATGATCATGTGGTTTTTTATTTTCAGTTTGTTTATATGATGGATTACATTGATGGATTTCCGTATATTAAACCATCCCTGCATGCCTGGAATGAAGCCTACTTGGTCATGATGAATGATATCTTTGATGTGCTCCTGTATTCGTTTTGCAAGTATTTTATTTAGTATTTTTGCATCTATGTTCATAAGAGAAATTGGTCTGAAATTCTCTTTCTTTGTTGAGTCTTTGTGAGGTTTAGGTATCAATGAGACTATGGCCTCATAGAATGAATTTGGTAATTTTCCATCCATTTCTATCTTTTGGAGTAGCTTGAAGAGTATCGGTATTAGCTCGCCCTTAAAGGTCTGGTAGAATTCTGCACTGAAACCATCTGGCCCTGGGCTTTTTTTGGTTGGGAGACCATCGATGATTGCTTCTATTTCTGTAGGGGAAATGGGACTATTTAACTTGTTTATCTGTTCTTCACTCAACTTTGGCAAGTGAACTTGATCAAGAAAATCGTCCATTTCCCTTAGATTTTCAAATTTTGTGGCGTATATGCCTTCAAAGTAGGATCTTATGATTCTTTGAATTTCTTCAGTGTCTGTTGTTATGTCTCCCTTTTCATTTCTGATTTTGTTCATTTCAATACTGTCTCTCTGCCTTTTAGTTAGTTTGGCTAATGGTCTGTCTATCTTGTTGATTTTCTCAAAGAACCAGCTTTTGGTTTTGTTGATTCTTTGGACTGTTTTCTTAGTTTCTAATTTGTTAATTTCAGCCCTGAGTTTGATAATTTCCAGGCGTCTACTCCTCTTGGGTGTTTCTGCTTCTTTTTTTTCTAGGGCTTCCAGTTGTGTTGTTAAGATGCTTATGTGCGGTGTTTCCAATTTCTTTTTAAAGGCACTTAGTGCTATGAATTTTCCTCTTAGCACTGCTTTCAATGTATCCCACAAATTTGGGTATGTTGTTTCTTCATTTTCATTGAATTTCAGAAACTCCTTGATTTCTTTCTTTATTTCTTCCCTGACCCAGGTGTCATTTAGCAGAGAGTTGTTTAGTTTCCACAAACGTGTAGGCTTTTTGTTATTTCTGTTGTTGTTGAATTGCAGCCTAAGAGCATGGTGATCTGATAGGATACAAGGTATTATTTCAATCCTCTTGTATCTGTTGAGGCTTGCTTTGTGACCTACGATGTGATCAATTTTGGAGAAGGTTCCATGGGGTGCAGAGAAGAAGGTGTATTCTTTCTTGTTTGGGTGAAAGGTTCTATAGATATCTGTTAGATCCATTTGACCCATGGCATTGGTTATTGATGTTATTTCTCGGCTTAGTTTCTGTTTCAATGACTTATCCTTCAGTGAGAGTGGGGTGTTGAAGTCTCCCACTATTATTGTGTGGGGATCGATGTGTGGTTTAAGCTTTTTTAGGAGATCTTTTACATATGTGGGTGCCCTTGTATTGGGAGCATAGATGTTCAGAATTGTGATGTCATCTTGGTTGACTTTACCTTTGATGAGTATGAAGTGTCCTTCCTCATCCCTTTTGATTAATTTTGGTTGAAAGTCTATTTTGTTCGATACTAAAATGGCTACACCTGCTTGCTTCTTGTGACCATTTGCTTGGAATATTTTTTTCCAACCTTTTACCCTGAGGTAATGCCTTTCATTATGGGTGAGATGTGTTTCTTGGATGCAGAAGAATGTTGGGTCTTGTTTATGTACCCATTCGGTTAGTCTGTGTCTTTTTATTGGAGAATTGAGGCCATTGATGTTGAGAGATATTAATGACCAGTGACTGTTAAGAGTCTTAATTTTGATGTTGTTTCCAGTCGAGCGTTTGTGTAGTTGTGTTTTTGCCATGGGATAGTTATCTATTTCCTGGGTAGTTTTGGTTGTAGCTTGACCCTTTGGGATGGAGTTTTCCTTCTAGTACCTTCTGTAAAGCTGGGTTTGTGGATAGGTACTGTTTGAATTTGTTTTTGTCATGGAATATTTTGTTTTCTCCATCAATGGTTATTGATAATTTTGCTGGGTAAAGTAGTCTGGCCTGGCATCTGTGTTCTCTTAGGGTTTACAGGATCTCTGTCCAGGCCCTTCTGGCTTTTATGGTCTCTGCTGAGAAGTCAGGTGTAATTCTGATAGGTTTACCATTAAATGTTATTTGGCCCTTTTCCCTTTCAGCTTTTAATATTTTTTCTTTGTTCTGCATGTTTTGTGTTTTGATTATTATGTGGCGGGCAGTTTTTCTTTTCTGGTCAATTCTATTTGGTGTTCTGTAGGCCTCTTGTATGTTTATAGGCATCTCTTTCTTTAGATTGGGGAAATTTTCTTCTATGATTTTGTTGAGAATAGTTTCTGGGCCCTGGAGTCTGATGTCTTCTCTTTCTTCAATGCCTATTATCCGCAAATTTCTTCTTTTCATGGTGTCCTTAATTTCTTGGATGTTTTGTGTCAGGAGTTTTCCAGATTTGGCATTTTCTTTAATGGTTGATTCAATATCTGTGATTGTATCTTCTAGCCCTGAGATTCGTTCTTCCATCTCTTGGATTCTGTTAGAAAAGCTCACCTCTGTGTTGCTCGCCTTCTTCTCTGAGGTCTCACGTTCTCGTTTTTCTTCTGTCTGTGTGTTTATCATTGAATCCATTTTCATTTTCAGATCTTGAACTGATTTTTTGATTTCTTTCATCTGATTTTTTGTATATTCCTGAGTTTCTTCCATTGCCTCTTTATAGGTCTTCAGAGCTTGAACCGTTTTACTTATTTCTTTCATCTGGTTGTTTGCATTTTCCTGCAATTTTTCCAGTTCCACTCTATGTGCTTCTTTTATGTCTCTCACCTGTTTGTCTGCGTCTTCCTGCATTTGATTACGAATTTTATTTGTTTCCTCCATTATCATCCTCATTACTAAGGATTTGAGGTCATTTTCTTGTATTTCCGTTGTATTTGAGTTCTCTGGATGGTTTTCTTTGGGATAGCTGGAAACTGGAGACGCCATGTTGTTTTGGGGTTTTTTGCGTATGCTTTTTCGTTGTCCTTTAGACATCTTGCCGTCTTTGTTTTTGTTGGGTAGCTTCCAGAGTTGAATGGAGGGTGTCTGACGATAGATTCACTTGTTTTCTTACGATTTCCCTAGGCTGCGAGCTCAAAGCTTCACTGGTGTGGATGTTAGGAGGTTAGCCCTGTTGTTCTGGTCTCTCACAGCCAGTGATCCTCAGTCCCTCTCTGCTGTGGATCCTGCAATTGTTCTGGGTCTCTGAATGAGCGTTGGGTCAGGCCAAGGTATCCACAGCCTTCTGTGTTCCCTGCCAAGTCCGGCCAGGAGCACTGGGACCGAACCACGGGCAGAACTCAGCTAGATTCTCAGGGCCAGAACCGTCTGCCAAGCTCAGCTAGGGATTTTGGGCCCAAAATGCACACAGGGCCCAGCCAGAATTTTTGGGCTGGGACTACGCACCAAGCTCCACTAGGGCCTTTTGGCCCAAAGTGCGTGCTGTGGTCAGTTATTGACTCAGGGCCCGAACTGACCACCAATCTCAGCCAGGAATTCTGGATTCAAACTGTACACTGTGTCCAACCAGAGTCTTAGAGCTGGTGGAACCGAGAGCTCTGTCCAGCCTGTGCCACAGCAGGAGAACTGCGGCTGCTCTGAGTTAGCGCCAGTGGTGGAACAAGTGCTCCGCCCGCACTGTGTCCCCGCAGGGGAGCTGCCGCTGAGCTGAGGTGGTGCCTAGGATGGAACCGAGCACGTCACCAAGCCTGCGCCACAGCAGGAGAACTGCGGCTGCTCTGAGTTAGCGCCAGTGGTGGGACAAGTGCTCCGCCCGGACTGTGTCACCGCAGGGGAGCTGCCGCTGAGCTGAGGTGGTGCCTAGGATGGAACCGAGCACGTCACCAAGCCTGCGCCACAGCAGGAGAACTGTGGCTGCTCTGAGTTAGCGCCAGTGGTGGAACAAGTGCTCCGCCCGGACTGTGTCCCCGCAGGGGAGCTGCCGCTGAGCTGAGGTGGTGCCTAGGATGGAACCGAGCACGTCACCAAGCCTGCGCCACAGCAGGAGAACTGCGGCTGCTCTGAGTTAGCGCCTGTTGTGAAACCAAGTGCTCCGCCCAGACTGTGTCCCCGCAGGGGAGCTGCCGCTGAGCTGAGGTGGTGCCTAGTGTGGAGCAGCTCAACTAAGCCTGCGCCACAGCAGGGGAGCTATGGCCACGCTGAGTTAGTGCCTCAGGCAGAATTGTTTGCTGGGCCGGGCCAATACCCGGGACTCTGGGGCCGAACTGTCCGCCGAGTCCAATCTGGGTCCAAAGGCTCCACGCGACCCAAATCCTGCCCCGAGTCCCCTCTCCCGCAGCAATTCCCACCAGCCACCACACCAATCGCCTCCACCGGAAGGCTATGAGCTGCAAACCTCAGCCGCCGCTGCTGGTGCCGCTGGTGCTGCCGCCTCTACCGCTGCCGCTCCGATCAGAGAAAAACCACGCTCCTCCCGTGTGCAGGGGCACGCAGGTCCTCCGCACCCTGGTCCCTCCGAACCGTGGAGCACTCCTGCTGCCGTGATGTTCGGACCTCGGTGTTCCTGGCTCAGAAATCTGTGCAATTCCCTGAATTGTTCACTGGAGCCTCCAAACGAGGTCCACACTGCTCGCCGCCATCTTCTATTTTCATGTTTTTATTCACCTGAGTTATTGAATGGATGGTTCCCTTTGGTCAATTCTTGTGCTTTAGAATTTGGTTTAAACACCAACTTCCTATAGTCATAGAAATTTTTTTTTTCAGAGAAGTCTGACTACTGCTAGTTTGGGTTAAGTGTAAAAGAAAGCAGAATACAGAGGAATACAGAAGAGGCCTATTTATAGGTATATTAGGATTAGTGTGTGGTGGGAGCAACATCAAGGAATCCCAAGAAACATTTAAAGTGCAAGATAAGCTTTAGAGCTGTGAAAGCAACACCAGTTTGTCTGAGAGCATCCTCCTCAGGAAAATGCATGAGCCTGGTAAGTTCTGACCTCAGGTGTCTACATCTTTCCCACCTCTTGGGAAAGAGGAAATGCTGAAGAGGACAGAGTTGAGAAACAGAGGGTAAACGTAGAGAACCAGGCGAATGTGTTTATGCTAGTCTCTCACTGGTAAGGAAGGCTGCGGTGTGTACATCAAAGCCCACCTCTCACACTTGTCTTTTTCTTCACCCATATGCCTGTCACGGTTTAGCAGCTCAAGCACACTGGCTTGCTGAAAAGTCACCTTCTCACCACCTGCTCACAGTTCTCCGATAAAGCTTTAGCTGCTCTGAAGGACACGAGGCATGAGCTTCTCCCATTTGAAGTGAAGGACTCATCTCTCTTGCAGATTCCAAGCAAGTAGAGAAATAATAGTCTTAACTATGCTGCTGCCAACATACCCACTCCCGTTGACAGTTATGATCCTAAAATAAATGCCTGAAGAATAAACACTGCAATAAGCACTGGCCGTTCAAGACTGCTCCTGAACCACTGCTTCTCAGTTTGAATGTATATTGTCTACTGAGATGTAAATTAAGTTTGGTAGTGCATACTTACCAATTATATACATTTTCAGGCTAATGGTTTTATTTTTGGCTAGATTTATTGGCGAAGCAGCATGCAGAGTCACAGAGAAGCTATAAAAATGATTTGCCTAAGGAGCTGTCTGTTTAAAATTCTATCAGCACAGCTCCACACTTGGCATGAATCAGAATGAGTCTCACAGCTTCTGGTCATATGTGCACGAAGCATGAGGAATGACTTCTGGGTTCTGAGTCTGCTGGAACATCACCTCTGGTTTGCAGAGGCTGGGGTTTGGAGATCATAGCAAAGAGAAAGTGAGGCTAATTTTTGCTTGACTTTGTTCATAGATAGAGGACTTAGAATGACCTGGTTTGTGGCATCTAAGGATGCCCTGGGAGCAAACATGTTTTTGAATACATAATTCTTAGTCTGAACTCCTACCATAAACAGACACATCTCTGTAGGAGTCCTTCTTCATTGGAAAGTGGGGAATCCCTTTTTATGGTTTTTATTTTTTATCTACTATTCTTTCTTTCTTTCTCTTTCTCCCTCCCTTCTATCCCTCTGCCTTCCACCTTTCTCTTCCCTCTCTCTCTCTCCCTCTTCATCTTTCTTCCATCTCTCTCTTTCCCTTTCTCCTCTGCCCCCATGTGTGTCTTAGTTACTATCAGTGTTAGGGTTTCTATTGGTGTGATGAAACACTATGACCAAAAGCAAGTTGGAAGATGGGTATTTGGCTTACACTTCCACATCACAGTCAATGACTGAAGGAGGTCAGAAGACCAACTCAAACAGGGCAGGAACCCGGAGGCAGGAACTGATGAAGAGGCCATGGATGGATACTGCTTACTGGCTTTTACAGCCTGCCTTCTTAGAGAACCCAGCACAAGTATAGTCATATCCCACAATGGGCTGGACCCTCCACCATCAATCACTGATCAAGACAGTGCCCTACTAGGCTGGATTACAGCCATAGAGCTGTAGCTTATAGAGGCAGTTTCTCAACTGAGGCTCCCTTCTTTCTGATTACCCCCACTTGTGCCAAGTTAATACAAAGCTAGTAAGCACATTATGTGTATTGTTCATATGGGTGCATACATTCAAGAAGAAGCTGGAATTGACATCAGATGTCTTTTTAAATTACTTATCTTTTTTTTAAATTTTGAGACAAAGACTCTGATTAAACCTGAGACTTGTTGATTTTAGTTGACTGGAGAGCTGACAAGCCCTTTAGGATCCACCTATCTCTGCAATAAGATTACAAGTAAGCCCTGCCACGCTTAGTTTTTTACATGACTTGTGGGGATAGAACTCAGGACCTTATAGTTGCAGTCAATTGTAAGACATTACTGACTGAGATATCTTCATCCCAAATGCAAGAATATTCTTGCCCTGAAGCTTTAAAACACTTGTATAGTTAGCATCTGGGCACTTCTTACCTAATGGTATGATGCTTGCTCACCAGACATCATTGTTGAACCCTGGTAATTTCAACATACTTTTTCAGATCAAGCTAGAGAGGGTCAGTCTTGCTACCATAACAGAAAGAGCTGGTGCTACACTCAGAACTGAAAGCTATCAAGTAGGCCTTTCAACAAGAGTACCTCCACTTGTCAAAGGACTTGGGGGAGGGGATCTTGCAAGGCAATTCTTTTTCTAACCTCTATCTCTGTCTTACAGGATTATAAATTCTTGTTTTTTTTCTACAGCTAGAAAATATCCTGCTTTAGACCAGGTATTCAAGCTTCCGCACAAATTTTCTTTTAAATGTCTGAAAATATAATGATATTTGAAGTTCTTAAAATATAAAGTAAAAAGTGTTGCAGCCCAAATAGATGGCATTAACAAAATATCATGGACACATGAACACAAAGTTAGCCATTTTTCTACAGAAGATTAAATACCCATTAGAGTAAGAGTATCTTTAGAGATAATATTTATATATGCTCACTTTCTGTTACAATGATAAATACCTAAGCTAGCATCTTACATAGAAGAAAGATTTCTTCTGGCTCACAGAGTTGAATATTTTAGTTCATGATCAAATAGGTAAATCATCACACAACACTGGCAGCACATGGGAGAGCAAGTGGCTCATCTCATGGCAAGGAAGCAAAACAGGCATTTGAGGGGTTGGGTTCCCTGCATCAATTATGTTCTCCTGATGCCCTAGGGATTTCCAATCTTCCATGCTTCCTCTGGCTCCACCAACTCTCCAGAGTACCTCTGCAGAGAGCAAAACTTCATCACATGGACATTTGGAAAGCACTGATGATCCATGCCATAGCTTCATGTAGAATAACTCTTACAGTACATTGTATTTTTAAGAAGCATCAGAACATTTTAGAACAGTGATTTACTTATTAAAATATATACATATATATGCTTGTGTGTATTTTGAAATATTTTCTAATATGTAAATATTCCCTATCTTCAAAATGTTACATATTAATAATGAGATATAACAAAATATAACTATAGAATTGTTAAAGCAACTGATAACCTATCAATACTCAGGAATTAACTTTAGTTTATTATATCATAATGTGAATAATTTCTCTTTGAAAAGAAAGCCATATCTGAGTGTTTTACACTGCATTGCTTTACTGTGATAAATATAATAACCAAAAACACTTGGAGAAAAAAGGGTTTACTTCAGCTTATAAATCCCTGGTAAGAGTCCATACTACAGGAAGTCAGGGAAAGAAGTCAAACAGAAACAGAGGCAGGAACCACATAATAACACAGTTTTCTGGCTTGCTTCTAGTCCTGCTTTAGGTTGTTGGTCAGAGTTGTATGAGAGACATGGCTATTGTGCTTGGATGCTTAGAAGAGGTAAGTCCCTGATACCAAAGGCACTGTGCATTTTGGATACAGGATCTAGAGTAGTGGTTCTCAGCCTTCTTAATGCTATGACTCTTTAACACAGTTATGACTCTCAACCACAAAATTATTTTTGGTGCTACTTCATAACTGTAATTCTGCCACTGTTGTGAATCATAATATAAGTATCTTTGTTTTCTGGTGGTCTTAGGCAATCCTGAAAAGGGTTGTTCAATTCATAATTGGGTTGTGACTCAGAGGCTGAGAACCACTGAGTTACAGGATCCAAGCTGGGTGTGACCTGAATGCCTCCTCCCAGAGGGTTATATGTAGGCATAAGGTTATTATGTAATTCAAATGCTGATGTCTGTACACCCCGTATCTGGTTGCAGCACTTGTTCTAAGAGTCTCCATCTCAATGCTGTATAAACACTGCTCTCCAATTGTCCCATGATATGCCAATAAAGCAACTTACAGTCAGTTGCTGAGCAGGGGAGAAAATAGGGCTGGACTTCCTGCTATCCAGGGGAGGAAGAGTTAGAAGATTCAGTCAGGGGATCCAGCCAGGAGCACAGGTCCAGGAGACATCAGGAAAGAGGTGATGGAGAAGGAAAGCTACAAAGTGAAAGTGTCTCTGGATGTACATTGAGAGGGAACCGTATTAGCTTAGAGGGTTAAGAATGGTATAATAACTGTCCAGTTACACTGTGAAGCTTATCAATTATTTGTGTGATAGCCAAATTAAGAGAGAAACTGAGAAACAGAGTTTTATAAAATTAGCCATAACAGTTATCTGTCATTGTACCAGAAATTATCATGCAAGCTGCCAAGGGAGGAAAGGAAACAGTAGCCTTACCCAGTTATGACCCTGATGAAACACAGTTGTGACCAGTACAACACAATAACCAGAAGGGTGCAATAGTGGCACACCTGCTGGTGGTAATCAACATCTCTCTACTAAGACTTGAGGCCCATTAAACAAAAAAAATCTTTCTTGTTACAGGGAACCTAACTACCAAGTGATATTGAGGCCATCAATCTTGGAGAAAAACCTACAACTGTCACTTTACTACAACAGCATAATTCCAAACATTTATTCTTATACCTATAGATAAGTGAAGTTATAAGAATATTCAAAACACACCTCATGCTCCGGTTTGAAAGCAAATAGGCCCCATAGAAACATGTATTTGAATATTTGGTCTCCCTTTCCTAGAAATGTTTGTAAAGAGTTAGGAGGCGTTGCCTTGTTAGAGGAGGTTTGTCACTGGGGACAGACTTTTGAGATTTCCATTACCAGTTGGGGCTCACTATGCCCCAATCTTGTGAATTAAGATATAAACTCTCAGGCACTGCTCAAGCATTATGGCTGCCTACTGCCATAATCCCCACCTATGATGGTCGTAGTCTCATCCTCTGGAACTATAAGTCTCAAATAAACTCCTTCCTATGTTGCCTTTGGTATGGTGTCTTATCACAGCAATGGAAAAGTAGCTAAGATATCCCCATCAAGTGGCGATCATTGCGGAAAATCACAACCAATAAAAATACAGAGAACAAGTGACAGAAGTGACCATGTGGTGCTTATCCCTAACTGATCTATCTATAACACAATTCAGGCTCAGATATCATAGCAAGAGAGATGAAAATATTTTAGGAGCAAGAGAACAGGGAGATTGCTATGAGATTATATCTCCTACAAATGTCAGAAATGATACTCATGAAGTCTCATCAACATGGATTCCTATATAAGAACTTTTTTTTTAAAAAAAAAGAGGATATCAATAGACATCCTAACACATAAAAAAGTAAAATCTTCTGGGGCTAGAACCTTAGACAAAGCACTATCAGCAATAAAGGAATGAGGAGCATGGGATAATTAGTCTTCCCCAGGGAAGAGCTGCCCACTCCCTGATACCAAGTCATCAGCGCTGGAGTTATAGTCATATAAGTAATATTATATGAATTGAACCAGTGGTATTTACATATTTTCAAACACTCACCCACACCATTTAGAGAAGAAAGACAATGAATTTGACAGGGAGAAAATAGGGTTCATGGGAGAGTTGGGAAAAAGGAAAAGTAAGGGGAAATAATGTAATTATATTTTAATTTCGTAAAATAAATTATTTTAAAAAAGAAATATAATAGAATTACAGTGCCATTTTAGAAGTGGCTATCTTTACTTACTAATTTTTTTTTTGCAAGAATGGATAGCCTCTCTGTTGCAGAACACTATCCCCTGAGTATAACTGCCATCATAATACCATCAGAGTAGCTGTGACTAGTTGCCAAAGTATTAAAATCAGCTTTATTAACTTTTCATAGAAAAAGGGATGAGAGGGTCCATAGAACCTCAACAGAGATTCCCACCACTCCTGCCTACATCGTGCTCTCAGGTACTTATGATTATAGCCAAATTGCACATCTTCTCATGGTCTCCAAAGGTGGGATGGGATATATAATGTAGAATATTACCTGAAGACAAACTTCACTTACACAGCAGCAGAGAGGTTGTCATCCACTCTGCAGTAAAGCTTTTCTTTTTTGTAGCTGTTTCGGAGTCACCTATGCTTCTGTAAATAATTCCTTACCTATGTTCTGTAACATGTACAATAATCTTGTGAATTTGCTGATGTTAAAGTGGAGCTCTGTGATCTCATAGTTTGGTCTGTCATCGGAACCTAGTTAGTGTGACTATCACTCTAAAGAAAGTTCACACAGTGTTGCCTACAGGAAAAATGTTCTACCAAAGATAAAAACTGTTAGAGTAAGTATTACCTGATGTCATTACCTAATTCCTTTTCATTCAAGGCATGGAAAATTGCAAACCTTCTGTCCAGAGCAGTCTGATCTTTCTTGTCAGGCATTTAGGAGTTCAGTAATAGGCTAGATGCTGAAAGCCTCCTTCCAGCTCTCATGTTGCCTGATTATTTCTGTCTGTCTTGTCAATTGTTAATGTTCCTAGTCTGAGACTTCATCTCTTCTCACATTTGCTATTTGAAGTTTTGATTCAACAGCTATTTAATCTTTCCTTCATATCCTTCACACAAGAACATCTCTTCCATAAGTTCCTAAGAGCTGACAAATTACACAAACCTGTCCAGGTACATGGCATGTTTAGTGTGAACACTTCTTGTGTCTCTATTTTCACTTTTATTGAATCCTAACACCAATCCACACATATAATTCTGTTCACAAAATAAACTAGATTGTATATATATGTGATTTTCAATTTCTTCTTTACAGTTTTTATCCTATTTTAATTTTCATTGTTATAAAGTATTATCTTTCGTTGTTTTATTTAAGTAATGTATTCAGATTACATCTCAATTGTAATCACCTCACTTGTATTTTCCCATTCCCCCTCCCTCCCTCTTACACACTATTCCCCTCTCCTAGGTTTGCGACAGAAGGGACCTCCTCCCCCACCATATGATTACATCCTATCAGGTCATCCTAGTAGCCTGCTTACCCTTGCTCTGAGTGCCACCAGGCCTCCCCACCAAGAGGAAGTGGCCAAATAGGGGGCACCAGAGTTCATGTCAGAGTCAGTTCCTGCTCTCCACAAAACTGTGGAGAGTGTGTTGTCCATTTGCTAGATCTGAATAGGGGTTCTAGGTTTACTCATGAATTGTCCTTGGTTGCTACAGCAGTTTGAGCAGAACCCCTGGGTCCAGATCTGCCAGCTTTCATGGTTGTCTTGTGGGTTTCTAGGACCCCCTAGATCCTTCTATTTCCCCATTCTTCCTTACCTCTCTCATCTGGAGTCCCAGTAGGAAGTCCTAGTATCTATCCCAATATCCTGCTAAATGAAGAATTTCAGGGGATATCTCTGTTGGACGACTAGTTCCATCTATTTGCCTGAAAATTTCAAGATTTCCTTGTTTTTAATAGCTGAGTAGTATTCCATAGTGTAGATTTACCACAGTTTCTTTATCTATTCTTCAACTGAGGGACATCTAGGTTTTTTTCCAGGTTCTGGCTATTATGAATAAGATTGCTATGAACATGGTTGAGCATATGTTCTTGTGTGGTGGAGCACCTTTTGGGTATATTCAAGGAGTGGAATAGCTGGGTCCCAGTTTTCTGAGACTGATTTCCAAAGTGGTTGTACAAGTTTGCAATCCCACCAGCAATGAAAGAGTGTTCTTCTTTCTCCACATCCTCTCCAGCATGCGTTGTCACTTGAGTTTTTGTTCTTAGTCATTCTGATGGGTGTAAGATGGAATCTCAAAATCTACCAGAGAACTCCTTCAGCTGATAAACACCTTCAGTAAAGTGGCTATATACAAAATTAACTAAAAAAAGTCAGTAACCTTTCTCTATACAAATAACAATAGTGCTGAGAAAAAAAATGAGGGAAACTATGCCCTTCATGATAGGCACAAGCAATATAAAGTATGTTGTAGTAACTCTAACCAAGCAAGTGAAAGATTTGTTTGAAAAAAACTTCAAATCTCAAGAGAAGGAGATTGAAGATGACATCAGAAGATGGAAAGATTTCCCTTGTTTGTGGATCAGAAGAATTAACATAGTAAAAATGGCCGTCTTACCAAAAACAATTTACAGTTTCAATGCAATACCTATCAAAATACCTACATAATTTTAAAAAACATTGAAAGATCAATTCTCAACTTCATATGGAAAAAACAAAAAACCCAGAATAGCTAAAACAATTCTGTACAATAAAAGATCCTCTGGAAGAATCTCTATGCCAGATCTCAAGCTGTACTATAGAGCAACAGTAATAAAACTAGCATAGTACTGGCATAGCAATAGGCTTGTTGATCAATGGAATCAAATCAAAGACCCGGAAATAAATCTACGTACCTATGGACATTTGATATTTGAAAAAGAAGCCATATCTTTTCAATGGAAAAAGGATAGCATCTTCAACAAATGACAATGGTCTAACTGGATGTCTACATGTAGAAAAATGCAAGTAGATCCATATTAATCATCATGTACAAAAATCATGTCCAAGTGGATTAAAGACCTCAAGAGAAAACCAGAGAAACTAAATCTGTTAGAAGAAAAAGTGTGGAAGAGCCTGGAACTCATTGGCACAGGAGACAACTTCCTGAACAGAACTCCAACAGCCCAGGTTCTAAGGTCAACAATTAATAAATGGGACCTCATGAGGCTGAGAAGCTTCTGTAAAGCAGAAGGCTCTGTCAAAAGCACAAAGCGATAACCTACAGACTGCGAAAATATCTTCACCAACTCTACATCTGATGAAGGACTAATATCCAAAATATGTAAAGAACTCAAGAAATTAAACACCATCAAACCAAATAACCCAATTGAGAAATAGGGCTCAGAACTAAACAGAGAATTCTCAACAGAGGAATATCAAATGGATGAGAAACACTTAAAGAAATGCTCAACCTCCTTAGTCATCAGAGAAATGCAAATCAAAATGACTCTGAGATTCCATCTTACAACCATCAGATTGGCTAAGATAAAATACTCAAGTGATAGCACATGCTGGAGAGGATGTGGAGAAAGGGGAACATTCCTCCATTGCTGGTGTGAATGCAAACTTGTACAACCACTTTGGAAATAATCTGGTGCTTTCTCAGAAAACTGGGAATAGGGCTACCTCAAGACCCAGCTATCCCACTCCTTGAATATATTCAAAAGGTACTCTACCACACAACAAGAAAATATACTTAATCTTGTTCATAGAATTCTTATTCATAATAGTCAGAACCTGGAAACAACCTAGATGTCCCTCAGTTGAAGAATGGATAAAGAAACTGTGGAAAATTTACACCATGGAATACTACTCAGCTATTAAAAACAAGGAAATCTTGAAATTTTCAGGCAAATGAATGGATCCTGTGTGAATTAACCCAGACTCAGAAAGGTACACATGGTATATGCTCACTTATAATTGGACAGTAGTCTAACAGAGATGTCCTCTGAAATTCTTCACTTAGCAGGAGACTGGGATAGATACTGGGACTTCCTATTGGGACTGTAGGTGAGAGGTAAGGAAGGATGTGGAAATAGAAGGATCCAGAGGGTCCCAGAAATCTACAAGATGGCCGTTAAAGTTGGTGAATCTGGCTCACGTGGGTCAATTCAAAATACTATACCAACCAAGGACAATTCACGCAGTAAACCTAGAACCCCTGTCCAGATCTAGCCAATGGACAGCACATTCTCCATAATTGTGTGGAGAACAGGAACTGCCTTGGACATGAACTCTGGTGCCCCCTATTTGACCACTTCTCCTTAGTGTGGAGACCTGGTGACACTCAGAAGAGTAAGCAGGCTACCATGAAGAGATTGCATAGGCTGTGATCTTACAGTAGGGGATGAGGTCTCCTTCTGTCACAGAGCTAGCATAGGGGAATATGATGAAAGAGGGAGTGAGGGAGGGGGAATGGGAAAATACAAGTGAGGGGATAACAATTGAGATGTAATCTGAATAAGTTACTTAGAAATAAAGAAATTATTTAAATAATAAAGAAAGAAAGAAAGAAATTATAGACTTCTTAAAATTCAATGAAAATGAAGCCACAACAAACTTATAGGACACAATGAAAGCAGTTCTAAGAGGAAAGTTCATAGTACTAAGTGCCTTCATAAAGATGTTGGAAGCATCTTGTACAAGGAACTTAACAGCACACTTGAAAGCCCCAGGAAATAAATAGGAAGGACACACACCTGAGAAGAGTAGATGACTGGAAATAATCAAACTCTGGCCAAAGAGAACAGTTCAAAGAATCAACAAAACCAAGAGCTGGCTCTTTGAGGAAATCAACAAAATAGACAAACCCTTAGCCAAACTAAATAAAAGGAAGAGAGAGAGAGAGAGAGAGAGAGAGAGAGAGAGAGAGAGAGAGAGAGAGAGAGAGAGAGAGAGAGAGAGAGAGAGAGAGAGAGAGAGAATGTGCATCAACAAAATCATAAGTTAAATGTAAAACATAATGACAGTCACTGAGGAAATTCAAAGAATCATTAGGGCTTACTTCAAAAGCCTGTATGCTACAAAATTTGAAAATCTAAACGAAATGGGCAATTTTCTTGATAGATTCCATTTACCGTAGTTAAAATAAGATCAGGAAAACAAATTAAATAGAGCTATATCCCCTAAGAAAATAAAAGCAGCCATCAAGTCTGCCAACCAAATAAAGGCCAGGGCCAGAAGAGCTGATACCAATAATCCTCATACTATTCCACAAAATAGAAACAGAAGGAACACTAGCAAACTCATTCTATTGGCCCACATTCACCTTGATACCTAAACCACACAAAGACCCAACAAAGAAAGGGAATTTCAAAGCCAACAAATCTGGGCCTAGAGATACCTACAGAGACTGATACACCAATCAAGGACTATGGAGAGGACCTAGACACCTTGCTCAGATTTAGTTGATAGGCAGCACAGTCTCCATGTGAGCCCCATAATATGGGGAGTAGGTGCTGCCTCTGACATGGACCCTGCTGCCCTGGTGTGGTGGCCCTGCCAGCCCACAGAGGAAGAGAATGCAAGCAGTCTTGATGAGACTTCATAAGCTGGGGTCAAGATGGTAGGAGATGAGGGCTCTCCCTTTCTGAGGACTAGGGGAAGGGGGGAGAGGGGAAGAGGGAGGTATGGTGGGTCTGGGAAGAGATGTGGGAGGAAGCTACAATTGGGATGTAAAGTGAACATATTAAAAATAAACAAACTTATAAAAAATAAAATATGCTAGGAAATTTTTAAAGTTTTCATATAGGATTTCTAATTATTAATCAGACATCTGACAATAAAATGTGACTATGTTTCAATTTTTTGATGAAAAGCTAAATTTCAGAACTTACGATTAAATTCCTGAGACCAGAAAAGTATTCAATGAATTCGGACTCCACATGTAGCCTGTCAGACATGGACATGGAGACTCAAGGTCTCTGGACTTCCAATGTCTTACCTCCAAGACCTTCATACACATCCATTTTGCATCCTGAACCACTTTCCCCTTTCACACTCAATTCTCCTTGCTTTGCACTCAGTCTTAGATGTCACTGGCTCTGAGTTTTTCCAGTTCCTCAAAATGGGCAAAGCCATTGTTACCAGGGAGGGAAATTGGATGAAAAAGCACCAGCCCTGGCCAGAGTAAGCCACTGACATATTGCTTTCATCTGACAGCAAGACAGGCGTTCCTCAAATGATTCCGACTGTAAGAACACCCCCCACAGCCAGTGGCAGATGTTAGCACAGAATAGCGCTCCATGAAGCTAAAGTGAAGCCTCTTAAGTCCAAAATACAGCGATCTATCTACCAACCAAGCCTGCAGAAATCCCCTGGTGATCTGCAAGCTGCTCTAGAAGTTACAGTGAGAAGCTGAATTCAATCTTGATTGTTCATGCCTGACCAATATGAGTTCAATCATCTATACTGCTGAATGTTGTAGAAGCTTAAGAGAACTCAAAACATTGAGACAATAGCACAACCTCAAAAAGAATAAGAAGAGTCCCAATAGGATGCCCTCCCCTCTGTCCCAGTTTCCTGGTAAGTGAAGGCTTTCGTGGGACATGCCCCTTGTCCTAGAAACCTACAAGTAGAACAATATGATAGGCAGATTTGGGCTCAGGGGTCCCGCTCAAACTAAGGCACCAGCCAAGGACAATACAGGAGGTAAACTTTAAACCCCTTCCCAGATTTAGCCAATGGTCAGAACATTCTCCACAGTTGAGTGGAGAGTGTGATATGACTTTCTCATGTACTCTGGTGCCTCACATTTGACCATGTCCCCTGGAAGGGGAGACCTGGTGGCACTCAGAGGAAGGATAGCAGGTTACCAAGAAGAGACTTGATACCCTATGAGCATATACAGGGGGAGGTAATCCCCCTCAGTCACAGTCATAGGGGAGGGGAATAATGGGAAAATGGGGGCGGGGAGGGAGGAATGGGAGGATACAAGGGATGGGATAACCATTGAGATGTAACTAGAATAAATTAATAAAAAAAAAATAAAAAAAGTTAAAAAAAAGAATAAGAAGAAATGCCTATTTCTTCATCCCTGTATTCAGCAAATCTCAGCTATGTTCTAGTCTGGATATAAAATTGGGTGAAGAGGATTACTAAAATATAAAATTCCTGTATTCAGGAAACCCTAGTAAATTCACTGACTACCACCTTGCAAAGTATCAGCAGATGTACATGGCAATTTAGTTCTTATTGATCTAAGAAAATGGGTAGCTATTTACTTCCTCCTCCTGACATGTATGTCCTCTCTTATATGTGCCTGGATAGTGTGAATAACCTCAGATGTCATTAGTAAACCAGCAGATGTAACAATCTTAATCACAAAGAAAAATTATTAAAGCATGGATAAACACTTAAAAATAAATATATAAATAAAATTTAAGGTTTGTTCTTTGTAAATCCAATGAGAAATACATTGTTTCATTATTGAAATTCAACTTGTAATGAAAGAAAAATTGAAAAAGTTGTCAAAAGGACTGTTGTAGTTTAAAAGGCAAATTAAATGTTTTCCCAAATGCCCTAAAAAGAGTTGACGATGTCTTTAAAATTTCTTCACTTTTGTTTTAGCAGAGAGAAATTCAAAAAGAGAATTTTTCTCTTAAAAGTTTATTTACTCACTTTAAGTCTCAATCATGGCCACCCCCTCATCTCCTCTTGGTCCCACCCTCCCTCTATCTTCCCCCCATCCCCTTCGTCTAGTGCTCAGGAAGGAGGAGCACTCCTTCCTTACCAACTGGTCACATACTATCAAGTCTCTTCAGGACTGCCTGCACCCTCTTCCTCTGTGGCCTTATAAGGCCACCTTGACAGGGGAAGTGATTGAAGAGCACACAACATGGCAGAGATAGTCCCTTACTAAGTGACCTACATCAAGACTGAGCTGCTTATTGGCTACATCTGAGCCAGGAGCCTGGTTCCTCTCCATCGCTGTCCTTGGTTTCTTCATCAGTCTTCGTAGGCCCCATGAGTCCAGATTTGTTGGCTCTGTTAGTCTTCTAATGGAGCTCCTGACCTTGCAGGTCCTTCTATCCCCCGACTTTTCTAAAACAAAACAAAAAAAAACTCCTTGTGCTCTGGCAAAGTTTGCCTGTGAGTCTCAGCCTCTGATTTAATCCCATGCTGGGTGGAGTTTTTCAGAGGATAACTGTGGAAGGCTACCATCCTGTTTCCTCTCTTCAATCCCTTCATGTCTATTGTATTTGGCCTTCAGAGTGAGAATTAAGAATGTTCTCTAGGATCCCACTTGTTACTTAGCTTCTTTAGGTCTATGTATTGTTGTGAAGTATTGTGTGGCTAATATCTGCTTATAAGTGAGTATAAACCATGTATGTCTTTAAGGATCTGGTTACCTCACTCAGGATGATCTTTTCCAGATCCATCCATTTGCCTGTAAATTTCATGATGTCCTTGTTTTTTGTTTTGTTTTTGTTTTTTTTTTCATATTTTAAGTAAATTTTAATCTTCAGAGACTATGCTTGTCTAATCCATTTTAAGGGAAAGTTACAGAGTCAGTCTGAAGCTAAACCCCTTCGACATTTACACACTATAATCCCAGGTCTTTGATTCTCAAAACACACTGAAGCCATGTTCTACAGACCTGAAGAGCACTGTAGTACAGTAAAATGGAGCAAGCCAGATGTCTAGGTCTTGCTCAATATTTCTGTGTAGAAGAAGCATGCGAATTAATTACAAAATCCTCTCATCGCTGTTGTTTGTTTTTTGTTTTTGTGTTTTTTATTTTGCAATAAAGTGATTAAACAATACCCTACAAGACTCAACACTACTTCTGGTATTCAAATATAAAATTTTGAATATAAGTTATACTAGAATTATTTTAGAAATTTTATTTTCACTATGATATCTAAGGGCATTCATGTTGTCAAACTGAAAATTCTGTCAAGTTTAAACAACAACCCAAAACAAAAAATATGTCAGAACTATTATTGTAGCTAATTAAATGCAAAAGTCTCACAACTTATACTCTAATTTTAAAACTACAAGAAATGATTTTCTCAGAGCAATGTTACTAAAAAGACAAACTGGAATGACAAACAATAAGTTTCATGCTTGCTACAGGAAAGGCAGATAACTGCATTAAGAAAATTATGTTTAAAATTACAAATTGATCAGATTCATAAAACCTATAGATAATAATATTAATCACCACAGTCTTCAGAGTCTTCAGATAAGCCAGAAAAATAAAATGAAGAAGCAAACATTTTCCAGAAATATGCTATTACATTTATTACTTCAATCAGTTTAAAGAAGATGTAGCTCTCTAATGATCATTGGATAACAATGGATAGGCCTAGGTGAACCATGAAAAAGAGGTTAGCTTCAGAAGTAGGCGAGTATACATATTTTTGGACACACACATATCTGTAGTAAGGTAGTATAGGGCAGTTTTGAAATGTATTCCCTAAATCACTTCAAAAGAAAAAAAAATCCCAATCGGCATCCTATTGGGACTCTAAATGAGAGACGCATGGGAGAACAGCAAAATAAAAGGATCCAGAGGGTCCTAGAAATCTACAAGTAGAACAATATGATAGGCAGATTTGGGCCCAGGGGTCCCGCTCAAACTAAGGCACCAGCCAAGGACAATACAGGAGGTAAACTTTAAACCCCTTCCCAGATCTAGCCAATGGTCAGAATATTCTCCACAGTTGAGTGGAGAGTGTGATACGACTTTCTCACGTACTCTGGTGCCTCACATTTGACCATGTCCCCTGGAGGGAGAGACCTGGTGGCACTCAGAGGATGGACAGCAAGTAGCCAAGAAGAGACTTGATACCCTATGAGAATATATAGGGGGAGGTAATCCCCCTCAGGAACAGTCATAGGGGAGGGGAATAATGGAAAAATGGGGGGGGGGGAGGAATGGGAGGATACAAGGGATGGGATAAACATTGAGATGTAACAAGAATAAATTAATAAAAAAAAAAAAAGAAAAAGAAAAAAAACATATTCACTCTTCAAGATATTCTACTTTTCAAATCATTAAAGTCAAATACCTTTTCCTCTCTAAATGATTTTCCCATTGCCTGCCTGACTAACGCTTCTTCTAACCTGATAGCAATGTTTCCTTGGTGCTAGGACTAGACTATTCTGCTCTATTTTGTCCTATGTGGATTCTGATTATGAACCTATTGGTTTACATATTTTGTATACTTTGTAGTCAAAACAACCTTTGTCTCTTGTTACCTGCTCATCAGTACTCCTTTCTACTATATATAAAGATTATTTTTTAAGATACAAGTTGTTTCTTTCTTATTTATGTACAAAACACAAATGTATCAAGACAGCAAGGCTGTTACAGTGCAATAAAAATAGTTTTGTAAATTTTATTCCTTCTGCTTTCTTTGTTTTTTGATAGTTCAATAGTATTACACTGTGTAGAAGTGCCCCAATTTCTTTACCCATTCTTCTGTTGAGAAACATCTGGGTTGTTTCCATATTCTGGCTATTTAGAATAAAGCTACTATGAATGGAGTTGAACAAACGTCCTTGTTGTATGATGGTATATCTCTTGGTTATATGCCCAAGAGTGGTGTAGCAGGATCTGTAGGTAGAGCTGTTCCCAATTTTCTAAGAAAGCACCAGAGTGATTTCCAAAGTGGTTTTATAAGTTTTCACTCTCACCAGTAATGGAGGAGTGTTCCCCTTTTTCCACTACCTTGCCAGCCTGTGCTATCACTTGAATTTTTTTTTTATCTTAGCCATTATGACTGGTGTAAGATGGAATCTCAGAGCTGTTTTGCTTAGCATATTTTAAACAATGAGTTTTGCAGAGTTTCTTTTCCAAGATGGAAAGTTATACACTCCATATAATATAATATAATAATAGAAATTCAAACAAGGCCTCTCAATATCAAGGGCTCAGGAATCTTTGGGTTCCAAATAAACATTCACAATTCAAAAAATGCTCTACTTCCCTTAAATTTACACTCTGCTTGTTTTCCAATTAAGCAAAATTTTTAGTACATCCATACAAATCTATTCTCTGGTTTTTGCAAGAGTGTTGAAGTAAGGTAAGCTATAGATGGTGCTTGAGATGTGCAGATTTCAGATGTTTCACTCTTATGGGAGAGATGGCCCAAAATGTGTTAAAGCTGGTGAATGAGTGTTTTTCAGTGTCCCCTCCATGATCAATTCTTTTGAAACATACTCAGGGGTTTTGCCTGTTATGGTGAGTGGCTACTTAAAAGTTCTTGCTCAGTAATGAAAGAACAGAAGTACATAGAGCCTGCTGCTTTGTTTATTTCCCATTATTTGGGTTATCATGATAACTACATTAGGCTGATTAGAATTTCACTGATTGATGTAATTAAGCTATTATGTAAAAAATTTAAAAAAACAGTTGAATTTAATGATTGACTTAATGATGTATTCTTGGGTTGACACAACCTTTCTTCAAAGTAAAAGGAGAGAGAAAAACATAATAGAAGACTTTAAAATGTTGGGTATTTATACCAATAAGATTTTTTTTTAATTTCAGGAAAAGAATTGGTTGTAGCTTGCAGCTGTGCTGAATTATAAAATATAATACAGACAATGACAAGTTTCTTTTTGCTCTCTCTTCATCTTCATCATATTAGAAATAAAATTATTTCAATTAAAATAATATTATCTTTGTCTATGTGATGCCTGTCTACTATCATGTTGCAAAGATTTTTTTATTCAAAGGTCAATGGAAGATCAGAGTATGTGTTTTTAAGTGTTTGTTTTGGCACCATTGGGATGGGTGTCCCTCTGTTTATGTCTTCTGGAAGGAAAAAATTCAGCCAGGAGATATAATTAAGAAAAAAGTTTATTTGGCAAAGCAAAGCATAGCTCCAAAGAGAGATTGGAGTGGGCTGTCCAAAGAGGATGTGCAACATAGTAACTTCTGTGTTCTGCATTTGAAAGAAATTTTATGAATATTTATTGGATGGGTCCCCTATGTATGGAATAAGGTGACCTTTTTATTCCCTCAAATTACTTCCATTTAGGGTATTTCATTCCATGATCCTCTAGAAATGTACATGGTATAGGAATTAAAACTGCTACAAAAGTAAAATAATAATGATTCCAAGTCTTTTGAGGATGCACACTCTTCATCCATGTACATATGGTGATTGGAAAAATATCCTGGTACCTTAGCTTTTACTACAGTTAAACCACCCATCTGTAGCTTCAGTGACATTCAATTACAGAAGGGAAATTTGATCCTTCAGAAACACTGATCCCAAAATGTAGTTGAAATTGTTTGGTTGGTTGGTTTGATTTGTTTTCTTGCTTTTCTTTCTTCTGGTGAGCTCATAATTAACTGCTTTTGAGACTGCTCAAGATATATTAGGAACAGTGTATAATTTTTGAAATCAACCTTTATATCCTGAAAGCAGCATCTGGGATTACACAATAGCTTTCCAGGCCTAGGCTGTCTCTTGGAACCCTCTCTCCTTGCTCCAGGGTTCATGTTTTTCTCTCTCCAACAGTACCTTTATGTCATGCTACACGTGGGACACCAATGAGGGAAACACAGAAACTCATTATGCTTCATATATTTATTATGTGATATACTATGGGAGATATTTCCCCCTGGATGTTATCCTACTGGCCCCATTTCTTTAGAGAACTTGAATATATTTTAGGGAAATATTTGTCTGTGTCCTCAAAATGGATGGGATCCTGAAACTATATGACCATTGTCCCTAGCATAATCCAACTGTTAATGTTGTTCATACAGATACATTAGCATTTTGTGGTAGTTAATAAAATTGTTACTCTAGGATGTTGTCTGGTTGGTATTATAGTTATCTTATTCACATCTGCCAGACAATGCTGCTTCATGTACATGAAAAATATAAGCAAGTAGCACTGTATTGCTAATTGAGCTTTTTGGCAGTGATGTGCATAATAAAGTGTGATAGTAAATTAATTTTAGCTCAAGATATTCGCTGTTGCAAGAATTTTTATGAAGAAAACTTAAACTCCTCTCATAACAGGTTAAGTACACTTTTTATTCATTCCATATATGTATTTATATATGTGGAATATACACATAAACATACATATAGATAGATATAGATATAGACAGATGATAGATAGATAGATAGATAGATAGATAGATAGATAGATAGATAGATATGGAATACAGAAAGCTACAGACTTAAAAGGGGAAAGACTGAAGGACTGGTAAAATTTTCAGGACAATGGCAGCTATCAAACTGTGTCAAATAGTTTTGTGTTGGAAGCAAGACCATGTTCAGTAGAGAGCTTTGCCAGTCCAGCTATGCAGAGACTTTGTTCCAGATATCTGGGCTGCCCTAAACCATTTTGCTAAAGTAGGGATTTTTATTTATTATTATTGTTAGGTGAAGTGAGACTCAGAGGTAATGACGTGGAGCTGGTGGCATATAAGCATATACCTTCAATACCAGTGGGGAATATGAATGGTCTCTCTGTTTCCAGGGTGGTTGATAAAGAGAAGGTGCCCATGGAACATGTTTTGGGACCCCACCAAGATAGAAAGTGAAAGCAAGAGCAAGAGAACGAGGGAGCAAGTGAGAGAATGAGAGTGAATGTGTGTGTGTGTGTGTGTGTGTGTGTGTGTGTGTGTGTGTGTATGAGAGAGAGAGAGGAGAGAGAGAGAGCGATGAGAGAGAGAGAGAAAGAGAGAGAGAGAGAGAGAGAGAGAGAGAGAGAGAGAGAGAGAGAGAGAGAGAGAGAGAGAGGCAATCCTCACTTTAGTGCTATTTGTCTGTTAAATCTTTTGTTTATAATAAACTGAATATTCTTAAGCACGGTTGTGCCAGATTCTGTGTGATTGCTACTGTTAGTGCAGGTCCTATTTCCTATGGTCTGTTATGCTTTTGAATTTATAGAACATAGGTATCAAATGTGAAACAACTCACTAATTGGCTTATACATCTTTCTTTAATAAGAAATGAAGCTAAAATCATTTACATAAAAATCAGCCAATTAATAAATGAATATGGTTAATATAAACCAAAGTAATTAAGTTATATTGGTTCAAAAAAATCTCTTTTGTTTTTCAGAAAAAAACCTGAAACACGAGTAGAGAGAAAGAAGCCCCTAAATTATGTTTATAAATATTGGTTCATTATTAGTCCTTGATATTGATAGATAACATTTTTTACTATATTCCTATGCTAGGGTTTGGGCCAAACAAGTAGTATTCATTTTTTTTTATTCATAGATCCATTATTAAACAGAGGCCTATGCAAATATGTTTGATGGCATGAGATGTTTCAACTGCTGGAATAAATTAGAAGTTTTCAACAAGGCCACTCTGTGACTTTGGTAATACAGCATCATTTTGTAGATAAGAACACTGGGCTTTACTGAAGTTACTGTGAAGCTGATGGCAGCGAAGAGCAGCTCTATGCATACCATTGCTAGATCCACATGTTACTTTACTGGAGACAGGATCTCCATATGTATTCTAGGGTTGCCTTGATTAGGGTAATCCTTGGGCTTAAGTAACTCAGTCTTACAGGTGCCATGATCACAAGTATGCTCCACCATGCCCAATCACTCTCTTCTCTATTTAGTCTCCAAGAACCTCAGTCATCCATCTGCAAAATGAACATGATGGACACCTGCTGATCTTGAGAATGAAGTAGCTAAGGCTCCATTGAGGTGGCCTACCCAAAAGCTTTGAGCAAATTGTAAAGCTTTCGTAGTGTTACCCTATGCTAGAGGAGGACTTCTGCAACACAAAATAAGAACACATGTCTGACATCTATCATTTGTCTTTCCTTTTGGAGAAGCAGACCAGTCAATCTGAAGAGAGCAGCACAAAGATGTCTCTTTTATGAACAGTACCTTCAGGCCACAGAGCTGAAGGATTTATTCACTATTGTGTTGTGTGGCAGATGGAGGCATAGCCAGTTAGCCGTGTCAAGGCCAGCTGTTCCCCAACACAGAAGACCAAGGTTCTTGAATCGTACTTTGTTCATTACCCCTGAAGTTTGATTTTTATAGCTTGACCTTAAAAAATGTGAGTCATGGTGATAGGCTTTTAACCAGCATGACTCTAGCCAAAGGCAGAAACATAGAGTTAATGGCCTTCCTAATACTGCCTCCCAGTCTTACAATTGCGTTGTCTGTAAATGTTTTCTGAAGTAATTATAGAAAAATGTCTACCAGGACTGAAAATAGATTTTAGGAATATAAAATGGCCCTTCCCACATGTGAGATGCTAAGGGGTTTTATTTTTCTGTGCCTCTAACATTCTGGTTGAATTTAAAGCCAAGAGAGAGTTCTAAGTTATAGCTTAAAGCTTATACAGTAACAATTACTGTGTAATTAAAAGTCAGACGGTTCTTCACTATAAATGTCAAGAAGACTGCTGCTCTGGTAGACTAATCTTGGGAGCTACTATCAGGAACAGAAGTAAAAGACGGCCTAGAGTAATAGGAGTTGTTTTTTGACCCCACTTCATTAAAGAGAGAGAATGTACCATTTTCAACATATTTCAGGCCTTGATATGTAGTTTCAGAAATCTATCTGGAGAACAAAAGATAAGAAGCTTTGTGATCTCACTTTTACTTACAACTTAATTTTCCAAACTCTTGCCTACAGCAAGCAAAACTCAGAATGCTGGTAGTAGCTCCTGCAGCTAACAAGGACTCAGAAACAGTATCTGGTATTATTTGCCATGGGGTCACCACAGGTTCAGTTCTGCCACCGTTCCAAGTATAGCCTGCAGTCCTAACCCATATCACCTCAGAGTGTGACTTTCTTTGTAAATGAGATATCTATAGAGATAAGCATATAAGAATGAAGGCTTATGATTGTATCTCAGCCTGATGTGACTGTGTCCTCATTACAAAGCCACAGGATTCAAATCCACAGGACTTAGAGGAAACACAGCTGAGTACATGTCTTAAGCCATAAATATAACACTACACATTTACATTATTTTAAGATATATAATTCATGACACTTAAAAAAGAATGCTAACAATGCAAGAAATTTTCTAATAAAATAAGTTTGATGCATTATTAACAGGACAGGCTTCCTGATAGATAAAGAACTATTCTTCCCCAGTCATGACTCAACTAACAAGTTACAAGTTACCAAGTGGTCTGTCCTGAAATCAGATACCTACAAGCAATACCAAATCGATTCAGGAGGTTGAGGTTGTATTTATATGTTCAAAGAAAAAGAGACCATGAATTTGAGAGGAAGTGAGGGGGTCATAGGAGGAGTTTGGAGGGAGAAGATATGAAAGGAGTTGGATGGAGCAAAGGAAAGGGAGAAAATGATGTAATTTTATTTTAAAATCAAAACCTTATTAAGGAAGTGATGAGGACAGGTCTCCAAATTAGCCACCGAGTCCGTATCTTCTGACCTCCCTTAATTAGCTACTTAGAATATGTTTTGTAGAACTCACAAGCAAGATGAAGCAAGCAGACAGTGAGCAAGCAGAGTACACATAAAATGATCTCTGCATGTGAGGGCCACAGAGAAGCAAAACTGGAGTGGATCTAAATAGCCATGCAGAGGGATAGGCAGGGCCGCCCTGCTCCTATCCCAATCCTGTGAAAGCTCTCCTCCCAGAACCTGTGGCCTGTAAATTGGGAGGGAGGAATTACTTGTTTCTTATTCTGTTAAGGATGTTAATTTAGTTGGATTCTTGCCCATCTTCTGGCCCTAAGATTCTTATTCTGACTTTGTAGTCCCTACACTGGCACCTCCTAGACTACTACCACAAACTTAGACACTTAGTTCAAACGCTTTCACTTGGGCAAGGGTGCTTTTCTTAAAATAACCCCCAGCAGCTCTTTAGCAAAAGAGCCTTTACCCTGGGATCTCATTCAGTTGCTCAGTTGCTGCTTGCCTGCCTTAGTCTAGAAAAGATTATTCTGGGGAAAGTAATACCCTGTTCATTAATTAGCATCCCAGTGCTTTCTTTTTCTTTCTTTCTTTCTTTCTTTTTTTTTTTTTTTTTTTTTTTTTTTTTGTGAAAGGGCCCTACTGTTATCCCAAGTTCTCTTATTCTGGTGAGAAGAACCTTACTTCCATAATCTGGAAAGGAGCGGGAGATGAACATCACCAGCCACCATTAGAGACTAGGATGGGATGGATGGTTTTTGGGGAGATGGGGTGGATGAAACGAGTCTTACTGTTTGTTCTCCTGTGGTCCCCCCTCTCCAACTTTCACTGCCTCCTCCTCCTGAACCAAGATTGTCCAGTGGCTAAAATGAAAATAATTATGTACTGAAGGCAGGAAGGCCTGCAATGTGCACTCCTGTGCCTTCTCCTCATTGCCTGGATTATTTAAAAAGCCATGTATGTATGGAAACCTATTTAATAAATAATGAAGTCACACACACACACACACACACACACACACACACACACACACACACACAAAAAAAAAAACAGCCATCATAGGTAGTGTTAGAAGTCATTATGAAATGTTCTCTAAAAGGTGGCATTTGAGAAGAGCTACAAATGTTAAAAGGGGTTTAGCGCAAAGGAGGATAGGAGGTAAAGGGGTTGGGGACAAGTGTCTTGAAGCAGGAGAAGGCCTACTATATGTTCCTGAAAGAGAAGAGTCTAGTGGGCCACCCCTGAGATGGGTAGGAGGTATGAGCCTGTACCTGAATAACTTGAGGGGTCAGGGGAGTTCCAATAAAGAGGTTTAGTGTGCAGCCAAAAGAAAAGCATTAGGGTATTTTAGGTACAGGATCAATGTATTGTATTCACATTACAAAACCCTGGTGCAGTATGAAAATGAAGGGAAATGAGATGCAAGGCCTGGAAGAGCAGGTTAGGTAAGAGAAGGGCTGCCCTAGATAGCATGATGCTGGGTAGACGTGAGAACAGTAGTCAGATGTGTTTGATAGAGTCAGGACAACAAGGTGATTCTCACCTCCTCATGTGACCTCAGTGGCAATGCCATCATATGCGGTGGGATAATCAGGTGGTTGAGGAGCAAGAAAAAATGGAATCAAGGGTTCCATTTTGGACATGTGTGCTTTTTGGTATGTGTTAAATGTCTGTGGAGAATGATGGAGTAAGAAGTTATTAGAAAGTTACAGGAGACATCAGTGTTGAAAGCATGGCTTTGATGATAATTAAATGGCATTAAATCCACAGTCCTAGGTGAAGTTACTTCATGAAAGAGTAAAGAAAGGGAAGAGGGTTGAAGGCTATATCCTGAGGAACACCTTCCACACACACCTAAGTTTGATTCCCCGGAACCCATGGTAGAAAGAAAGAGCTGATTACCAAAAGCCGTTCTCTGGCTTCCACTCACGTCTGAGCTGCCGTGTTCAGCCCCACATCCTAATATACAAAAGCACACTATTGTGTTTGATTCTGGGGTCAGAGTTTATAAAACTGAAATGCTATTGTAGAGTAATTTTGGGGGTTCTTCTGGGTCCTAACTTTTAGTGTAAACATTATTTAATCTCCCATCTTATCTCCCAAATAAATAAGTAGACAGACTATATCCTGGGCCATACCATCACGTACAGGATAGGCAGAAGAGGAGGAAACATTAAAACAGACATAGTAAGTTTAGAAACTTAGCTTACCCACTAAAATAAGGATAGTGGCATGCTATAATAGAAAAATAAAGAGTAGTAGTGACACTTGGACAGAGTTGTCTTCATGGGGCTTTAACTCCCAGGAGGCTTTCCAGAGAGAGAGAGAAAGAGAGAGAGAGAGAGAGAGTAATATAGTATACATCTCGAGGTAGGACAGACAACTGGAGACTAGGCCTACAGTACCAGAAAGTGTTGCCCCAAGCAACATGATAGTCTATTTCAGAGAGCCTAGGAGCTCAGCAGCACAAGCACAGGGCCCTTCATTAGCCATGGAGTTTGTCTTATCCACAGTATGTATTGGGGACAGAATCAAAATTCAGGCTCTGAAGAGTAAAAAATTACACTTACAGTTGTTTAAAATTTTGAATTTGGCACTTGTAGACTCTGGGTCAAAGATTCCACTTAGATGAAGTGAACAACATTGGGGCCAACATACAGGAGACATCTTTGCTCCCTTTCTGTCACACAGGATAAGGCAGAACTGTTTAAAGATAGAAACAACAAGTGAAGAAGCAAGATATTTAAGAGACAAGCAGAGGGACAGAGTGACAGCACAGACAGAAGAGAGACAGACAGACATTAACTTTGGAGAACTGCAGGGAAAATTCTGAGAAGGAAGTAGAGGCCCACTGTTGCTTCTGGGCTGGAGAAAAGTTGGGCTGAGAAGGAACAGAAGGTTTGATTGAACAGGATAAACTAAAAGCCTTGATCAGAGCTGTTTTGGTAAGGGTGGGGACCATGTGATGAGACAGTAAGGGATGGAAGTAGAGGTGCATCAGTGTGCTTCTCAGAACTGGCCAGGAATAGAGCTTGTAGGAAGGCAGAGAGCTGGGCTAATTGTTCAACACCACGGGCATGGAGGGATTTTAGAACCGATTAAGTGGAGGCTGCTGTAGCACGTGGAGCAGCAGGGCGGAGAGGACACTCTTCTGCTCATTTTATTTCTATGTGCTGGGATCTTGGTCACTGGAACCTTTTGTCCAACATCTTACAGTCTGCTCCTCACCATGGTAGGGTAAGTTGACTGCTCCATGATCCTCTCTTAAGCTAATACATTTAATCTACTAAGAGTCTGGTGATAGGGATCCATGGGCTATTTCAGCAGGTAAAAGCATGTGCCACAAACCCTGATGGCTGCTCTTAGAACACACATGATGGGAGGAAAGAATGGACTCCCACACGTTGTTGTCTGATACACAAGTGTGTGTGTGTGCATGGGAATCTTTTTTTCTTTTAAATGTCTACCAGTCCTAGGGACTTCTTTTATTATACACACATACATCTCCTCCAACTCCTCCAAATCCATCTCCCTGTTCTCTACCCACCCAACTTTGTGTTCTCGCCCTTTTCCCCATCAGGTTTAATTTGTGCTGCTGGTATGCTTTTAGGCTTGTGACTATCCAATGGAGGGGAGCCCACCTCCCAGAGGCCACACCCTTACAGAAAACCAACTCACTCTCTCCTAGTAGGTGTCAATTTCCAACGGTTTCCTTAACTAGGAGCGGTATTTCTTGCCATGTTCCCTCTCCATGATGGGATTTTTTTTCTTTCCTACTTTCATCTCTTTGCCAATGCAGAACAGGAAGCAATCTTGTTCAGATGTTTATTTTTAAGCCCTGAATTTTTCCCTTAGGGAGGCTTCCTGAAGGGCTTAATTGAGCATGAAGCAAACTGAGGCTTTTGGCCAACAGCTTACTGATTTACCTATATTGGGTATTTAGTAATGATAATGAAAACTTTATTTTGATTAGTCTCTACTAGTTAAGCCCCCTTACCTTATTCTAAACTTTGTAGCAGAATAAAATATATATTATGCCTTGGTCTACTAAAGCTGTACAGTTTGGATTTGGGGAAGATTAATCCTGTATATTGGAAACCAAATCTTGGAAAGGGAAGGCATGACTAGAAGAGCCAAGTTAGTGAGAGGGTTGGACTTTGTCTTTTGTGACAGAAGAAAAAGTGCAATATAGAATTACAATCCAGGAAGAAAAAGAGACATACTGTGCTTAACTCCTGCCTCCACCATTTGGTTCCATTACAAAACATTAGAAATACTTCTGTTTCTCTGAGTTTTATTTTTCTTGTTTGTACTTATTACTATAAATGTATGGGAACAGCGCATACTGAGAACACACACAAAACACTGAGCGAAGGGTCTAGTCCTTTGTAATTACCAAATAAATTAATCAGCAGCTGTAATAATGTATCCATGCTAACACATTTATTCAGTAGACCCTGCCAAGTACAGATGCCTGACCATAAACATGGACCCCGTCTGCTCTCCACAAAGTAGCTAACTGTATAATTTTTGCATATTTATGGTGCCAAAGGGATCTTTCTCAGGCTTTCAACAGAACTTTTCACGACTTCCCTCAGTGAAAAACCCTTTTAGTGTCGGGTATTCACATCTTTTTGGTGCTCACTTCAGGCAGCATAAACATCATGTTCCTACGCTTAGCAGCAGGAGCACCCGGATCAGGTGATTGGCTTGTCTCATGCTTTCTGTTCCAGGAAAACTTAATTTCACTTGAAAATGGAAAGTGTGTGAGTGTCTGAGAACAGGCTTTCATTGTAAAGAGTTGGTAGAGAGTCTGCAGGCTGATTCTGTAGTCTCTCAGGATTCTCTCATAACTGATGGTGTGTTCTAACAGGACTCCCTTATTTTGATAAGGGGCTTTCTTTCAAATTTCAATACTGTGTCTCCAACATTACGCAAAGAACAGCTGAAACAGTACTTCCTAGTGGTGCATGGCCTGTTAGTCAGTCCTATCAACTAGTAAAACGTCCTCTCTCAGAGGCACTAACAATGTCACCTGCCAATTCCCTGTAAGGAATGGTTCTACTTTCATAATGGAAAGCAGCCAGTAACATCTAGTTCTGGCCCCTGTGTATATATACGTGTGCAGTTTGTTTTATTTTTAAAAAATTAATGTGGACTATACATCACACAACAAAACAAGAGATAGTATGTTTCCTCAAAAGCCCATCTCTCTTCATCTCATTTCTCCACTCCCAGGTAAACAGTTTCTAATTTCTATCCCATAAACTTGTCACTCCCACGTCTCAACTGAGTCCTACTGCAAGGCAACTGCTGATGTGCTTTTGTGTTCTTTTGGTGTTACACTTTCTAGAGTGTCACATAGATGGAATCACATTCTCTATAGCTGTTTCTGCTCATTTCCTTTGCATAGCACATTGCATTGAAACTTGATGATATTGTTGCATGCGTCAGTAGCTCATTTTTTGTTGTTGTTGCTGCTGCGTTTGAATGTGTAAATTATTCGCAGGCTCATCCCCCCTTCATAGACATTGGTTTTGCTAACAGTGTTTGGCTATGTTCATATGCTATATTTCTACCAATACCCCACGAATGTCATCGTTATTATGTACTTTTCTATTAGCATTAGCCTCACCTGAGCGCCCACCTAAGTGTCCCCCCAACTTCACTAGTAACATTACTAAATTCTTCCACACACTGGTAGCAAAGTCCAAGAATCACATGATAAGGTTTATCAGAGCAATCACCCCACTTCTGATCCTGATTTTATGCATTAGTTATTTTTCCTCATTGTTACAGCATAAACATAAAGGAAATATTTACTTCGAGCTCATGGTTTCAGAGGGTCAAATTCCATCAAGCTGGAGAAGGCAAGTGCAGAGGTTCTGCCCTTAGCAGTGGGAGCATGTGGTATGGAGTTGTTTATGTTAGTGGATTATGACCAAAAAAAGCAGGGCAGGATTAGCAGATATGGTGCTCAAAGATGTCCTTGGTGGCCTACTTCTTCCAGCTAGGCTTTGCCTCTTATCAGCACTACGTCATTTAGATTAATCTCCAAAGCTGGTAAGCAAATATTCACATGTACATCTACGCGAACATTCAGGTTCAAACTGCAATACTTTTTTTTTTTGTTTTAAGTATCAAATAATGACAGATAAAATTCTTTACATAAACTGTTTAAATCCTGATTATAATTTTAATATCTCTAAGGTTCCTATTGTGTGTTTATTGATTTTCTAATTTTTACAAATTTTGGCTAACTTTCTTTTATTGTTCTCTGCTGCTTTGTAATATTAATATAAAAACAATGATCTCTAGTTACTTTTGTGTCTTCATTTTGAAAATATTCTGGTTTTTATTATTTATTTTTTCATACTTCATAGATATCAGAGGTTTTCCCCTTCTATATATCTTTGATGGACATATTTTCCTGTTTCAGGTTTCATAAGGTCAATTCTTATTTGAGAACTATTGTCTCAAAAACAGGCATTTAATGTTGTAACTCCACTCTTAGTTTTATTTATATCTCACAGATATTGATATGTTGTGCTTTTATTGATAATTATCATTTAAAATTAATAATAATCTGGTTATTGTTTGACAATTTTTTGCTAGGTAGTTTTTTTTTTTAGTTTTTTTTTTTTTTAATGAGAGTAAACACACTGTGTTTTCCTGATCAATATCCATTGCTTATTTGTAATTTAGATCCATTAAAATAACAGAGCATATTTGCCTAATTTCATTCTTCTTATATTTATCAAATCTTGTTCATTGCTTAGTGTGTGGTCTATCTCAATAACACTCTAAATAATGTATGCTGCTGTTGTTCAGTGGAATTTTCTATAATTGTCATAAAATTGGATAATCTACTTGTGATGTTTAATTTTCTAAATGTTTGCCAATGTTTGTCTTCTTGTTCTAACAATTAATGCAGTGTGTTAGCTAAAATCTCCAGCCATAGCTAGGACATATTGATTTCTTCCTTTATTTCCATAAGTTAATCCAGACATGTTTTCAAGTGGTGATACTGAATGAATGCAGTTAGTCCTTTGTGAAGTCCACATATTTTTTGATTATCCAGCTGATACTTTATTGAGTTGACGTTCATATGCTGGTTTATAAATAGACATTCAAATTGTTTTCTTTACCTCCATGTCTAGCAGAATTCTCTTCTGGGTCTCCTATGTTTAAAAGCAGTCATGGGTATCTTTACATGCTAGCCAGGTTGTTTACCTCTCGCACTTTTGATACCATTTAGAAATCCAATGAATTAAAAAGAAAACTCACAACTTCATAGTTTAATCTGCTTTGGGAAACACTAATATAAAAATGGTTTCCAATAAATTATATTCTGTGTCTTTATTTTGAAAACATTCTGGTTATTTTTATTATCTATCTTTTTTGTGTCAGATAGATTGTAGAAGTTATGTAAGATTCTGTAGCACTTTTATCTTCTTCTGGCCAGGCATTTTAATTTTTTTTTTTTTTAATTTTTGCCTCAGGTCTAGACAGGTTTTGAGTCACAGGAACATCAAATTAAGTCAGTTCTGTTTTCAACACTGTGTGTGACTATGGTCCAATTTCTGACCCATTTCTAATATCTTAGTTAAATGTGGGCCATGGTTACTGGTCTTCTTGTTACTATTGGATGAGCATCAGTCTATCCTGTGAGGCTTCCAGTATCTACAGGGATCCTTGGCTATTTCAAATTGTAAAATGCTAAGATGTGAAAAGCAGTGTTAAATGGTAATGTTCTGAGAACTTCCTTCTACTAATCCTTGTGAATTATTAGTTCTATGATAACTCTGTGTATCATTATTCATTTATTTATTTATTCCAGCATTAAAATTGTCCTAAAACAAGTTATTGAACAATCCAGGAATCATGTAATGCTTTTTCTATTGCAGTTTGTATATTACTGTCTTTCATTCATTCTGGAAAATATGGTGCTTTATCTCTTTAAATATCACCTTTGTCTGTTTCTCTTCTCTTCCAGAAAGTCAATAAACATTCTGGAATACCTCATCAGTTGATCTCTCTAAATACATTCCAAATAAATGCTTCCTACTTTGATTCTAATGTAATAATTACTTATTACTGTTATTAGCAGTTTTATACAGATAACAAGCTTGGTTCTTATATTTTTTATTTCCAAAGTTTATTGATTAACTCTTAAAACATACTTTAATTTTCTATGTAATTTAGTAGTTCTTATTCCATTCTTAAATCATAGCTATTACAGCTCATTACTATCTATGTGCTTATCCTGAGAGTGTGGGTTCTTACATTAGTTTTTTCCCCTTTCTTCTAAAAGTGTATCTATTTAGTGACTATGGTGTTAAAAGGGAGAGTAAGATATATGAATCATTTGGATCCTAGTAGATGTCAGCAGTCTCCAGAGAATGACTTTTGTTTCCTTCGGCTAAGAAGTGATTATCACTGTTCATGTTGAAGGCTTGAGCTTTCTTATGCCATGTTTGCAGCATGACCTAGGTGGCAAGTTCCCAAGAAGGTCAATTTGCTTCCCACTCACATTTGTTTTGGTGTTGTCTCCCACTGGGCCTCAGGTTTAAGTTGTAAAATTGTCTGTTTCCTTACTTCCTACCAGTCCTATATTTCATTTTCTACCACCCCTATCCACAAAACCACCATAATCTTCATTCCGTTTTCTAACCATTTTCTTACTACTCTGAGTTTTCTATTTTTCTTCTAAATTTTGACCTGGTAATTGTTAATTCTTTGGTGCAAAGAACAGAAAAAACACAGTCATAGGTACGTGCAAAGAATATTTGTAGGAGTATCAGGACAACTCCACATTCCCCACGTCATGTGCACCTGCTTAACATGTGGAATGAGACACCTGAGAATGATCATCAAGACACTTCAGGTCCCTGCCTTAGATGTCCACACTGGGTACAGGCAGAGAACAGATGATCCAAAAACCTGGGGGCATGTTTTCCTCCACTCATCTTTATCTTTCCATACTGTTTCCTTTCATTCTAAAGCATCAGTTTTTATTTTTTAATATATTTTATTAATTTATTCATATTACATCTCAATTGTTAGCCCATCCCTTGTATCCTCCCATTCCTCCTTCCCTCCCATTTTTCCCCTACTCCCCTCCCCTATGACTGTGACTGAGGGGGACCTCCTCCCCCTGTATATGCTCATAGGGTATCAAGTCCAAACATCAGTTTTTAATCTGATATTTTGTACTGTATATCTTTCTGCTTTTGTCCCTGTTTAGATCACATAGATAATCACCTTCATTTTATAATTTGTTGAATTAATCACTCATAGTTAGAAAGGCTAAAGTTTTGGGTTATCTGGTTCCAAATAAAAATAACAAAATTATACATTGGCTCAGTTAGGGCCATTTGGGTTGCTTGTTATAAAACAGCATGTTCTGAGGCTAAGTGTAAAGAAAACTATATAATTCACAGTTTTGTGCAGTCGAACTGTGGCCGTGCCTTCCGGCATTTCTCCTATCATGGTTCCTCCACTGGTTGGTATTCTCTGTCTGCCAACTACAGGACTTTTCTTTTCACCTTTCCTTGTCTAGCAATTTTACTACTTCTAATGGGGAAATTTTTCTTATTCTTCCCACCCCCAGCTTTTTAATTGGATGCAAGGATTGGTTATGTTACACTGCTGAACATTAAATTATATTGCCTCATGCTTGAAGTGTTACATTTAATAGTTTCATCTTATTTATACTAATACTTTTGGGAAAAGAAATTTGTACTAACTACTGCAGTCTTGTTTTCATACTACGTTAATCCTAGGGCAAAACTAAATTCAAATTATTCTTGTAATTTTGTTTTGTTTTATTATTTTTGTTGCTTTGTTTATTTGCTTTTGGTCTATTAAAACTACCAATGCCATTTTTTTTTTTTTTGAGCTCTTCTAGCATTTGAGGTTTTCAAAGAAGTTTCATCTACTTCTAGTGCCAGGGAAACAATTCCCCAGGCTCTAAAATCAGTTGTAGATTTTCATCTCCAAGGGGTACCAAATCTTTCTCCAATCTTTTGGCCAACCAGCTCATGTTTCACAGAAGGTGTTTCTCTATACCTTATGCTGCTCTTAGTATCTTTTGTTCAGTACGTGCTGTGAATGTTACAGTGGTTGTCAAACACAGGAAGGAAATGATTGGCATCTCTCCTTGGGTTAGGTTTCCAGAAATTAGCAGTGGCTGTCTCATGCCAACCCTGTTTTGTTTTCTGTCACCATGCAGCAACTTGGCAAAGTGTTCACTTTCTTATCATGCCTCGTCTCATTTGTGGTCTTCTTAATAAAGAGATTCTTCCATTCTGTGTGCCCTGAGCAGTTTAACTTCTGGAAAGAAGGCAAAGATATTCCTTCCACCTTCACCATATCCACCTCTCACCACAAAAAAAGCCTTCAGGCTACCAGGCTGCCTGCCGTCTGCAGAGATGTGTGGAGTGAAAGGCCATGGCAGCTCTTTTGATTCCTTTCCTTTGCCACCAGGAAAGGCACTATCTGCTCCGCCACTGGCCCTATGTGTCTCACCAGCTATCAGACATACTGTGATCTTTCCTGTAATGTTGTGTAGATTTTTACACCCAAATGAATTTAAGAAGACCATGGGTTTTCTGCAACTTTTGTTTCCTAATCATTGTCTAGATAGTGAGCATGGGCTGGATTGAACACCCTTTTACCTCTGTGTGCTATGAGTGCTCCAATCCTCCTTCTTCTCCTTTTTAAAAGAAGTCTGTCTCAACTTTTTATAACTAGATGTCACAATTGAGGTTAGGATTTGTGGGCCGATTAGTTTCATTGTCATTCTCGGATCTGGGAATAAATTACTGCTCCTGGCAGTTCATGTTAAATCCATCATTGTCTTTCTTTTTTCTTTTCTTTCTTTTTCTTTCTTTTTTTTTTTGTTTGTTTGTTTGTTTGTTTTGTTTTGTTTTGGTTTTTTTTTGTTTTTGTTTTTTGAGACAGGATTTCTCTGTGTCACCTTGGCTGTCCTGCACTCACTTTGAAGACCAGGGTGGCCTCGAACTCACAGCGATCCGCATGCCTCTGCCTCCCAAGTGCTAGGATTAAAGGCATGCGCCACCATTGCCAACCATTGTCTTTTTTATTTCACTACCACCACCACCACAACAACAATAAAGATGTAAGAAAGAAAACTTAAAAAGATGTAACAGGAAAAACTGCCAGACAGTCAGGGCTGGTCTGTTCTGTAAACTATATTCTTTCTCCTCCTTGAAGAAAGAAAAAAAGTGGGTTTTTTTCTTTGTTTGTTTTTTGGTTTTTGGTTTTTTTTTTTTTTTTGCACTGGTTCACTTAAAGTTCCCCCAACTGCAGGAAGATGCCAACATGAGATAAGTGATCGCAAGGGATCAGGGAGCTTGAACTTTTCAACTCTAGGTTGCAGACACAGCTGATGGCCACTTCTGAGTCTATCTGATGATTAATGGCATACTGGCTGGTGTGACTAGGAACTGAAGAGGTACAGTTACATTTACTAAACTCACCACACTTGAGATTGCTTAGTTTTTTTCCCCACCAGTTTGAGGTGATATATGAAATGGGATGGATGCTAAAGCCACTATGTGATTTTTAAATTGTTGCAACTTAACATTAGCTGTTTTGTCCCAATTCTCAAAAAAGTGGCTCTGACACTAATAAGCCCTATAACTTTGGAGGAGGTCTCTGATCTGTGTCTCGGCTGTTTCATATGCAGAGTGCAGCAAGTGAGCTTGTCATAGCCAAGATACTTAGGCTTTGAAGTTCTCTCCCACCCTTTCTATTTAGGCTGTTTCAACATGACAAAAAATTTAAAATTATAGGAAATTCCAGCGCTCTCCCATAATGTTCAACCAAAGTAATTTTAATAAATTATAATATAAAACACATCAAGTCAGTGGTATTTGAAGGTCTACCCCACTTGCTGGAGAACAAGGTCTACTGCTTGCCTGAGCAAAATTAAAGCAAAAAAAAAAAAAAAAAAAAAAAAAAAAAAAAAAAAAAAAAAAAAAAAAAAAAAAAGAATCAAGGATGAGAGCTAAAAGTAGAAAAAGAGTAGGTGGCAGAAAATATAATTGTATAGAAGTTTGAGAAATATGCAGACTAAGTAATGAATTTAATATCACAATGCCAAAGAAAAATATTAAAGGGATAATTGAAGGTCAAGTATAAGCTAGCAAACATTTGGCTAAAGATGCCATACATATTCAGAACAAGAAAAAATATAGGTAGTATAAATCAGTTAATATATTTATTTAAACAAGTTACTGTTATATAATTTGTGCCTACTGAAATAAAGAGACAGGAAAATAATTAGCATTTACTGAATACCTATTATGTGTTAGATTCTGGGCTAGATGCTAATTTATGAGTTCATTGAAGAATTAAGAAAAGAAACCAGAGGCATCATGACTAATTACTCGTTATTATGGATAAGCTTTGGGGAATCAAAAAAGTGTTGGTTTCTCCTGTGAATTCAGTAGAATTTGAGCACAGGCCTGTCATCAGATACTTCTCCTAGACTCCTGCTTAGCTAGACTTGAAAACCATGGAGCAAACATATGTCCTTTAATATGGATATTTACACCCAACTGCTGAAAACGCACATTGCTTCCAACTGTGTGCAAGACAGCAAAGGATCAGAGCAGCGGGAAGAGCCTAGGAGAGCTGGGGCTTTACCCAGCTGACAGCAAGCTTGAGCACAGACAGAAAGAAGGGAGAGGGTAGGGAAAGCAGTCATGGGTCTGGGTCAGGCTTAGATAATTAGAGGGACACGGTTAGTGGGTTTAGGTGGCAAAGGGGGTATAGAAGATGTGGATCATAATCAGGATTAAGATGAGGAAAGGAGATGTCATATTTGTCCAATCTTAAGTATTGGACTGTGGGGGGAAGAGAAGAAGCCTTGGGTGAATGAAGTCCTGAATTATTTAAGGACCCCAGTGCCTCAGCCACATGGGAATGGCAAGGTTTTTGCCAGATGGTGCTCAGGGATATAAAAAACTTCCTCAAGAGTCTGAGCGGGAGGGATTAACCGGTGTGTACAAACACTAGCAACTATAGCTTCATGTACCCTAATGTACAAGCATAACACTGTACCCAAGGAACCTTCTAGTGAACCTGCCTAAGCCCTTCCAGTATGCTGTACCTTACAAACATTCTGGGCTTCTGGGCTGTGGTCAGGTGCATCTCTATCTAAGTATAAAGCCTGCCTGACTCCAGGTCTTCTGTTCATTTGTTTATATATCTGTCCTTTCTTCATTCCTTGCCACCCTTAGTCCAGCAACCCAAGTCACTTTTGTGGGATTTAATACTGGATCAGGTATTATTTGAACTGGCAAAGAGACACTAGAAAGTTAAAAGAGCCTTTAAGAAAATTGTCATAAGTGTTAAGTGCAACCTACAGTCTGTAACCCCAGTTATTAGGAGACTGGAGCAGGCAAACTCTATGATTAATGTCATCTTGGGATACCAACTGAGATCAAGGCCAGCCTGTATTACATAGGGAAACCATTTCAAGCAAACAGCACAACAACAACAAAACACATGAGAACGCATACAGCAAAAGTTCATGCAAAATTATATATTACATCCAAATTTATATATATACAAAGTATAAGAGCAGGGGCTGTAGGTAGGCCAGAGGATAGCTACGTATTAATAATAGCAGGAATAGTGCTTAGTTCCTAGACAGGTCAGGGAAAGGGTGGGAACAGCACAAATGAGGAAGATCCCAGGAATCCAGATAAGGTGGACCAGAGAAAGCTCCCCAAGCTTGTAGGTTACAGCCTGTGCTGCTATTGCATCAGAGGCTCTTCTGCATGCATAAACATGTCCAAAATGCTTAGGTTCTAAGAGCTTTTGGTCTCCCCAGTAAACAGTCAGGGTATCTTCCTCATAAGGATTTCACTCATGTTTAATGGAAGACATGTGCAATTCATGTTGAAGAATCTGGTTTCTAAAACAGGTTCAGGATCGACTCTTGGTGGAAACCAGAAGCGGCTGTAGAACCTTTTTAGAGCATGTATATAGATATTCTACTAGACTACATCTAGGAGGTCAGAGCCTGAGCTAAGAAAGGGTAAAAGATGAAGTTTTAAGGATCTGGCTGGTTGACTCATAGGCACCCACAAAACTGCTTTAGTTTTGTAGACGACTTCAGGCCCAGAACTGTCATAGTAAGCAGGAAAGAAACATGAAGCAAGTCATGAAGAGACGCTGAGGGTGGAGGATATTGGACTGGAGCTACTAGGGCATGAAATAGGAATGTAGAGAAAAGATCAGAGTTCCAGGTAGAGTCTGTCTGAAGGATCTGTCTGAGGAGGTAAGAGGCAGCAATGCCCCCGGAGCTAGAGAAGTTAGAGAGTGCAAAGGAGGAAGACTCAAGGGAGAGAAAAGGGGTACAGATGACACAGGGGGAAAGATACGGAGATGTATCCAAGGGCTTCAGGAACATGTGGAAGTTCCTTCTCATCATGTACATCAACCCCACTAGTTGAGAAGTAGCCAACTAAAGCTTGTGGTTCCTCTTTGGTGAAAAGTGAATTCTCATGTGACCTATTAGACCCTTCTTTTGTGAACATTGAACAGAATGTGAGTGGGAAACAATGTGTGAACTTTAGACAGGGTGCTATGAGAGATGGGGGGAGGGAGGGAGGGAGGGAGGGAGGGAGAGAGAGAGAGAGAGAGAGAGAGAGAGAGAGGAGAGAGAGAGAGAGGAGAGAGAGAGAGAGAGGAGAGAGAGGAGAGAGAGAGAGAGAAGAGAGAGAGAGAGAGAGAGAGAGAGAGAGAGAGAGAGAGAGAGAGAGAGAGAGAGAGAGAGAGAGAGAGAGAAACTGTTCTCTGTTTCAGAATGCTTAGAATGAAATGTATGAAATGTATTTGTAAAATTCTTGGAGATTTGCAAGGCCCAGGAAAAGGGATGATTCCTAAAGTGTACTAGGGTATACTGTGTTCCAGGGGAGGATAGAATAGGCTGAATTCATAGGCACAATATAAAAAAATAACAATAGAACACTATAAAACATGGCCTTCAGAGACTCTGAAATACTTTGGTTCTCAAGAATTTAATCTTCCCTGAAGAGCCAAGACTTTGGAGTGCTGCTAGCCTTCACACCCAGAAATTCATTGGAAGATCAGAAACAGCAACTTCAGTACCTTGGCATTTTCAGTGGTTGCCCATGATGCCCTCTGACCAGTCATAAAATGGTATTCTCATAGTGCTCTGTACTGCAAAGCTTCTGCCTTACTGCATGTTATCTGTCTCACCATTGTTTCTGCAGGTAAATGCTCCATTCACCTCCATGGAGCTTAAGATGCAAAGGGAAGATGAAGGTCAAAGTGGCAAGTGAACAAATCTAGAGAAAATGTAGAGCATTGGTTCATAATCTTCCACTGTATACTAAATAATAACTGAAAGAAAACTGAGAAAAATAAAGGAAGGGGAAGAAAAGGAATGAAGTGACTAAAAGAGATGATAAATACGCTTGATTAGAGAAATAACTTCAGCACATACACCAAGCTATCCAAATACCATGAAAAAATATATAGGTATGTATGTATGGATGTATCATAGACATATCCCTTGGAAGGACAGAAAAGCAGCATAATAGTAACTAATATTTGAAATATATATATCATGAAATTAAATTTAACTGGGCAGTGAAAAACAACAAGAGCTAGTATGTGTACTGAAATGGCAAAATAGCTAATAACATTGATCTATTCCATTATAAAATTGTTTCTGGCAAAACTGACCTTACTCTACGGACTCTACAACAGAGAGAGGTATATTGCGAAAAAAAAAAATAGTTTAGAAAACTGCTTACCACATGGTCATTTGTGTCATTTAGTGGACTTGAACATTTAATAATGAATAGAAGATTTCTCCAAAGATGTTCTCAAAAAAAAAAAAAAAAAAGACTAATTTTTCATGGATGATGATGTTATTATCAAATGCTTTGTGCTCAAGAATGAAAGCCTTGAACTTAATCAAAAACCTTTAGAATTCTAGCCCAGGTAATCTGTGTAAATTTTGACCGAACATTTATCAGATATCTGATGGGCAGATCTAGCCTGACATTGCCAGACATAGCTCAATATTTGGAGGTCAGTTTTTGAGCTGACTTCTTCCTGCAGGGTATACAGCTTACACAGTTTCCTTCTGAAAGCAACTGACCCAAAACACATCCATTTAAAACAAATAGAAAGGAAACATCTTTATTTTTTATTCAGGAATACTCTTTTGTAATTAATATGTAATCATTACTGGGCTAATAGTAACTAATATTTCAAAGAAACTGTGGTAAATTATCCTGCCATTTCCTGATAATAATCCTGGGAAGTAATTATCATTCCCATTGTCTAAGTAAATTTCTCCTTTATAATAATGTCCTTAAGACCTAGAGCCGTGGCTACTGACACCTACCTTACTGCAGAGTTCTCTGTGGACATTTACAAATACAAGTGCTCTACCCTTAGCGTCGGTGTGCACAGGGTTTGATAGCTATCATTTTTATAGCGTAAACATCATTAGTATCATGTACATTTTTTGTTTATAACACTTGTCTTGTTTTGTGAAAGATCATTTAGATAGAGTTTTAAAAACTATTTGGTGGTATGTGCGTACATGTGCATGTGCATATGCATGTATGTGTATGCTCATGTTGAGGCCAAATGACAACAAGGCGCAAGAACTTTGCCATTTGGGTTCATTCCCATGACCAGTAGATGGATTTTTAAAAATGTTTTATGAATTCCTCAAGATAATATGCACCTGGTCTTGTTATAGCTGGTTATGCCATGGCTGTTTGATATCCTGGAAGACCTGCTCCTCTCTGAGTCTCTGGAAGAGAGGGGAGGCATGTGGGTGTGGGTAAGGGCAGAACCTGCAAGAGGAGATGGAAGAGAAATTACAGCTACTATGTAATATGTGAGAGAAGATGTTTTTAAGTTCATAAAATTAATTTTGATTATAATAACCCCTTCCCCCAGCTTGTCTCAGATCTACCCCTACTATTCTACTCAACCAATTTAGTGTACCTTTTTTTGAAACACTATCAAGAACACTTGGTACTAAGTACTCTTGAGTATAGGCCATCCTCTTGAACATGGCTGACCCACAGGTGTCATACTTCTAAAGAAAACTAGCTCCCTTTCTCATTAGTCTTCACTTGCCAATAGATTCTTAGCTAAAGGTAGAACTTTATGTTCACCTCTCCCATCATGAGATTTTTGTCTGGATTGAAAATTTCCAGGTCTTTTACATGCTGTCACAACCATTGTGAGTTCATGTGTGCAACCACGTTGTTGTGTTTGGTTTTTGTAGTCACCCAGCATCTCTGGCTCTTTCAATCTTTCTGCTCCTTTTTCTGTGATTATCCCTGATCTTTGGGAGGAAGGAATGTGTACAGGTATGACATATAGGAATTAGCATTCCACATTCTAATATTTTCTACATGTTGACAAATTGTAGGTCTCTGTGTTAATCTCCATACACTTCAAGAAGTTTCTCTTATGATGGCTTGGAGATTCACAAATCTATGAGTACAGTAATAAGTCATTGTGATTTAGTTTACTGTTATGTCCCTTTAGTAGAATAACAAAAGTATGTTCTTCTCTACAGCCAATAATATGGCTAGTGACAGATTCTTGGCTCAGGTAATACCACATATGAATTTCGTCTTGTAGAGTGGGCCTTTACTCAGGCTAGAAATAAAAAGCCTAGTGCCAGGAGTTGTTGGTCAGTGAGGTTCCATAGATTCACAAACATAATAGGCTAGTGACATTGCTCTTTGTTACCCTCCAGAATTTCACAATAAGACCCAATTGCTGGAGATATGACACACTTGAGTCATAGAACATGAAGAAAGTAAGATGGCTCCAATGTGGGAGCCTTATCTCTATTGCCTAGCTTTCATGGTACTGGACGATGCTATGCATGATACCAGAGGAGAAAATCAATCATTGGTCATACTCAGCTGTGAACTATGTAAGCTATACTAATAAGCGGCTTGTCAAAATATGCCCTCTGATAAAAGAGTGGCATAAATTTCACAGGAGTAACCAAAAACTTGCTGATTTGATATAGTTTCTCCCTCCCTCCCTCCTTCCCTCCCTCCCTCCCTCCCTCCCTCCCTTCCTATTTTAAAAGATTTTTTTAAAAGTTTTATTCTGTGTTTGTGAGGCTGTAAGCATGTGAGTTCAAGTGCCCATAGAGACTAAAGGAGGGTATAAGATCCCTGGAGCTGGAGTTACAGAACATAGGTTGGGTCTTCTGCAAGAATGGCCCATGCTTTTAACTGCTGAGCCATCTCTTCAGCTCACAGATATATTTTTCTATAAAGTGAATTTCTATATTTTAGTTTTACATTATATAAACTAAATTTACTCTTTGGTTCAGTAATTTTATCTTTAGTTAATCACTCAAAGCAAATACGCTCATACAGATGTCCACAGAAGGACGTTAAAAAGACTAGTTATGACCCTTCCACAATAATTTCTCATGTAAAAGGTAAAGATCTCTCATACTCATGGAGTAGATTGTCAGTTATCAATGAAAAAGATTGAATAACTGACAGAAAGAACCTGGATAGATTCCCCAACACATTATATCAAATTAAAGAAGCTTCAAACAAAAAACCCACATGATATACATCATGTGTCTTAAGTTCTATGACAGGTAAAAAGAATTTCTGGTGGAAAAAGAATTTTCTGGTGGAAAAATAATTAGCACAGGGATTATTGTGAGTGGAGAAGAGTTGACAGGAGAGTATTGGTGGCTGGCGAAAAACAAGAAGAAACTTTTAAGGCTGGAATTATCTTCTGTTCATTCATACAGGCATGAGTATTCGTTCACCAGCACTCATCCAGCACTGTGTTTGAGGTTAATGTAAGGATTACATCAAAAGAAAAAAACTGAAAATATTAACTCTAATTGGTAATGTACACTGAAGTATTCAATGGTGATGTGGACCCAAACAATTTATTTTGAATTAATGGGGTAGACCAATGGAGAATGATGGTTAGAGGGGACTATGACAATCTAGTAAAATAAAAAATGAATTCAGAGTCGAGAAGATTTTGCAAGTATTCAGTATAAAATTCATCCAACTGTTACATAACAAAATGTCAGGAAAGACTTGAGAAGCACATTTTGTTCAGAGTGCTCTCTTTATTCCGTCTCTTTTTAATCCATGTTTGTGTGTACCTCCTACCTGCCTATCTAACCCACTCATTTTGCATTAGCCTTGGTTTAGGCAGAGGCTGAATGATTACAAAGTTCACTGCTTCCTCTTGGTTGTGTAGTTATTTCCTAGGCAGCATTAAGTGCCACCATTTGAGTCTGACTGGTGGAATGGGAATGGAAAGGATATGTACTGTTGACAGCCATGGCCCATAACGGGCTTAATGTCTAAGGTTGAATATACCTATGGCAACATTAGCTGCTCTGTTAACAGTTGTGGAGCTGTACATACTATGTCCTTGACTTACTGAAGAGGTAATATTTGCCAATCTTAAATATCAGCTATGAACTTTTACAAGATACACACACACACACACACACACACACACACACACACACACACACATCTTGGATAAGCCAAAGAGATCCATGGTTTTTCCTATTACAGTGGCTACACACACACACACACACACACACACACACACACACACACACACACACACATCTTGGATAAGCCAAAGAGATCCATGGTTTTTCCTATTACAGTGGCTACACACACACACACACACACACACACACACACACACACACACACACACACATATATATATATATATCTTGGATAAGCCAAAGAGATCCATGGTTTTTCCTATTACAGTGGCTATTCCACTGACTTATGCACAGCTCTCCATTACCCATACTGTCAGTACCTGCAGTCTTAGGATTCCAGATCTTGCAGGCAGTTTTCAGGATCTATGCCCCTGACTATCAAACTAATCAGACTCCTTGTTCCTTGCAGGTATCAGTATAAGATGGATGATCATTCATTTCTCCCGTAAGTAATTGTCATAACCCAGTGACAATGGGTCATCCTCCAAATAATGAGTACAGACTTTTCTTAATGACTTCAAAGTATGCAGATCAGCCAACCATGTCTCAAAGCACCCAGAGCATTTCTGCCAATGAGTGAGCTTCCAAACATGTAGCATCTGGGAAAGACAGAGGGCTGGGGAGAAGAAGACAGAAATATCCACATTACTTATATTCACGCACTGTTAATCCATAAAAGATCATAAAAAGAGGGTGTGGCCCTATCCATTACATTAAGTTCAGTGGCATTTTTCCAGTTGGGGCTTCATTTGGCCCCAAGAATTCATATCAAAATAGATGTAAAACTTTTCTTCAACCTCCAGTTGGATATGTTTCATCAACAGTAATATTAAAAAGAAAAATAGCCTATTCTTTGAAATACAATGTGGGTGTTTATTTATGGGACTCTTAATACTAAAAGCAGGTGTCTACAGAACCCTGAATATCAGTGGGAGAAAGCAGAAGAGAAAGACTGCCATTTGCCTGTGCGTGGGCATACTAAAAGAAATCTATCTGTGCCACAACACCTGATCCTATAATATTCAGATGCAAGAAGTGGGAACACTGAGCTATATACCTGTTTTCATGCTACCATGGTGTTGCTGGAACTTGTGTTAACCATCAGGTCTCTCTAACTGTCAGCCTTGAGTTAGGAAATTATTGAAGATGACAAGTTCCTAGTTAAGGAGAATAACAATAACTAATAAGCTTAAAAGACAAATGTAGAAGCCATGGGCATTCTGTTTCCATGCCTGTTACATGTTCAGGGGTTACTAAATGTGGAAGCAAATTCATTTATATCCTTTACTTTCATATATAGAGCTACAGATAGCAAGCTGTTGGTGGCAGAATAACAGCATTATTTCAGAATACTTTCATTTTATTGGTATATATTATTTATGCAATCTGATTATTCATTTTAATATCAAATTTATTGGGTTTGCAAACACACAATATCACCAAGGAAAGCTTTTAAATGTTCCTGAGGATGTTTTGAGACAAGAGGGTAGAATACCTGTATATGGCCAGCACCATTTCTTACCTGAGGCTTAGACTGAAGAAGAAGGAAAAAAAGAGGAAAGCAAACTGGGCTCCACCATTTCCTTTCTTTCTGCTTCCTTGTCCATGCATTTGGTTCTCTGCTTTATTACAGAGTAAGAGGAAGAAGCAAGCCTCTCAGTAGTACAAAGCACCCACAGAGTGAAACCATCATTGCAGATTCCCTGGACTTTTTTTCTGGTAGTTTCTTCCCCCCCCCCCTTATTTTAGCAGAATGCCCAAGATTGTGTTTTAAGTTATAAAATATAGAGGCTTATTAATAAAATATGCTGGAGGCTAGAAAGTACAAGATTGTGGCTGGCAAGAGCCCTTTTCTATATTATCTCATGGGAGAAAATGAACATAGGGTGAGAGAAAAAAGTGTGGACTCACAGCCTAATGCACTTCTATAACCAGCACACAACTCAAACACCTCACGGTGGAGCCAACTTCCCAGTACCTATGGCATGGAAATAATGTCCCTAGTTCACCCTTGTTGTGGCCTGTCTTCCAACCATGACGATCACTGTCTTCTTAGATGGCGTTTCCCAAACTTTGAAAAAAAAAATGCAAGGTTATGGGTATGAAATGAACATGTGTGTTACTATACCCATGGATTTGTACATAATGTCTAATCTCTGAAATGATGACTTATCTTTTATAAATTTGGAGTACCTCCTTTAGAGTTGATTAAGGTAACATCTAAAAAACTCTTATAACAGTAGTATACACAATGTACTTCAGCAACAGCAGTTATTGTTATTGTCTATAATGGTCTAAAATGTCCCAGTAGGAGGGTTTAGTGTTGAGTAGAAGTTCCCTCTATAGTGAATATAGTGATGACTTTGACATATAAGATCAAAGATTACATAATGTCCCCAGATATTATGAGCCTATGACAACACACTGGTGTAAAATCCATCCTTAGAGAGACCTGTAGAGGTCTGTCTCTCTGTCAAATAACTCTATGCCCTTAGAACAAATAGTTTCCACAGGCTTCTGATAACACTTACGAAAAGATCACTTGTCCATGTTCTGTAAGAAAACCTTTTGCTTTCACTTTTTGGTTACAGATGGAGTGCTCTTAACCTTTAGCCAAAGCTCACAATGACCCTTGAATGACAGCCAATAGGGATGGCACCAGGCGTTGTTCCCCTGTGACACAGAGGATTGCAGTTTTATGGACATCTGAACCAGCAGCCACTGTCAGGATCCCTCTGTTTTTTATGAAAAATAAAATAAAATAAGAACCAAGATGATTGTTTTATCTGCCATGCATATTCTTTCTCCTTAAATTCACATTATTATCTCACAGTATGTTTATGACAAGAGAGAGCGAGTTAGTTTTACTTTTAAAACAGATAATCCATCTGTTTATATATGAAATCAAGTATCCAGCTCAGGAGTTTCTTTATGCTCAAAATCAACTCATTTGCTCAAAGTGTAGAGAATGAAATAAGAATTCAAAAGAAAGAAGCTGTCATGTGTCCTCAGGGTCTTCTTTACCACAGTCAAGTGAAAATTAAAATACCTAAGTTTTTCCTTATTTTTGATGACTATTAAATTTATTAAGAAATATTATTTGAGTGTTCTCTAGAACATTCTTCCTTGAAATATGTTTTCTAAGTAGCATCATACAAACTTGATTGACCATTTTTTTAGAGAGGAAGACCAAGACAAGCTGTATTCTCATCCTGTCATGCCAAGGGGGAATGCATCACCAATATGACATATCAGTTTTGGTATCAGCCTCGGACATCTGTCGGGGAGCATTTGTCAAGTTTCTCTGTTGAAATGTCCCCCTTTCCTCTTCTTTCACATTGTACTTGTGGAAACACAAATACTATACACATCCCATACATACAGATTGGAAAGGTGTGTAAGGTTTAATTAAGAGGTCACCACCTGCCATTTATTTATTTATGCCAGTATGGGCTAATATTTATTTTGTTGCTCAAGTTGTTTTATGTATTGTGATGTTATTCAGATGAGCTGTGTCCTCTCTAATGCTTTCTAGAATTTTTTTTTAATTTTTAGGGTAATTCTTTATTTCTGAACTACAGGATGTTCCAGGATGATGCTATGTCATACCTTTTCTCTTAATGGCACAATTCCAATAAGCCTGTTTCATGTCATGTGTCTGTTGTTGCAGAGCTCTCCTGTTTCACTGCCTTTATTTCAATTACAAAGTCACTTCTCTCCTTGATCTTCTGATTAGCAGCAAATTTTTCATTATCCCTGCAGTTTCTCCTTTATAAACTAACACAACATTGGATTCATACAGCACATAGTCTTTCAGGACTGGCCTCTTTCACTTAAAGTTCATCCACATGTTTTGCAGGGCAATAGCTCCTTTGCTATCAGTGAGTAGAATCCAAGGTAGTGATACAGCACAGTTTACTTATTTGTTGAAAAGTGTCATGGATGATTTAGTTATTACTAACTGTGAATCAAGTTGACACGAGCATTCATGTACACACCTCCATGTAGACATGTTTTCAATTCAGTCAGGTTGAACTAGAAACACTGGTTCTGCACCACATGTAATGCTAGGTTTACCTTTGTAAGGAAGGACACGGGTTATTTCAAAATATTTTCAATACCGATATTTCTTGTTCCTACTAGATGGCAGGTGTCTTAGTCACTGTTTTATTGCTGTGAAGTGACACCCTGCCCAAAGCAACTTATAAAAGGAAGCACTTAATTGCAGTCTTTCTTACAGTTTCAAAAGCTTCATTTATTATCATCACTGCGGGGAGCATGGTGGGGTGCATGGTGGCACACTTGGTGCCTGTGCAGTAGCTGAGTGCTGCATCCTGGTTCATAGACAGAGACAAAGACTGGGTCTGGTGTTGGCTTTTAAAAACCACAAAGCCCAACCCCAGTGACATAATTCTTCGAACAAGGCTGTACCACCTCCAATAAGGCCACACATCCTATATTTTTTATCCTTTCAAACAGTTCTTCTTCCTGGTGACAATGGTTTCAAATATGTGAGCCAGAGCAGGGGGGTGGGGGCCTATTCTTACTCAAATCACCACAGCATTACTCCATTCTATGCCAGTGGTTAACAATAATAAAATGCAATGATATTCACTAGGATACACCACACCAGTGCCTTTCTTTTTCTAAGAGTGTGTGTGTATGTGTGTATACATATGTGTACATATAGATGTGTGTACATATATATATGTGTGTATACATGTATGTAAATGTGTGTCTATATATGTGTGTCTATATATGTGTATCCATGTATGTGAATGTATATGTGTGTATGTATGTGCATGCTTGTGTGTGCATGTGCATGCATGCATGCATGCGTGCGTGTGTCTGTGCATGTGCATGTGCACGCACATGTGTGTGTGTGTGTGTGTGTGTGTGTGTGTGTGTGTGTGTACGTGTATTAGGACAGGACTGAGGCTTTCAGGGGAGCAATCCTCAAAACTTCCTCTCACTCAAGTTGATCACAGTAAATTTAGGAAGAATAAATGCCCATGTTTTCTTTCTAAACATAAAATATCCATGACTGGTGCTTTAATCTCTTGTTTGGAGGGATGGGAATCAAACTTAGGGCTTTGTACAAGCTTGAAGAGTACTCTGTCACTGAACTATATCCCAGCAATATACAGTTCGTAGTACAGAAAAGACTTAAGAATGGTTGAAAGTATTATCAAGTTACACACACACACACACACACACACACACACACACACACACACACACACACACACACAAACAGCTAGAATGTTCGGTGTTGTAGAGCCAGTAATGAAAGTGATCCCAAATCCAAATTTCTTAGCTTCCCAAAACAATAATCCTTATTTTTCTTATTTTCCCTGTTAGCTTATCTTTTTACATTGCTGTCTAGCACACACAGCATCTTTTCAGTTGTGTTTACCGTCTGCTCTTAGTGAAAAGACAGGTTTCAGCTGAGTTTCCAGAAACTTCAGCATTTACATATTACTATTCTTTAAGAAGATTTGAATTAGAACTAATAAAGTTTTGAAGGCAACTCTTTGGGTAGAAGTTTTTTTTAATCACTAATAAGGTTTTTGAATGTGTAGCATGGATAGGTGCAGAGAGGGGTTTGAGTGGTGGACTGTGGAGAAACCTTCCTTTCATATATGATCCAGTTACTATTGCAGAGGACTTGATTGTAACAGGGTAAAAGTTTCTCCATCTTGTCTCAGCTGACGCCACCTTTGGTTTCCAACCCGCATCCTCAAAGCCCCCAGCCCTGCTATAGAAACTCGGCATCAAAATGCCCCAGCTAACTGCACATTCTTGTCTCCTATCAAACTGTTTGCTTGCTTTTTCCTGCATCTGCCAATCAGGATATAGTTTTTCTGACTTTAAAAATCTCCCTGTCATATGCATTCGGGGTTATTCTGTGTGACGTGTCTGTGCGACATGTTTCTCTCCAGGCAGTCCCTAGCCTGCTTAATACAGACTCTCAATTCGAGCTTAGGTTGTGCTGGTTGGTCTCTGACTTGCTACCTCATTTCATGATGATACAGAGTAACTGTTTTTGTTGAGCTCACTGCCTCCATAAATAAGGGATGTGGTGATAATAATAACTTCTCTCTCCACTTGACATGTCTACATTTTCAGATGGACAGACTCAGAAGCTATTACTATGCAGCAGGGGCTGGGATTGGAGGGAGTTATCTTCACTCCTTCAGTAGCTGATGCCACCTTCTGCTGGGACCCTGGCGAGGGACTTTCAGTTTCTTTGTGAGATGGAACCGATTCCAAGAGCAATCTTCCCACAAGAGAAGGACAGAAGTACCTGAGATACTTTTAAGCTTGAAATCTCTCTACTCTGTGGGCAGAGGCAGTGACCAATATCTGCCCAGGTTCAAATGAGATAGCCTCATCCTAGACAAGAGAATCCTATAGGGAAAAAGATATCACACTATTTTCAACAAATGACCTGTGCCACACTGAGTCAGGTTCTAAAATATTGTGATGACTAGTAATGCTTGTCAATATGAGTACACTATAAAAAGTTTTTTGATTAGATCATTTGAGGTTGGAAGACCTACCTTAAATCTGGGTCCTTCCTTCTGGTAGCAGCCCATATAAAGAAAATGGAAGAATGAACTTCTTGCTTTTTGCCTGCTTGCCTTCCTTCTAGCTGGCAAGTTCATTCTTTTACTGGCATTGAAATCCACTTCCTTGAGATTCTGGTATATACTGAAGAGCAACTGAGGCATATAGCCGCATGGGCTATTAGATTTTTGGACTTGCTATCAGGAGACAACCATTGTTGGACTAATTGGACCATAGCTTGTAAGCCACTGAAATAAATACCATGTATGCATTCTATGATTTCTGTTTCTCTAGAAAACCCTAATTAATATAAATATCTACTTTTACTTTATAATCTGTTATTTTTTCAATATAAGAAGCACAAAAAAGAGAATGATCTGGAATGATTGAGCACTTACATTATTCAGAGTGTTGCACAAACTCTCCCTAGAGACCATTGAATGGTGAAGGTACATACATTTTGTATGCTTAAATTGTCATTCCTTCTATGCATCTATGTTCCAAAAAGCATGATGAAAGACAGCCAGTATTTTATCCCACTTGGTAGATGATAGCATTCCTTTTAGAAAAGTATATGAATAACTCAGATTTCCTGTATGTTTTGTGTTAGAAACTTTTTAGATTTAGCGTTTTAGTATTAGTTTCTTTTATCTTATCTCCTATGCCTGAGATTTTCTCTTGCATTGCTTGTATTCTGTGGGTGATGCGTTATACTTGGCGGGGATGACAGGGCTCAAGATTATAGCCTGTGCCTTCCATCCTTTCTAACACAGCTCATGTCTCATCAATCGCAGCTGATACTAGTGCAAGCACATGACATAGAGCACATGACATAGAGACACTACCCTTCATGTGTTGATATGGAGGCAAGCCAGAGATGGGCAACAGTGAGTCTGAGCCTTATCGGTCCTAAGACAGGCTATGAATGGTGGAACTTATATGCCAATAAAGGACAACCATAAGTGCCTACTCACTGATCTAAGACAGGCTCTCCATAATTTTATTTTAAGAAGGGGCATATGTGAGAAGCCATGCCAAATTCTGCCATGTCAGAAATCCTGTGCTTAGGCTGCGTGCTATGACCTTCGAGTTGTTGACCTTTGCCTCATGAGGTCTTGTGTTCCAGGCTATCCTTGGACTATTTTCCTTTGAAAGAAGTAGGGAAATCCCAACTTGGAATCACTCAGAAGATTAAGGAAGTTCTTACAGGCAACTGCTCAGAGAACTAGGTAGTTCTACAGAGAGCAATTCAGGCTATTGCATTCTTGCCTGGGGGCTAGAGTGAGTGAGATTAAAATAGATCCTATTGACCTTGCTCTCTCTCTATATTCTTACTAGTAGGGCATTAAAATGAATCTTGATCAGCAATTTCCTGACTTGAATCGTTATTTCTCGCATCTCTGTATCCTACTTTCAATCCCCACTCCCTCTTTCAGGTGAACCCTGATTCAATTTTTCCGGTGGGCCAGGGCCCGACAATTTTCATTATATACATGTGTGTAAAGTCTATGAATATGCATATATGTATAGTATAGGCACGTATGTGAATATGTATAGCATATGTAAACCATATGTATAGCATATGTATAGTTCCTGATTTGTGCCACTCTTATAATCTGCTATATTTTCTTGATTACTTGATAGTGTTTCTTAGACTATACATTTAAAAGGTCATATACTTTAGTTCTGTTTGTACGGGCTCTAGCATAGCTCCTGGTGTATATACATATTCTATCAAGTACACTCTTAAAGAAAATCAATTATACTATTTGGTGGCTTGCTTTACATCATTGCCCAGACCCTACACATGCAGATACCATTGACAAGAGTAAACAGAGTGAGTGGAGCTGAAACTGCCTACAACTCATTACATATTAAGCTTTCTCTCCAATAGCAATTTTCTTAGAAAATAATCAGTTAGTCATATTCCACACTGTTCATTGTTCAGAATGAACAAAAAGGGCTCTGGTGTAGGCCATGACAGCCAGAACAAGTAAGAGCCCTACATTCACTTGAAACCCTCCTATTCCCTCAACTCAGAGCCCAATGACCTATGCCACTGACACCACCATCACCACTCCCTATCCACTCTTACTACAGCTGGTTCCCCTCTCATACATGGGAGGATACCCATTGCTCACACCAGTCAGTCAGAAAAAGAGTGATCCCCTGCATGCCAAAGATCATATCAGTTACCACACACTTAGCCCCTGGTTCTGACAGAGACTCCCAGCTGGATCAGAAGACACTCCAGAAGAGGAAACCGAAATTAAGGAACAAAATTCCCTTGCAACAAAACAAACTTGGAAGTTGGCTCCTAGACCTCTGTTAATCCCAAATCCAGATGTCTAGACACCAGTATAATAACACAATTAACAACATTCAGGGCAATATGGCACCACCAGAAGCCACCAAACCTGTGGGAAAAAACAAAACAAAAAAGAATATTCAACCACACCAGAAGCATAAGAAAATTACCTTAAAGCTAACTTCACAAAGCTGATAGAGGCCCTTAAAGAGGAAATGAGTAAATCCTTTAAAGAAACCAAGAAAATTACATTCAGAAAGATGTCTTCTTCAAGGCGATCAAATACAAATAGGCAAAACATTAAGAATGTAACATTTACATAATTCCTGATTGTGTCATGGTTCTTCTTGCCATAGGTAATCTACTGTATATATGTGTATAATATAAATGTATATGAACAAAAATAAAATAATTAATAAAAAAGAAATGAAGAAAAACAGACAGATGATTGAAATGAGTAAAACAGTTCAAAACATGAAAATGGAAATAGAACCAAAAACTATGAACTGAGGTAGTCATGGAGATGGAAAACCTAGGTAAGTGAACAGAAACTATAGACAAAATAACACCCACAGAATACAAAAGATAAGAGAGATAATCTCAGACTTAGAAGATAAAAATAAAAAAAATTGAAATATTGGTCAAAGAAAAATTTAAATCTAAAATATTCCTGATACAAATATCCAGAAAATCTGGGACAGTATGAAAAGGCCAAATCTAAGAATAATAAAAATGTAGGAGAAGATTCCTAGCTCAAAATTGCAAAAAAGTTTTTTTTCAACAATTATACAAGAAAAAATTTTCTAACCTAAAGAAGGAGATGTTTGTAAAAGTACAAGAAAGATATAGAACACCAAATAGATTGGATCAAAACAGAAAGTCCCACCAAGCACATAGTAATTAAAACATAGAAGTTACATAACAAAGAAAGGCAACTAAAAGCTGCAAGGCAAAAGACCAAGTAACCTGTTAAGGCAGACCTATTAGAATTATACCTGAATTCTCAATGAAGAATGGAAAACCAAGAAGTGCCTGGAGAGGTATCCTGCCGTCTCTGACAGGCCAGAGACGCCATCGCAGAGTAGAAAACCCAGTAAAACTTTCAATCACCATATATGGAAAAATAATATATACTTTAAAAATACATATCCACAAATCCATCCCTGCAGAAGATACTATTTGGAAAACTCTAACCCAAGAAGGTTAACTAAACCCATGAAAACACAGGAAATAATTTTACACCAGCAAAACCAAAAGAAGGGGGAAAATGTATGCAAACACACACACACACACACACACACACACACACACACACACACACACCACTACCACTGACAAAATCACAGAAATTAACAATCACTGGTCATTAATATCTCAAATCAAGTGAATTGACTCCCCAATAAAAGAACATAGGGTAACAATGGATGTGAGAACAAGATCCATCCTTCTGCTGCATGCAAGAAACACACCTCAACATCAAAGATAGACATTAACTCAGATAAAGGCTTGAAAAAAGGATTTTCCAAGCAAATGAACCCAAGAAGCAAGCTGTTAAATAGCTATTCTAATATCTAACATAATAGACTCCCAACCAATATTAATAAAAAGAGATGGGGAAGGATACTTCATACTCATTAAAGGAAAAATACACCAAGAATATGTTTCAGTTCTTAGCATCTAGGCCCCAAAAGCAAGGGCACCCACATTTCTTGTTGTGTACTGGAGCATCTTCTGGGTATATTCCAAGGAGTGGAATAGCTGGGTCTTGAGGAAGCCCTATTCCCATTTTTCTGAGATAGCACCAGATAGATTTCCAAAGTGGCTGTACTAGTTTGCATTCCCACCAGCAATGAAGGAGTGTTCCTCTCTCCCCACATCCTCACCAGCATGTGGTGTCACTTGAACACTTAAAGAAATGCTCAACCTCCTTAGTCATCAGGGAAATGCAAATCAAAATATTTTAAAAAATACCTAGGCCAGATGTCGAGACTCTTCTCTAACTAATAACTTTAAAATAATGTACTTATAATAACTTTCGTTTTGCAATGCAACTGGTTACTTCTGCTCGGGTAACTCACGTCTCTCCTCAGATCTTGCTTGGGAAAACCTCTAGAGCATGGATCTATTTCTGAATTGTTCTTGCCTGGTGGGTGTCCTAACTCCTATTTTCTGCCTCAGCTATAGGCCATAGGTTTTTTTTAATTGACAAATGAAGTTTTTATACAGACATAAGATATTCTCTCAAAATTTCCCCCTTTAAATCCAGTAAAAGACTCCTTCTCTTCTTTTCTTTCAATAATAAACCATAACATAATGATAACAATTATGAAACACTTATGAAAATTATTAGGTAAGATTTATATTCACAAAGTTCAGTTCATATGTATTTGCAACTTTGGAGAAAATATTCTAATTTTTATCCTATCTTAATGAGTTCAGAGTTCTGTATATAAGTCATTTCTTATCATAACTTGTATTTAACAACATAAAACATCTTCTAGATCTAAAACTCCTTTTAAAAACATTTTCTTAAATCCTAAATAACTTAAACTTAATTGTGAGTCTATAACTACCTAGTGTTCAAAGCCATCAGAGACTTGAGAAGTAATAATATTACTTTAGTATGTAGGAAGTGCAAGAGTATCAGCTTACAAAATACAGATTTGACAGACAGTCAGCTACCTGGACAGTCACTCAAAATTTCTATATAATGTTGAATGATTATCTTTAGCCTTCTGTCCCAGAATATCTGACAAACTTATTTATGAAGCAGGAATTATGAAGGGTTTGCTTTCCTTTTCTTTGCAAAGCTTAACAGTTGACTTTGCCTGTATACAAATTTTATCCATTTTAGACAGCATTCCATATGTAGTTGAAGTGAGAGCATTTTCTTTGTCCAGTGGCTTGGTTGCCACATATTGCATTCATCTCCCAATGGAGATTCTCTGATGCTCATCATCTTCTTCCAGGACGAATGGGGTGCTGCTAGGAGCTGATGAGTATCAATGTCAAAAGCCTTAAATTAATAAAGCATATTCTGTAGATCTATAGGGTTTTTGAAGACCATCTCTGAATCTGTACACATTTACATAGTGCATAATAACCGTATATCTATCTATATCTTAATCTATATCTATCTATCTAATATCTGAATGGGTGAACATTTCTTGTTTCTAGCTATTCACTATCTGTTTAATCTAGGATGTACATTTCTGTGATAAACCAAAATAGTATCTGGCACAACCATGAGTTTGATTGACTATTAACTTGCATTTTTAACAATCATAAATAGTTGTTAATAGCAGTTTTTAAAAGGACTGGAAGTAAGCCTTCTATTTATAAATGAGTTGTATAAGTCAAATACCTTATACAAAAGTTGAAACATAAATACATATGTATATTAAAATAACTACATTTGTATGAATATACAATAATCTGTATCAATGTATCAAAATAATCTTAATTCTGTATCAATACAAAAATATCTATACTATTGCAAGCAAAAATAACCTTTTCTTTGTATCAATATGCAAATCTATACCAGCATTAGATTATTGTTTATAAAATATTCTTTGGTTTAATGGTATATTCAGTAATCTACCATTTTCTCCTATTCTCCTATATTATTCATATATGACTTTTCTATATTCCCTCATTTCTTCTCAACACTCTCAACACTTTTCTTCCCTAACACTTACCTAAGAAATAAAAAAGAATAGAGAAAAGAAAAAGGAAAAGAGAGAGAGATCCTTGAGTTTAAGTTCCTATACCTTTTCTTCCCCACCCACCCCCACTCCCCACTCCCATCAATCAAGGCCATTAATCATTTGTAACCAGATTCTAGCTATTAAAAATCAAGCTTCTATGAACATAGCTAAGAAAGTGTCCTTGTTGTATGGTAGAACATCTTTTGGGTATATGCCCAGGAGCGGTATAGCTGGGTCTTGAGTAGAGCTAGCCCCAATTTTCAGAGAAACTGCCAGATTGGTTTCCAAAGTGGTTGTACAAGTTTGCACTCCCACCAGGAACAGAGGAGTGTTTATCTTTTGCCATGTCCTCACCAGCATATGCTGTCACTTGAGGTTTTGATCATTGCCATTCTGAGTTGTGTAAGATGGAATCTAAGAGTCATTTTGATTTGCATTTCCCTGATTACTAAGGATGTTGAGAATTTCTCTAAGTATTTCTCAGCCATTTAATATTCCTCTGTTGAGAGATCTCTGTATAGCTCTCTACCCCATTTTAATTGGGTTATTTGGTTTGATGGTGTGTAATCTCTTGAGTTCTTTATATATTTTGGATATTAGTCCTTTGTCAGACATAGGGTTGGTGAAGATCTTTTGCCAACCTGTGGGCTCTCCTTTTGTTCTGTTGATAGTGTCCTTTGCCTTACAGAAGCTTTTTAGTTTCATGAAGTCCCATTTGTAAATTGTTGGTCTTATAGTCTGAGCTATTGGTATTCTGTCCAGGAAACTGTCTCCTTTTCAGATATAGCCAATGGACAGCTCATTCTCCAATGTTGTGGGGGAAATGGGGACTACCTATAACATGAACTCTGGTACTTTTTATTTGATCACCTCTCCTTGATGTGGAGACCATGGGGCATGCAGAAGGAGGGGAGGCAGGCTACCTGGAAGGTCAGATGGTGGGGAAGGAGGGTCCCCCTGTCAGAAGGTTAGCGGAGGGGAATAGGGTAGAGAAGAGGGAAGGAAAGTGGGAATAGGAAGATAAAAATGATGGTATAACAATTGGGATGTAATATGAATAAATTATAAGAAAGAAAGAAAGAAAGAAAGAAAGAAAGAAAGAAAGAAAGAAAGAAAGAAAGAAAAAAAGAAAAAAGAAAGAAGAAAAGAAAGAAAGAAAAAGAAAGAAAGAAAGAAAGAAAGAAAGAAAGAAAGAAAGAAAGAAAGAAAGAATCACCCTTGAAGGCCAAGCATCATAGTGCAGCACTTGGGAGGCGGGGACAAGCAGTTCCAGGGTAAACAAGCTACACAGAGAAACCTTTTCTCAAAAAATCAAAAATAAAAAAAAATGACCTTGAAATAAATAATTTGTAAACAACCACTTTTTACCAAGTATTCATCACCCAATAGAATGACCAAATCCTACCCACCCCACATTAAGGGAATGACACATAGTTCTTCTAATATTGCTTCTTGCTTATTTGGGGGCATAGTATTTCTTTTCAGGGACCTCAGAAAATTAAAAACATGGTTAAGAAATATAGCAGTAACATTTGTTGTACAGTCTCCCAGTGCTGAGAAAATACAGGCTTAAATGAAATTCTGCTTGGAACAATCTGAATGAATGGACCACTTGAGATCATCAGCTTTTTTTTTTTTTTTTTTTTTTTTTTTTTTTTTTTTTTTTTTTAAGCAGTCCTAGAAGCAAGCTTTGATGAAAAAGCAACTGAAACAGTCTGAAGCAGAATGCTAGAATAAACATGGCTTAGCATCCTTCTCAGTATCATCATGAGTCTTATCAAGGTCATCACCATTCTATTGGTGCTTGGTCATTTTGTTCTGTAAATATATAAATCTCACAAGTAATATACATTTCTGCAATTACATATGCATGAGATGAGCAATGTTCATGGATCAATTAAAGATAATTTCTTGCTTTTTTTATGAACAAGCAAAAGACACTTGTCTTTCTTTAAGCCAGTCTGAATTGTATACTAAACTGTAATATCAGTTTTTACCTATGCCACTTAAAAGAGTGGCATGATAAGTCCTAAGGATTTTATGGCCAACAAAATTTATTGCTTATGCATAGACATTTTTGTCAGCCATTTTAAGGGTTGGTCCCATATAGAGATACCAGCATATTCATTACCTCTTTGGGTCTTGATTTGTTTCTTCTTGTGTGTAGCCAAGATCTTCAAGGGGTCTCCCACTGTCAAATATGACTTTTACCAGTTTGGATGAAATCAATAGGTTTTATTGTCCTGTTGGAACAAATGCAAAATATCCTTCCCAGTGCACCATGCCTCCTTTCTTCCATCTTGGAATGAAGCTATCTATATGCTCATCTAATTCAGCAGTCCTTTCTAAAATCCAGTGCTTTTTAAAACAACTCTGCTACTTGTTTCACTGACTTTTAAAAGCTTCAACGTCAACAAAGCACCATTTAATCTACCCCTGGATTATTCCGTATCTCGCTTCTGTTCTATGAGCACCTCTTTAAAATTCTTGTTAGACTGCTCCACAATTGCTTGACCTGTAGGATTGTAAGTTATATTGGCAGAATTGTCTATGTTGTATGTTCAAATATCAATGTATTCCAATGGGTACCTATGTTGAAGCACCATCAGCCCCAGTCTGCAAAGGTACCTCCACGACCTTGACCATGCTAATAAATATACAACTTCAGAATCATCCTTCCCAGAATTCAAGGCAAAAATCTCATTAGAATTCTAAATATTTATCATTAAGTAGAATCTGTATATTTAATTCAATATATAGTATCTCTATGGATTGCCATTCTAATTTCCCAAGCCCCTGTGGACTTTTCTGATTAGGAACTACCTCTTCTGCTGTTATGGTAAGTTATAGATTGGACTCCTCTGAAGATTTTCTATTTTAATTCAAAGTATCCATCAACTTTTGCTTTATGTTTAATCTAGTACCTACTTTCTCAGTCTCCTTTTTTTTAAGTTTTGTTTAGTTTGATCTTTCTTAAAAAGGATATATACAAATATGTGTATTACTGAACATATGATTATCATTTTCATGTTGACAGTCAAAACAAATCTGTATGGGGTCCAAATATCTTCCTCTGCAGAGCTTTCCATTTTTTAAACATGAAAAATATTTATTTATTTATTTATTTATTTATTTATTTATTTATTTATTTATTTTAATCTTTCTAAGTCTCTCCATGGAGACTTATTTATCATTTAGACTGTATTTTTCCTGTGTATATTCAGTTTTTTTATTTATTTTTTGTTTATTGCATCTATAAACCTTTGAAAGTATTTTTATCTATTTTTCTTTTGTTCAGAGACTTTATTTTTATATGTATTTATTAATCTTACTTTTACCACCTTTTAAGTTAATATATTTTTCTGTATTTAATTTTTAAAATCTCTTTTCCATCTTTACCTGTCTTATTCCTTTCACTTATTTTATTTTGTCTATAAGGATTTTGTTTTATCAAATTCAAACCGTTCATATCTATTTATTATGGTTCACATACAGTCTCTTTTCTCCATCATGAAAACACAAGTTTAAGCATTTTTTAGGTGGTTAACTGAGCTTGGAGTTTTCTCTGTCTCTCTGTTCTTGACTCCTGTTTCTCCACATTGGTCTGTATTGGACCATGTCCCCAAAGCCCTATTTCTGTCCCTTTGCTCAGAGTGAGAGGTGTTTTGGACTTCAGTCTCACTTTGGCCTAAGATTGGATCATGTTTCTGCATTTTCCTAGGACCAAGTGCCAACCTGAGTCAGGCCATTGTGTGACAGGTCATGCTAAACCTCTGACTTGGGGTCTATGGTCCCTACCAGCCTTGTGTTTTGCTTGGCTCTGGGGCTGTGCCCACCTGGATGCCTGACATCTCCCTTATCCTCATCTCTGTCTCCTGAATGGGATCCTGCCAGCTGCTAGTATTGTGTTCTGCCTGACAGTGGACAGAGAGACATAGCCTGCCCAGTGGTGCAGTTGGCTGCAGTGTACGGATCTAGGTGTTCCTCATCAAGTTGGCATGTGTTCCTGTGGGCCATCTGTGCTCCTTTTGAGCTGCTGCCTTTTAACCATGGGTTTTGCTTTAGCATGGGAAGAGCACATAGGCACAGGCTCCTGTAGCTGCATGAGCCAAGTCTCCACCAAACAGTTGCTGGTTTGAAACCTGCTAGGTCCTGAGGTTCCACCAACTTTCCTGCCACCAGAAAAGTGCTAGCAACCTTAGCCTAGCTGATCTGCTGTCTAGTGACCTTAGCTGATTTGCTTTCTCAGCTACAGGCAGCATGTGGTTGATAAGAAACTGTTTATAGTACCTCCTTCCCTCTCTCCAATCACCAGCTCTGGCTATTCTATTTCCCCTTCTTAGTGAGATTTAAGTATCCTCCTTTGGATAATCCTTGCTGCTATTCTTCTTTGGGTCTGTGCACTGTATATCTTGTACTATATGGATAAAGTCTACTTATAAGGGAGTATATACCATGCATGTCTTTCTGGGTCTGGATTACCTCACTCAGGATGATCTTTTCTAGTTCCATCCATTTACCTGAAAATTTCATTATTTCCTTGTTTTTGATAGCTGAGTAGTATTCCTTTATGTAAATGTACCAGTTTTTTTATTCATTCTTCAGTTGAAGAACATCTAGGTTGTTTCCAGATTCTTGCGATTATGACTAAAGCTGCCATGAACAGAATTGATCACGTGTTCTTGTTGTATGGTAGAGCATATTTCAGGTATATGCCAGGAGTAGTATAGCTGGGTCTTGAGGTAGAGCTATTCCAAATTTTCTGAGAGAGCACCAAATTGATATTCAAGGTGATCATACAAATTTGTACTCCTACCAGCAATGAAGGAGAATTTTCCCTTTCTCCACATCCTCACTAGCCTGTGCTGTCACTTGAGTTTTTGATCTTGGCATTTTGATGGGTGTCAGATGGAATCCCTGCCATTTTAGCTTTGAGGGGAGATAAGACCTGGGGAGAGGGGAGGGAGGAGAGAAGGCATTTACAGAAAAGAGAAACTGTGAGCAGGGGCTTCTCTATGAAAAGCTGGAGACCTAAGGCAGGGTAGGCTCCTGGGAGGAGATGAAAGGGATTCTAGCAGAGATTCCTAGTAGTAAAGGCCATGGAGAATGAAGAAGAAATCCTCTAACTAGATAAGGCCCCTCCAAGATGGAGGGAAACACCTATCCACCACAAAAACTTTGACACAAAATTTACCCTGCAGGTCTAAAGATAGAGCAAAGATTGAGGGAACGTCCAACCAATACCTGGCTCAACCTAAGACACAACTCATGGGAGAGAACCAACCCCTGACACTATTAATGATACTCTTCTATGCTTGCAGACAGGAGTCTAGGAGAGTTGTACTCTGAGAGGCTCCACAGAGCAGCACCTCGAAACAGATACTGAGATTCACAGCCATACATTGTGCAATACATAGGGAGTCTTGTGGAAAAGTATAGAGAAGGAGAAAAGAACCTGAAGGTGACAGGAGCTTCACAAGAAGATCAACAGATACCACTAACCACAGCCCAGAAAGGCCTACCGAGACTGAAGCATTAACCAAAGACCTTACATGGTCTGGACCTAGGCCTCCTACAAAGAGATGTAGCTGATGAGTAGCTCAGGCTTAATGTGTGTACTCTAGTAAGGGGGGCAGGGCTATCTCTGACATGGACTATTTTGGCAGTTTTTGATCACTTCCCTCCCCCCACCCCCTGGTGGGACTACCTTGCAAGGCTGCAGGGGAAGAGGACAAGTTTGTTCTGATAGGACTTGATGAGATGGGGTGTAAAGGAAGGGAGGCTCCCATTTTCTGAGGAATAGGGGAGGAGGGATGGGGGAGAGGGAAGAAGGGTAAGACCGGAAGATGGAGAGGGATATAAAGTGAATGAATGAATGAATTAAAAATATTAGTATGAACTAAAATTATCAGGATGCATCTAAAAAAACATACTGTTTTTTCCTACCTATTATGGCTTTTTAAAAAATCTTGAAACAACAGAACTTTGGAGTTGTTTTCTCTCAAGGAGGGTTTGTGCCTCTACCTGAGACTTTTCTCAGTTTAGTTTAGATTTTATGCTCCATCTCTAGTATTCCATTATGTTTGAGGCCATTATGGTGTGTGTGTGTGTGTGTGTGTGTGTGTGTGTGTGTGTGTGTGTGTCTGTTTGTCTGTCTGTCTGTCAGCAGGTCATCCCAGGTCCTTTCTCCTAGACTCAAAATATTTTTACAAATACCTACTCCATACAGCTAGCTTCTTCTCTGACAACTTTATAACTTTAAGTAATACATTTATACTAATCTACATTTTGCCACCATGCATCTGTACTCCTTCCATTTTTCTAAAGTGAATCTTCCATGCCTGGCTCTATCCCAGAATCCTTTCTTCCTGCCAGATGTTCTACCCCCTATTTTCTGCCTCAGCTATAGGCCATAGATGTTTTAATTGGCAGGGGAAGTTTCTATACAGATACAAGTTATCATCTAAAAAAACTTTATAGAATTCAATGAAAATGAATACCCAACATAAAAAATGTATGGGACACAATGAAAAGAGTGTTAAGATTAAAGTTCATAGCACTAAGTGCCTTTACAAAGAAATTATAGAGATCTCATACTAGCATCTTAACGGCACACTTGAAAACTCTAGAACAAAAAGAATCAAGCCTACCCAAGAGGAGTAGAAGGCATGAAATAATTAAACAGACAGCTGAAATAAACGAAACAAAGACATAGAGAACAGTACACAGAATCAATGAAATAATGAGTTGAGTCATTGAAAAAAATAAACAAGAAGGAAAACCCTTATCTAAGCTTACTAAAATACACAGAGAGAATATCTGTATTAACAAAATCAGAAAGGAAAAGGGGATCATAATAACAGACATTAGAAAAATCCAAAGAATCATTAGGGCATACTTTAAAAACCTGTACTCCACAAAATTTAAAACTCTAAAAGAAGTAAACCAATTTCTTGGTAGAGATCACTTACCAAAGTTAAATCAAGATCAGATAAACAATTTATATAGACCTATATGGCCTACAAAAATAAAATCAGTCATTAAAACTCTCCCAAACATAACAAAACAAAAAAGCTGAGGAACAGAAGGTTTTAGCACAGATTCTACCAGATTTTCAAAGAAGAGACAGTCCCAACACTTGTCTATTTTTCCCACAAAATAGAAACAGAAGGAAAATTGCATAATTCATTTTATGAGACCACAATTACTCTGATACCCAAGATCACACAAAGACTCAACAAAGAAAGATAATCTCAGACCAATTTTACTCATGAACATTGATGCAGAAATACGCAATAAAATCTTTGCAAACAAAATACAAGAACACATCAAAAACATCATCCACTATGATCAAGTAGTCTTCGTTCCAGAGATGCAGGGATGGTTCAACAATTAATCTATCAGTGTAATGCACTGTATGAACAAATTGAAAGAAAAAAACCTGACATGATTATCTCACTAGCTGCCAATGCCCCTTCATGATAAAGATAAAAGTCTTGGAGTGTTCAGGGATAAAAGGTACATATCTAAGCATAACAAAGGCAATTTATAGCAATCTTATAGCCAACATCAAATCAAATGGAGAGATACTCAAAACAATTGCACTGAAATCAAGATCAAGACAAGGCTGTACACTTTCACCAAATACAGTCAATATAGTACTTGAGGTTCTATTTAAAGAAGTAAAACTGAGGATCCAAGATGGTTGCACCAATCACACACTGATCAGCAGGACAGTAGTGATTGCACAACAACTGAAGGACCAAACTGTGGGCTCCAAAACCCCAGTGCTGATGTTTCCACATGGTATGGATACAGATGGGTCCATCCTAGTATCACCCAGCTAATCCGTGAAGGAGTAGGCATGGTCTCCAGCATCTAGCCACATGCCATCAACACATAATACATTGTTCTCAGTGTCTCTGACTGAACTGTGGGCCACAAAACACCAGTGTCTGAGAATCCTAGCACAAAGGAGACCTCACAGTGTGGAACACAAGAGGATCTGCCACCAAGTCACCTGGATAATCCATAGAAAGTTCCTTGGTCTGACGTCAAGTCACCTGGATGATTCACAGAAAGGTTACCCTGATCCTTGCAGGCACCAGGTCCCAGACTATAGAGACTCTCCTACAAGCTTCTCTCAATGTCTATAGAAGAGCACCAGAAATTATCACACAATGCCAGAGACAGACAGATGGCTAAAGGCCAGCATAAAAATCACAAGCAACAAAATCCAAAGCAATATGGCATCTCTAGAGCCAAGTTGTCCCAAAACAATCACCCTTGACACTTTAACACAACTGAAACAAAAGAAAATGCCCTCAGTGATCATTACGGAAATGATAATAGAGGAAAACATAAATAAAATCTGTAAAGACATGTAAGAAGACAAAGTCAAACAGATTGAGGCCCTTAGAGAGGCCAGAGAGATGCCTCTAGAGAGGAAGTGAAGAAATCATTAGTAGAAATCCAGGAAAATGCAAACAATGAGGTGAAGGAAATCAATAAAATGGTTCAAGATTGGAAGATTAAAATGGAAACAATAACAACAACACACATTGAATAATCCCTGGAAAGAAAAATTTAGAAAAGAAAACAGGAAATACAGAAGTAACCATCATCAACAGAATACAAGAGACAGAGAAAACAATCTTAGGCATAGAAGATACAAAGGAAGAATTTGATGCAACCATAAAATATAATGGCAAATCTAAAAAATTCCTAGCAGAAAACATCAAAGAAATCGAGAACACATGAAAATACAAAACATAAGAATAATTGGCATTGAGGAAAGAGAAGATGCCCAGTTCCAATGACCAGAAAATATTTTCTACAAAATAATAGAAGAAAATTTCCACAATTTAAAGAAAGAGATGCCTATAAACACACAAAGGCCTACAGAACACCAAATAGTGTAAACCAGAAAAGAAAATAATCCATCCACATTATAACCAAACACTAAACCCACAGAAGAAAAAAATATTAAAAGCTTCAAGGGAGAACTGCCAAGTGACATACAATGATAAATTTATCAGAATCCCACCCACTTATCAGTGAAGACCATAAAAACTATAAGGACCTGGAGAGATGTCTTGTAAACCATAAGAGACAATAGATGCCAGGTCAGACTACTATACCCAACAAAACTTTCAATTGCCATAGATGAAGAAAACAAGATATTCCATTAAAAACAAATTTAAAGAGTATCTACACACAAATTCAGCCCTACAGAAGATACTAGAATGAAAACTCCAAACCAAGGAGGCTAACTATGCTCAGAAAAACACAAGAAATAGATAACATCACTTCAGAAAAACCAAAATTAGACAAACGCACAAACACACTACCACAACCAACATCAAAATGGAAGGATCTAACAGTCACTGGTCATTAATCTCTCTCAACATCAATGGACTCAACTCCGCAATAAAAATACTAAGACTAACAGAATGGATGCATAAACAGGGACCAACATCCTGCTGCATACAAGAAATACACCATAGTCACAAAGATAGACATTACCTGACAGTGAAGGGCTGGATGAAGGTCTTCCAAGCAAAGACACAAGAGACAAGCTGGAGTAGCTATTCTAATATCTAATAAAATAGACTTTCAACCAAAATTAATCAAAAAGGATGAGGAAGGATTCTTCATTCTCATCAAAGAAAAACCCAACCAAGATGGGATCACAATTATGAATATCTATGCCCAAAACAAAGGTACTGACATCTGTAAAAAAAACATTATTAAAGCTTAAACCACACACCCATCCCCACACATTAATAATGGGAGACTTCAACACCCCCCTCTCACCAAAGATAGGTCAATGAAACAGAAGCTAAACCAAGAAATAATGATACTAAAAGATGTCATGAAACAAATGTACCTAACAGATATCTCCAGAACTTTTCACCCAAACACCAAAGATTGTATTCTATTCTCAGCACTTCATGGAACCTTCTCCAAAATTGACAATATTGTAGGTCACAAAGAAAGTTTCAACCAATACAAGAAGATTCAAATAAAACCTTGTATCCTATCAGACCACCATATACTAGAGCTGTACCTAAACAACATCAGAAATAACCAAAATCCTACATGCACATGGAAACTAAACAACTCTCTATTCAATGACAACTGAGTCAGGGAATAAATAAAGAAAGACATTAGGGATTTCCTAAAATTCAATGGAAACGAAGGTACAGCATACCCAAACTTAAGAGACACAATGAAAGAAGCACCAAGAGGAAACTTAATAGCACTTTGTGCTTTCATAAATTGATTGGAAATATCTCATACAAGCAACTTAATGCCATACCTGAAAGCCCTAGAAAAAAAAGAAGCAGACACACTTAAGAGGAGTAGATGAATAGAAATAATCAAACTCACAGATGAAAATGATAAATGAGAAAATCAACAAGATAGGCAAACCCTTAGCCAAATTAACTAAAAGGCAGAGAGACACTAGCAAAATCAGAATTGAAAGGGGACACATAACAACAGATATGAAGGATATAAAAAGAAACATTAGTTCTTACTTTAAAAGTCTATATGGCACAAAATTTGAAAATCTAAATTAAATGTATGATTTTCTTGATAGATTCCATTTACCAAAGTTGAATCAAGATCAAGTAAACAATGGAAATATTCCTATAATCCCTATGGAAATATTCCTATAATCCCTATGGAAATATTCCTATAATCCCTATGGAAATATTCCTATAATCCCTATGGAAATATTCCTATAATCCCTATGGAAATATTCCTATAATCCCTATGGAAATATTCCTATAATCCCTATGGAAATATTCCTATAATCCCTATGGAAATATTCCTATAATCCCTATGGAAATATTCCTATAATCCCTATGGAAATATTCCTATAATCCCTATGGAAATGGAAGCATTCATCACAAGTCTCCCAACCAGTAAAGCCCAAGGTCAGATGGTTTCCTCAAGCATGCAAAGAAGAGCTAATACCAATACTCTTTAAATTATTTCACAATAGAAATGGAAAGAACATTACCAAACTCATTCTATGAGGCTGTAGTCACATTGATACCTAAACCACAAAAAGACCCAAAAAAGAAAGAAAATTTTAGACCAATTTCTCTTGTGAAAACTGATGCAAAAATGCTCAATAAAATTCTTACAAACGGAACCAAAGAACATATCAAAAACATAATTCACCATGACCAAATAATGCAGAGGTGGTTCAATACACAGAAATCCATCAATGTAACCCAACATATAAACAAACTGAAAGAAAAAAAACCCACAAGATCATCAAATGCTGAAAAAAACATTTGACAAAAATCCAAAACCCATTCATGTTTAGTTTTGGAGAGATCAGGGATACAAAGCATATACCTACACATATTAAAGGCTATGTACAGCAAGCTGAAAGGCAACATCAAATTAAATGGAGAGAAAATCAGAGTAATTCCACTAAAATCAGAAAGTAGACAAGGCTGCCTTCTCTCACCATATCTCTTCTATATAGTGCTTGAAATTATAGCTAGAGCAATAAAACATCAAAAGGAGATCAAGTAGATCCACATCAGATAGGAAGGAGTCAAAGTATCGCTGTTTGCAGATGATATGATAGTATACATACATTACGCACAAAATTCCACCAGAGAACTTTTAAGTGTTTGGTAATAAACACCTTCAGCAAAGTTTTTGGATATAATATTAATTCAAAAAAGTCCATAGCTCTCCTGTATACAGATAACAAATGGGCTGAGAAAGAAACTAGGGGAACTACACCCTTCACAATAGCCACAAATAATATAAAGCATTGTGGTGTAACTCTAACCACGCAAGTGAAAGACTTGTATGAAAAAAAAACTTCGAGTCTCTGAAGAAAGGAACTGAAGAAGATATCAGAAGATGGAAAGAACTTCCTTTCTCGTGGATCAGGAGGATCAACATAGTACAAATGGCCACCCTACCAAATTCTGTCTACAGATTCAATTCAATTTCCATCAAAATTCCTACAGATCCTTTACAGATCTTGAAAGATCAATTCTCAACTTCATATGGAAAAAGAAAAAAAACAAAGTATCTCAAACAATAATAAATTATTCCAGAGGACTCTCCATCACTGATCTGAACTATAGAGCAACAGTAATAAAAATGGCATGGTGTTGGCATAGAAATAGGCTGGCTAATCAATAGAATAGAACTGAAGACTCGGAAATGAATTCATACAACTATGGACACTTGATTTTTTACAAAGAAGCCAAAACCATACAGCATCTTCAACACATGGTGCTGGTCCAACTGGATGTCTACATATAGAAAAATGAAAACAGCCATATATATCACCCTGCACAAAACTGAAGTCCCAATGGACTATAGACCTCAACATAAAGCCAGACACACTAAATCTGTTAGAAGAAAAAGTGGGGAAGAGCCTTGATCTAATTGGCCCAGGAGACAACTTCCTGAACAGAACACCAACAGTTCAGGCCCTAAGATCAACCATTAATAAATGGGATCTAATGGAACAGAGAAACTTCTGTAAAGCAAAGGGCACTGTTACCAGAACAAAATGAGAGCCTACAGACTGAGAAAATATCTTCCATGTTATAGCCATCAGAATGGCTAAGATTAAAAACTCACATAACAGCATGTGCTGGTGAGGGTTTGGAGGAAGGGGAAACACTCTTCCACTGCTGGTGGGAGTGAAAACGTGTGCAACCACTTTGGAAATCAATCTGGCACTTTCTCAGAATACTGGGAATAGCATTACCTCAAGACTCAGCTATACAACTCCTGGGCACATACCCAAAAGATGCTCCACTACATTTGCTCAACTATGTTCATAGCAGCTTTATTCATAAAAGTAAGAATCTGGAAACAACCTAAGTGTCTGTCTACTGAAGAATGGACAAAGTATCTGTGGTACATTTACACAGTGGAGTACTACTCAGCTATCAAAAACAAGGGCATCTTGAAATTTTCTGGCATACAGATGGAACTGAATGAGATAACCAGACCCAGAAAGATGTTCATGGTATATACTCACTTATAGATGGATATTAGCCCAAGAGAGATGTCATGTGAGAGATTTTATCCAGTTGGGTATTAGAACAGATGCTGGGACTTGCACAAGGACTCTGGCCTGAATGCTGAGAGTCATTTGGAAGAATGAGGGAATGAAGTCCCTTGAGGGGTCAGGAGCTCCACAAGGGACCACCAAGTCCCATGATCTGGACCAAGGGGTTCTGTAATTTGACTCAGCAACCAAGGACAATGCATGCAGAGAACCTAGACCCCCTGTTCACATGTAGCCAATGGACCAGTAATTCTCCACGTGGTGGTGGTGGTGGTGGTGGTGCTGGTGCTGGTGGTGGTGATGGTGGTGGGTGGAGCAAGGACTAATTCTGACATGAACTCTGGTGCCAGAAATTTATCACTTCCATTTGGCAAGGCTGCCTGGCTGGCAAGCAGATGAAAGGAAGACAGGCTATCCTGATGAGGTCTTATAGGCTGTGGTCAGATGGTGGGGAGGAGGGTCACCCTGCCAGAGGACTAGGGGAGGAGAATAGGACAGAAGAGGGAGGAAAGATAGGAGAGTGGGCACAAGAAGATACAAACCAAGTGAAGTGTTTATAATGAGGGTGAAATGTGAATAAATTATTTAAAAAGTAAAAAGTAAAAAAAGAAATAAGATGATGGGGATCAAGAGGATACAAGTTAGAAAGGAAGAAGTCAAAGTATAACTATTTGTGGGTTATATGATAGTATAAATAAGTGGATGTAAAAATTCTACCAGACAATTCCTTCAGTAAAGTGGCTGAGCACAATATTAACTAAAATAAATCAGTAGGCCACCTGTATACAAAAAACAAACTTCCTCAAAAATAAATCGGGGAAACCACACCTTTCACAATATCCACAGGCAATATTAAATATCTTGGGTAACTCCAATGAATCAAGTGAAAGACATGTATCACAAGAAATTCAAATCTGTGAAGAAAGAAATTAAAGAAGACATCAGAAGATGGAAAGGCTCTCCGTACACATCATAAGTATGATTAGGATTAACATAGCTAAAATGGGCATCCACATCAAAATTCCGACTCAATCCTTTACAGACAACTCAGGATAGCTAAAACAATACTGTACAATAAAAGAACTTCCAGAGGAATCACATTCGCGATTCCAAGGTCTACTATAGAGCTCTAGCGATAAAACCTGTATTGTATTGGCATAAAAGCAGATAAGTTGATCAATGGAATTGAATCAAGGACTGAGATGTAAATCTGAACACCTATGGATGACTGATAATTTTATATAGAAGCTAGAAGTATAAACTGGAAAAAAGAAAGCATCTTCAACAAACAATTTTTTTCTAACTGAATTTTAGCATGTAGAAAAAAATCTAGATACATCCATATCTATCACCCTGCAGAAAATTCAGTTCCACATGGATTAATGATCCCAACACAAAACCAGATGAACTGAATGTGGTAGAAAAGGAAGTGGAGAATAAGCTTGAATGCATTGGCACAGAAGATAACTTTCTAAACAGAACACCAATAGATCAGGCTTTAAGATCAACAATTAAATAATGGGACCTCATGAAACTGAAACACTTCTGTAAGGCAAAGGACACCACCATAGAGACAAAGCAGTAGCCCACAAAATGGGAAAGAATTTTCACCACTCCATATTTGACACCGCTCTAATGTCCAAAATATATAAAAACTCAAGAAACTAGACATTGACAAACTAAATTATGCAATTAAAAATGAGGTTCAGATCTAAACAAAAACAATTTCAACAGCAGTCTCTCAAGTGGCTGAAAAACACTTAAAGAAATGTTCAATATTCTTAGCTACCAGAGAAATATAAATCAAAACAATTCTGAGATTCCATCTTACACCCATCAGAATGACTAAGATCAATAATGCAAATGACAGTTCATGCTGGCAAAGATGTGGAGCAAGGGGAACACTCCTCTGTCCATTGTGAGAGTGCAAACTTGTACATCCACTATGGAAATCAATATGGTGTGTCTCAGAAAAATGAGAACCGATCTACCTCAAACCCCAGGAGGTACACCACTCCTGGGCATATCTCCAAAGGACACTATATCCTACCACAAGGACATGTGCTCAACTACATTCATAATAGCTTTATTCATAATAGCCAGAAACTGGAAACAACCCAGAAGACCATAAATTGAATAATGGTAAAAGAGACATGGTACATTTACACAATGAAATATTACTCAGCTGTTTAACATAAATGACATGATGAAATATGTAAGAAAATGGACTAGGGAAAAAATTATCCTGAGTGAGGCAATGCAAACCCAGAGAGACAAACATAGCATTTACTCTTTTATGAGTCAATATTAGCTACGTAGCAAAGGATAACCATGCCACAATCCACAGACCCAGAGAAGCTAAGTAAGAAGAAGGGCTCAAGGGGGCGTGCATGATCTCCCTGGGAAGGGAAATAGGATAGATATTGCACATGGACTGAGGGTGTGTTTGATATCACTGAGAAACCTGCACATTTCTGAAGAGAAACCTGCACGTTTCTGAAGAGAAACAGAGGGAATGTGTATGAGGGTGGTGCGGGGAGGTGGGGCAAAAGGAGAAGAAGGAGGGAAAACTGTGTTTTGAATGTGTCGTATGAGAATAGAATAAAAAAGAAAAGAAAAAGGAAGACCCTTATTTCAAATGAAGAAGTATTTATATCCCATCTCTTTAGATTTTCTCAGAATTTAGGTATAATTTTATTAAAATGGCCAAGGAATCTACCAAAAATTGATACTGAAGCTTCCTAACATTTTAAAATCTAATCACTTATAAAACTGAATTATTGATCACAGATAAATGTCAATACTTAATTTGGTACATCTTAAAATGACCAACTGGTTGATGAGTTCTTTTTAGCAAACAGTACCGTTTTATTTTGGGTGTTTATTCATTTGTTTTATTTTGTTGTTGTTGTTGTGAGGGCTTTTTGCTTGTTTGTTTTTTACTTGCTTTGGTTTGTTTCTTCCTATAAGAGTCTTTTCTTCAGATATTTACTTTTTGGTTTGGAGATATAGCTCACTTGGTAGAGTGCTTGCATGCCATGGAGGAAACCCAATTCTCATTCCTCAGTGTCACATAAGATTTGGGCACATTGGCACAGGCCTATAATCACAGCTTGGAAGATGGAGCTGGGAGGATCAGAAGTTCAAGTTCATCCTCAACTCTAAAGCGAGTTCAAGGCCAACCTGAGCTACATAAAACTCTCTCCCCAAAACTAACAGTGATTTTAAAATTTCTTGTTGCTTATGTGAACAACTATCATGAATTCAAGAAGCAGTCTGCTATAGTGGTGTGTCATGTCATATAGAGAGAGGGCAGGAAACTGAATGCATTTCTAGGTTGAATTTGATTTAATGTATTTTTGCCAGAGTGCTTCAGTGTGGATTTTGCATATTTTCATATGTTAGAAAGGGGAGTTTTGTTGTAAAGGTAGTACCTAACATTGATTCTGGGTTCTTGATAGCATTATGGTGAAAAACAGGTAACTTTTCCTAAGTTCTTCCACAGGTCTAGAAATCAAACAGTGTAGTTTTCTTTATTCTGTTCCATTAATTATTGGTTACCTTATGACAGGTGGAAAGTTAGCAACATGTACAGGTTTGATGAATAGTTAATTTTGTTCTAGAGTCTGTGAGAGGTGTCCCTGAAGTCAGTAAAGAGAAAATGACTTATCAACAGATGATTATAATTTTTTAGCTGGTACAATTTTGGTTTTATTGCAAGGCACACGATCATATATACAATGTATAATTAGTCTCTAACACTATAAGATGTAAATAATATCCATACAGTAAAGAACACATCTTTCTTTCTGAGAGCAAAACTTTCATGGCCTGAGACAATTTGTAACTTTGTGGGACTTTCACTGAGACCAAGCCATCAAAACCACTCTTGCTTGAACACAAGCATTGCAGGATAGACACATAACCTTGTTATAGGTTTTCCTTTAAAATCTTTCATTTAAAACATGTATTATTTTATTTTATTCATCTTATGTCCCAGTACTAGATTGAATATCAATAAATTGTTGGATACAAGTTTAATAACTATCTAACATATCAATAACGTCCCTAAACAATTTTCTCAGAAAGTCTTCATTTCTTTCTAAACAATTTTTGTTTTTCTAAAGTTGCCACTAGAATGGGAAAATGGAGACCCAGTAGAATTATTGATCGCACGACCACAGACATAATGAACAACACCTTCTTGGTTTGATGGAAAAGCCTTCTGGGAACCTCAGAGACAGAGAGCCACTGGAGGGCTGTGGGCTAGACCAAAGCACTGCTTGCAATGATGAAGCATGACAGTGCGGCCACTGCTTCCTAGCAGCACGCATGTATGCTTGCACATGTATTCACCTGCTCTTTTTCATATATACACGCACATGTCTATAGTTCAACCATAAAGCACACATATGTAATTGACATGTTCCTCCCAGCGTATGAGTCTGTTTATCATTCTTTATGCTAGCCCTCCACCAAATGCGTCACATCTATTCTTCACTTTCTTTCTGAATGTCATGGGGAAGCTCAGGATGCACCTCAGGGTGAAGAAAGATACTTCCTTTCCCCTTCAGATTTACGTATCCAGAAATGCAGGAAGCATAGATATTAGGAGAGCACATGGAGTGTTAAAGAAGTTGCTATTATAACTCCATCCCATGATGATATGGTAAATGCACTGTACGTTGTACTAGGTAATAATCTACCAACATCTCCTGCATCTTATTGTGCAGTAAAGGCTTTTCTGTTGCCTATTTCAGTAGGATCTGTCCCAGAACTGCTTTTTCCACACAGCCAAGGTTTTTAACCATTGGGTTAATGTCACCCCATATATAAGTCATTCTTATCTATATATTCAGTTATAAGAATGCAAGGGTGACTCCCTTAAGAAAACTGTGCCCTGGGCTGGCAAGGTAACTCGGTGAGTAAAGGCATATGACACCTGATAATGCAAGCCTGATAATGTGAGTTCTGTTCCCAGAACCCATGGAGAGAGAAAGAGGGGTGTGTGTGCAAAGTTGTCCTCTGACCTTTAAATGCATGTCATAATGCATACCCTCATGTGAATAATAATAATAATAATAATAATAATAATAATAATAATAATAATAATAATAATAAAGTTTTAAAAGAAGCTTGTTTCCCTTCTAGGGCATGTAGCTGTATCTCTTTTACATGTCTCTCTTCCTCTGCTAGCCTTCATGCTTAAATCTACATGAATACCTTTTGCTTAACAAATTCCAGTTTTGTGTCATTACTAACTATTTCCAGAGCATCAGGGTATTCTGCAAAATTTAAGAAATACTCGAAAGAACATTTCATTTCCATTAGAAAATGTCACTGCAACATCACTGTTCACCACTGAATTCAGTAGCATAAAGGTCCCAAATGGAGCTAAACAGAATGGCAGTGGCTGTGCAGAGTGTGACATACCTTCACGCAGGCTTCAGCCTCCGGAAAGAGAGGGAGCAGCCCCAGGGAGACAGCTGGTGGTGAGAACTCACAGATGGAGCTCTGCCCACTGTGCCCAGGTCTGCACATTAGATGCTCTGTTAGACTCCAAGGGATGCCGCCCTAACCATGTACAAGTCTAGAAATGGGTGCTATTTTCATATTATCCTCTTCTTCTCCTTTCAAGGCAAATTACTAAAAAAAAAAATACTCATTATTTCTGAACTATAAGTTGTAAAGGAAAGAAAGGGGGAAATTTGTATGTCATTTGGAAGATTCAGCAAAATTATCCTAAATGGGATTTTCAGACAGTAACCTCTACAGATACACCCTTACCCCAAACCGTGCATGTTGCACTTAGGTACTTCAAGCCTTATTTCCTTCTTCAGCTTACGTCTGGGAACAATTCTACTTCCTGTAGAAAGCCAGAACATAACATTTGAAGACCAAGACAACTTCTCTACCTGAGTAGAGAATCTGGCATTAGGTGCGGATTTACAAAGTAGATTCGACCAAAGCTACCATTTTACAGTAAATTCAAATGCTGAGAATTTGTTGACACCAAGTTATGAGCAGTGTTAGAGTAAGTGATGTTTGAGGAATCCAGGGGAAATCACACCATGACTGAATCCCAGAGGGCAGCTTATATTACAGCAAACTATCTCAGCATCCACTCTCCATGCCTCAAGGGGAATCACTACTGCACCCTCGAGAAATGTCCTGGCTGGACAGGAAGCCTTATTTACACACAGACCTCTATTTACAGATGAAACTGCACACATTTGGTTGGTATTTAAGTTTTCTCAGAAGATTATCTACATGAACAGCATGCTAAAGACAAAAGATCTTAAGTAGCAAGTGTAATTTTCAAGGCATTAAACACTGTCAGAAGCGAGCTTTTACAACTTTCAACGAGTTTACAAATGTCAAGATGATGCTTTTTCCCACAGGGCATTGGTCCAGCATCATGGGTCTGAATCCAAGTTTTTCCTAAGACGCGCTCTTTTTACACATGGGACATGTTCACCTAGCAGATACTGAGCTAGATATGAGCCTTGATATGGCCTCATTCTAACTGAGGTCGGTTCTGCTAGTGTTAGCAGGCTGAGTGTCGGCTAAGCTTTGGATCTAGAGGTTTTGCTTTGCTTTTTTTCTTTTATTTCTTCTCCAGAGCTTTGGAACCATGCTGTACAGGAAGGCCACTAATCCAAGGGAACCAGAAGAAAGAGTCTGATCTCTGTTTATCAAAGGGTTGAAATTAGATTGGCTTCTCTGTCCTAGGAAAGAGGTGTATTGTTGCCAGGACCTGCTGTGCTCTGTTCTTCAGACTTCCTGCCCCTACTCAGCTACATCCCTAATGCTCCCTGCACCTTAAGACTTTACAGCATGATGTGATATTAATTACCTCATCTTTCCACTTCAGACTGCAGTGGTAACCTGGGTTAAACCAAGATCATTGAACTCTTCTCTACTCGGAGAGCTGTAAGAAGACATCTCTACGACTAGTCATACTGGCTTATTCATCCCATCCACATCCCTCATGGACGCAGGATCCTGAACTGTGTTTCTAACTCTGTTGGTGCTCTGTCGCTCCATTCGCATCTTAATAGGGAAGCAGAAGTCCTTAAAACACCGCTTGAAGTTTTCATCAAGAAAGGCATAGAGGACAGGATTCAGGCTGCTGTTGGTATAACCCAAGGCAATACAGAAGTAATAGCTGGAGAGGGCAGCCGTGCTGTGGGAGGTGCTGCCCAGAGCCTCCACCAGGATAAAGATGTGGATCGGGGTCCAACAGATGATAAAAACTGCAACCACCACCAGCACCAGCTTGGTGATCCGGCGGAGATTGCGGTCCTTCTCTCGGGAGCCAGAGAGGAGCCGGACACTCTTCAGGCGCAAGATCATCAGGGTGTAGCAGACGATGATGATGAGGACCGGGATCACAAAGGCAAAGACAAAGACACAAATCTTCATGAAGAGGTCCCACCAGGAGTAGTCATCATCAGGAAACTGCAAGGAGCACTCAATGACATCCACATCTGCCAAAGGTGACCAAAGTCAACACAATCACAAAGAGAATCATGTTATTGTCAGCACGGTGACTGCAGATTTATACATTAATTCTGATACCTTTGTTTCCAGAGTTTCAGAGGTAGTGAGATAGAACTGGAAGCAAAACAGCAAATCAGAAATTAATGGTTCACTATACTGAGCATTCTTTTTTTAAAAAATGTATCTGCTGTCAAACAGAGTTTTGTATGGAATAAACAAGCAAACCCGGGTAGCAATGTGATTTGTCCAGCAGTGAAGGCTGCCTTAGCATTGGTGGCTTTCAGAGGAGCTAAACTGTTCACTTTTAGTGTGGCACTTATTTGTATTTTTGTGTAGTAACAACTTTCCCACACCTCTGGCAAGAGTTCACATTTTAAAAGGTTAATATCTATTTCTGATAAATGACTAAACATTTTGAATCTCTGTACTGAATTTAACAGATACAAATGGTCTTAAAAACATTAACTGCTCCCTGCTCTGAGGACACAGGAGTGGGCCCTGATCCAGGCCTCTGAGTGAACCTCACTCCAACATCTACCCCAAGTATGACCCGCTGGAACACATGAAGGGGCGGGACCTGCAGATTTAAAGATTAAGAATCTCCTCGACACATGGCAACAACAGAATATTCGACATCAGTCCCAGTGAGGATCCGATAACGATAGTGTAGGCCTCAAACCAGACCCATGACTCGTAGCAATGAGCATTTGAAAGCAAACATATGTGGACAAAAGGCTATACTGCGTGATACACTACAGCTTCTGTGACAAGAATTTTTGTTTGTCTGTTTGTTTGTTTTTTTTTACTGGGGTGAGGAGAGGGATTTTGGTGCATGATGTGTAAATCATAGACATGCAATAAAAGTTAAAAAAAAAAACATCACTAACTGCTTATGTGGGTCCATAAGAATTGGTAATGAAATGTGTCTAAGCCTGACCCAGCTGCTGTGATTTAGTAGTATACCCTGCACACTGTGAGCAACAGCATTATTGAAATGTGAACACAATTGTTAAAGGTAAATAAAGACAAACCAAGAGAAAGCAGTAAGCATTTCAACTTTTGCTTCAGTGCTTATGTGCAATGATTTAAAGTGTTCTTTAAAGATTAAGACCATGTCCCCTGGTGGGGGAGACCTGGTGGCACTCAGAGGAAGGACAGCAGGTTACCAAGAAGAGACTTGATACCCTATGAGCATATACAGGGGGAGGTAATCCCCCTCAGGAACAGTCATAGGGGAGGGGAATAATGGGAAAATGGGAGGGAGGGAAGAATGGGAGGATACAAGGGATGGGATAACCATTGAAATGTAACAAGAATATATTAATAAAAAAATTTAAAAAAAGATTAATACCATTGTCATAGAAGACAAAATATTAAACAACTTTGGTGGGTGGTATGCCATGAAACTCTGAGTTTAATATAAATGTCCTATACTTGTCTATTAAATCTGGTAAATAATTCCATTTTTAATTTTTTGTATTGATTTTATTTTATGTGTACGAATATTTTGCCTGGATGTATGTATGTGGACCATGTGTGGACCTGGTGCCCACAGAGGTGAGAATGAGTTGGATCCCCTGGAACAGGAGTTAAAATTTTTGAATCACCATGTGGATGCTCTGTAACTGAATGTGGGCTCCCTGCAAGAGCAACAAGTGCTCCTAACCGCTAAACCATCTCTCCAGCTTCATAAAAATTTTCTTGATGATCGTGGACAGGGGAGTTGCTAAACCTTTGGTCATCTTTTTTTCCTGAAGAATTCTCAGTTGGAAAGTCACTTCAGAGACATTTATGTAGAGGTTTTTTTTGTTCCTCTCTCATGTGGTCTTTGTATGTGTCCTAATCACATTATTTACTTCACAGACAAATAATCTTATCTGAAATAATGAGGTCATTAATTTTCCTCACATTTTTCACTCCAGACTGTAAAGAGCCCTAGAATAAGGATTACGTTTGACTTATTTAAAGTTTATCTTTGGCACAAGGGTCATGACTAGAGCACATGCTACAAAGAGAATGATTCTTTAAATAAATGCTCTAGCACACACGATGTGTACACAAATCCTCTGTGCAGTTAATGTGCAAGAGTCACGCACTCATCAAGTTGGCCAAAGGTGACACAGAACTGATGAAACTGGGATGCATCATTTAACTACGAAAGCTTGATTCTCTTACACTGTCTCACAGATAGTTGATCATTAGGTAAAATGATCAACAACTGCACTTTTAAAAATATGTATAAAATAAGCACCAATTACAGAGTGGAAGTGGCCTCCAAATGTGCCTGTGACACTGAACTTGTGCTATCAAAGAAGACGGGGTCACAAAATGGCCCTAAGGCATGTGTTTCAAGCATTCTGTTTCTGGAGGAAAAAATATGTTCAAATTGAACTATCTATACAATCGCTTTAGTAAAAAAGTAGTGTTTTATCAAATTCTACACAATTACTCTCACATGCAGAATCTAAAAAAGTTTTGAAGTTCAGGCTGGACTTTTGTTTCTATTTGCTTTAAGATTAGGACAGTGGGGTCACAGTTCCCATTGAGACATAGTCCAACATCTATGACTTCCATAATTACATTTAGATCCAACAACAAAACTAAAGATTTTTTTTTAGTTTTTTGATTTTTTTTGTCTGTTTTAAATTTTTTGAAATGAAACTATAATTATATCACTCCCTGTTCCATTTTTCTCTCTCCAACCCTTCCCACATACATCTCTCTCTCACTCTCTCTCTCTCTCTCTGTCTCTCTCTCTCTCTCTCTCTCTCTCTCTCTCTCTCTCTCTCTCTCTCTCTCTCTCTCTCTCTCTCTGTCTCTCTCTCTCTCCCCCAAATTCATGGTCTCTATCCCTTTAACTGCTTTGCATTCATATGTATTATATTCTGACATATATAAATGTACCATACTCAGTCTGCATAACTGAGGGATATTCCCTGGGGAAGATTCTTTCTCCTACTCTCAGCATCCTTTAGCTACCTCCAGTTCTTTTGCTAGAATTGTCTACTATAGCAGTGGTAATAGGCAGATTGTGAGTTACTAAAATAAATAATGCACACATATGTCAAACATAAGATTCCATATATAATACTCATAAAGTAAAAATACTGCTGCACACAAGTGTCTTCACTATTGTATAGGTATCAGTAGATGTTGGTAAGCATATCTACTAGCTACAGCCTCTGATGACCATTCTGGCAATTGATGATGCTAACATGCTGAATAACAGTCCTGACCAGTTTGAAAGATGACCTAAAACTCTCCTCCCAGTCATGCAACAGGCATAAGAGATAGCATGGTGCAGCATTCCAAAACAAATACTGTTTTTAAAAAAATCATCCCTCATAATATAAACAAAATCCTTATTTGAAAATAAGTGAAAGGTAAGAAGAGTTATCCTGTAAGACCACTTTAATTTTCTCTCTCTTGTGGCACAAATTAATCCTTGCTGACATTGTTTGGTGCATCTTTTCTTTTACTATATCTACGCATTCATCTCCACAACATCTACCTGGGAGGAAAACACACCTCTTTTCATTTCTTCTTTCAAATCTCTAACTGAAACCCAGTCTTCTAGGGTATTGCTCTCTGACAAATGTTAGAAGTAATATCTACAGGTAGAACATGAAATAGAAAACCAGGGCTTTATTTGCCCTGGAACGTCATCTATCACCTTCTATTGCTCAATCCCTTCTCAGCCTAGTGTATGCAGAGCATTGCTCCTGAATGGGACTTGTGATGCACAGACACCTAAACCTCAGGAGTTTCTTGCAATGTATTTTCCCTTAATGTAAGCATCAAAAACATTCTCTTCTGTGATTCTGTGATTAATCATTTTTGTAGCTGCATGTTTAATGAACTTGATAAGTGCCATAGTCCATCACCTGCTGTAGCTGTGCTGGGAACTCACAACACAGTTCAGAGAAAAATAAGCCATAGAGAACAGAACTCCAAGAATGACCCCTAATGTAAGCTATCAACTTTAGGTGACAATGTGTTAACGCAGGCGGGGTTTTGACAAATGTACCACTCTTGTGGAGATTTTGATAATGGAGGCTGTGAATGTGTGGTCGTGAGACAAATGGAAACTCTACTTTCCAGTTCAGTTTCACTAAAAGTTCTCTAAAAGAATTTGTTTAGAATGAATAAAAATGACCTATGCATGTACCATGGAAGATAAACTATGATTTTAGCACCTGCCTTTTAACTGTGTCATGAAAAGTACTTGTTACACATATTCATTTTCCTGTACTCACAGCTACTACAAAACCCTCTTATAAAAGGATGCATCTGGACACCTGCGAGAGTATGAGATAGCATTTATACAGTCCAATGGATGTTTACTGGATTCCCTCCAGGGATTATTTATTAAGATCAAACACATTTATCATAGCTTCATTTTTTTTTGCTAGAGAAGTAAAACTCTTTGCTTTTGGTTCCTTACTTCATCCTCACCCTTCCAGATTCCCTTTTATCTCAGAAATAAGCATAATGACTATGATGTGACCCTGTGACAGTTAGGAGGCTTTCTGCATGCACACCTTTCTTTTTATGACCTACAGAAATACTGCCAAGAGTATTCACACTCACTTTCTGGTTGGTTTGCCACATCATTAGTTAAAATATAAGTGTTTAGGCTATTAGTTTCCAGAGTGTGTTTTGTAGAATGAAAACCGCAGCATTGGTGTCTCAAAAGCTTCTGGGGAAATAAGGGAAGAAGAGAAATAAAAAAAGGAAGCCAGGGTATACAATCTTCTCTCTCTCACCGAACATTTCAAGAATCAGGGAATTCTAGGTGTCTATGCTCTGGCACTGGCACCAACACACTCCACATTTAAAGGTGGAAAGAACACACAACTGGTTTGTTTCTAATCTTTCATAGATGTAGGAGTTACATTTTCATTGCTTTTTGCTCGCTTGTTTCCTAACAGAGATATGTGTCCCACTCATTCCCAAGATAAAAGTTCGTCTAATCAAAAGACTCTATTTTTATAAATGGGAATGGTTTTTTACCTTCCCTGACTTTGGTACCTCCAAGGACTATCGCTGATATGCCAACAGATGATGACAGGAGCCAAATGCAGATGTTGATGACCTTTGCTTTTAAAGGTGTCCGGAAGTCCAAAGCCTTCACAGGGTGGCACACAGCAATGTAGCGGTCCACACTCATCATGGTCAAGGTGAAGACGCTGGTAAACATGTTGTAGTAGTCGATGGAGATGACGATCTTGCACAGAGCATCTCCGAAAGGCCAAGAATTCATCAAGTAGACAGTGCTTTGGAAGGGCATGGTGGTAGTGACCAACGCATCTGCCAAGGCCAGGTTAAATATGTAGATGTTGGTCGCAGTCTTCATCTTTGTGTATCTGAAAAATAAGAAACAATGTCACTTCCTTCCTCCCTCTGCAACTTGATGAGAGTGACAGCCACTTAATTATTTATTTTGCATTGCTTTTGCTTATGTCTTATTCACTCGTTGGATGGGCAGACTGTAAAAGGACTGCCTAGATGCCAGGGTAGTGAGAAAGGTAAGCAAAGATCTCAGGCTTCATTAAGGTTTTGTTTTAATGCTTTGCTAAAAAAAATTAATTAAAAAAGAATAAAGGCAGCATAGGTCAATAAACTTATGAATACAGAGACAGGCTGGAATACTGTAGAGTCCTTCATGTCATAGGTAGTGATTCATTTTAATCCTTCACAGAGGTCTTGACTTGAATATCTTTGAAATGTTTTTCTTTTGTTTGTATAAAACAAATACCCTTTTCCCTTCCTGGCTATTTTGAGAAATCAATCATTATAATTATTTAACCTTTTGAAAGTACAAAATGGTGTTCAATTTTAAAATACATCCATCTGCAGTGGCAAAAGCACAATTAGACCCATTGATTTCTGCTGGCCAATATGTCACCAACTTGTCATTGTAAGTACATTATATAAATAAAACAGGCCAAAATGAGTTATAGTTGATACAGCAACATCACAGTAAATAAAAATATTTCTGTCTTTCTCTATCTCAGTCTTGGGCAGTTTTTTAAAGTACACAATTGCCTTGCTTTTCAGTCAAGGGAACAGTAATGATCCAGACGGATCAGCATCTTGTCTGGAAGCTGAAGTCATTCTCTGTATTACAACACCATTTTCACTCAAATCTAAATCAACAGAATTGTTCTAGGGAGGGGACACTTTCCTCAGAATCTACTGAGCAGTAAATACCCATATGGTCTCACCTCTTGGAAGCCAAGAGGGAAAAGCTGTGGGTTAATTTCTTTCCATGTACTCAGAATTATAAGCCTTACCACAATTAATTCATCCCCTTACCTCTAGACACATACATTTTCTCATGAAAAACATCTAGCTATCAGAGACATTGCAGTGATAAAATGGCTTTGTCCAATGAGAAGTCACAGCCTTGAGTCTAAATTTCCTGATACATAAGGAAAATAAGCTGGAAGCCTAGGAGAGAGGAAAATATGGGATCTGGCTTGACACATCTGGTAGGTAGGGATGTGACTATATTCCATCCTCAACATCTATTGCCTTTGTTCTCCCCCTCTGCCCTTCTCTTCTTGTGAGAAACTAAATATGATATTGGCTGCCTGGGAGGGCATTGCAGTATTAGCACTAAGGCCATCATGTTCTTGTCCCCTGGATGGGGAGACCTGGTGGCACCCAGAGGAAGGATAGCAGGCTACCAAGAAGAGACTTGATACCCTATGAGCATATACATGGGGAGGAGGTCTTCCTCAGTCACAGTCATAGGGGAGGGGAGTAAGGGAAAAATGGGAGGGAGGGAGGAATGGGAGGATACAAAGGATGGGATAACCATTCAGATGTAATAAGAATAAATTAATAAAACTTTTAAAAAAGCCATCGTGTTCTGGTCTCCAGTTTTTTCTCTCTTTTTTCTTTTTCTATTGTTTTTCTTTCTTTCTTCTTTTTTGTTTGTTTGTTTGCTTTCTTGGTTTTTTTTTTTTTATGCAGTTTCTCTGTCCTGGACCAGGCTAGCCTCAAACTCATAGAGATCCACCTGCCTCTATCTCCCCAAGTGCTGGGATTACAGGCATGCACCACTGTGCCTAGCTTCTGGTTTCCATTTTCATGGTCTATTTCTAAAAGAGTAATGTAATCTGTGGAGTGGGGAAACACATACTATGTTTGGACACTTTACTCAGATAGTGTTAAATGGGCTATATGCTTCAGAAAATGATTAAAACTCTATAACCAAAGACTCATGATATATTTTAAAGGCACAAATAACCAAGAAAGCACAGTTATGTAGTATTTCTAATGAGAAAATACAGAACGCACTATATATGAATATTGCCAGTTTTAAAATGTGATTTCATGTTTGAAAACATAGGTTATAGACATACTTCCTATTCTTTCAACTTCCTCTCACAAAATATCTAATACTAAGAGAAGTTCCAGCAGGTGATAGCTTTGACATCTAACTCTTGAGTTTGGAGGCTTTGAAGATCCTCTCTCTCCCCAAAGTTATACCTGGGTCCTGTTCTTCTATTTTTTTTCTTCCAAACAAGAGGCAGATTTCACCAGTGTATGCTAGTCAGTTTTGGATTATGATGACAAATACTTGTCAGTATAAAAGATTATTTCTGTTACTTTTCTTGGAGGTTCCAGTCCATGCCTTGCTGCCTCTGTTGTTTCAGGAAGCACCTCAAGACAGAAGTGCATGGAGAGCAAAGCCATTCATTTTACCACCAGTAGTGAAGACTATGAAGAGGGATATGAGGTCCCAAGACCCCACTTAAGGTCACACCAACAATACTCCAAAGACCCCCAACTAACTTGCATCTATTAAAGATTTAAGACCACATATTCAGCACATATGCCTTAAAGCAATGTTCAAGTTCCAGAGAAGGGCAAGGACTTACTACTGCAAGCCTCACTTCCTTGTATACAAAAGAAAACATATATGTTTATTGCAAAACATTCCAAAGGCAACACAGGGTGGGAGATGAAATGATCATTTATTCATTTTTATTTCGTGTTCCCCAACTACTTTTCCCCTTCATATGCAGGGAGAATCTAACAGTTAGCCCAGAATGTCAAATAGGATGGAGTTTCCAGATAACATTCATGGCTATTTTACTCAAGTTATCTTGAATATAAAGATGGTAGTAAAATAAAACTTGAGCTCTGACATCCAAGAATATATGTACAATGATACTAGCATTCTGTAAAATAAGATACCAATCTAAAACAAAATGTTTAGTGATACCTGGCTTTTAGATTTCCAAAATATTTATAACCAATAGATGCCCAAAACTACATAAGATCTGAATGTAAAAAAATCATGTCTTGTCATCACATCTCAAGATAAAGGAACTGTGCAACAGTGACCACTCATTTCAAAAATCTTTCTGTTCAATACATAGACTTTATCTCCATTAGGTCTCCAAATAACTCCATGTGGTAGGTCTTAATATTTTCTTTTCTATAAATGAGGCAATTAATCATTATGGCATTGTCATTAAAAATATTAAAAATTATATAAATACAAATGACAGAGCAGAAACTGTCATACAGAAGTTAGATGTTAAGCTATTTATTCCTTCTTACAACTTTCAAAATATCATATTTTGACTTCCATTACTTGATTCTCACACATGTTCTTCTAGTTGGCTTTGAGATTCATATCTCCTCTCCCCAAACTGAAGAACTTTGGGCTTGAATAAAATGAGTGATTTGTGTGGGGTGGGCAGAGACAGACCTTGCTATAAGGAACAGGCTTCCATGCTGCAGAAAGGTGCTTAGAAACCGAGAACACTGAGAGGAAAGTTCACAATCAGAACAAAAGAACGAAAAACCCAGAAGCTCAATAGATATTGTTAACAGTCTTCCAGGAAGGACACACTGCTGAACCTTGTGAACATGAAAGTGGAAACCTCTACCCTCAGAAATTCCAGCAGAGCCCATCCAAGTTACTTACATTTAACTACAACAAAATGTTAGCCAGTCTTTTCATTCACTGTACGTCCACTGAGAGGAAAACAGGTAAGCTTTCATTTCTTCTGACAGTATGATTTCCCCCCATTTCATCCATAATGCTTTGCAAAAATGTGCACAAATTAAAATAAAATGCCACCATCCAGCTGAGGATCTTTGGCTCATGTATAAAAGCTGAAGGTGGGTTGACTTCAAATGGTTGCCATTTTTAGCACACACATCTCAGGAGCATATGGCACAAAAGAGCAAATATGGGGGTTTCTCCTCGCTAATTTTCATGGAGCTACCAATCTGATTCACACTACTGTACAATGGACAGGAGGGAAAAGATAGACTAGGAGGGGGATCAATTAGAGGGTTGAGAATGTGACTCTCAATGGCGGATACTCCGGAGAGCAAGAAATGTTCCCTATGGACACACTAATTCAAGCCCCTTTTAGGAATCATCTCTGCAAGTAAATGACATCCATGGGTACTTGTGTGACATGAAAGGATCAGAGTTGTCTTTCTAGATATCCAGAGCAAATGTCACAGGTCAGGCTTTCTGGGAGAATGTGACACTCATAGTGTTAGAAAGGCAAAGTGCAATGCCTGAGGGAGAATGCTAACTTTGTGGCCTAGCAGGGTCCTGAGACTTTGGGCCATTTTTATATGCCTGTGTGCTCAGACAATACAGAGACAGAAGAGACAATGGCTGTATTTTTGGCATCCTTTGCTGAGCAGGTATATTCCCCTGTTTGTTCTAGTTATTTAAATGTCACTGATGCTCCTGGGCACATACCCCCAAAACATGCTCCACCATACAACAAGGACATTTGCTCAACTATTTTCTTAGCAGCTTTATCTGTGATAGCCAGAATCTGGAAACAACCTACAAGTCCCTCAGTCGAAGAATGGATAAAGAAACTCTGGTACATTTACACAATGGAATACTATTCAGCTTATAAAAAGAAAGGAAATCTTGAGATTTGCAGGCAAATGGATGGAACTAGAAACGACCATCCTGAGTGAGGTAACCTATACCCAGAAAGACATGCATGGATACTAGCCCAACATAGATGTCCTCTGAGAGACTCCACCCATTGGGGGATGGGGACAGATAGAGGGACATTCAGCTGGACTCTGGGGGGAAGAGCTGTGAGTTGTATGAAAGAGATGATGGTTGGAAATATGGTGGGGGGTGTCAAGAGCTCCACAAGGAGACTATTAAGGCTGAGGGATCTGGACCCAGGGGTGCTGCATGGACTGATAGACCAACTAAAGACAGTGCAAACAGAAGACTTGGACCCCCAATGGACAGCTCATTCTCCACATGAGAAAGCAGGGGATACCCTGACAAGATCTCTGGTGCCTGGTAATTGACCACTACCCCTTGGTTGAGAGGCCCTGTGGGAACACAAAGGAGTAGGAGGTAGACTGTCTGCATGAGACTTGATGGGCTGGAGTCAGACTGTGAGGGAGGAGAACCCCACCTGTCAGAGGTATAGGGGAGGGGAATAGATCAGACAGGTGGGGAGGGTGGGAACAGGAAGATAAGAGTGAGGGGATTACAATCCAGATGTAACATGAATTAACAATAATAATAATAATAATAAACTAAAATAAAAAGGGAAAAAGAATAAATATAAATATTTAAGAAAGCCAGTGATGTTTCTGTAATCAGTACTTCGTACTTCATTCTACCTTCTTGACAATAGGATAGTAAATCTGAAGACCTTGTGCCTAGACACTACACACTTTAAGATGTGTCAATTTCTGTTATCTTTCACTCTGTTAGTCTTTACCTCCAGTTTTGCTTCATGTGGAACTCCACAGGCCTTTTTTCTCCTTGATCATGTTTGTCTCTTCTCTCTCTCTCTCTCTCTCTCTCTCTCTCTCTCTCTCTCTCTCTCTCTCTCTCTTTATCCCTTCATTTTCCAGCATGTCTAGCCCTAGTTTTCATTCTACCTTCGTACTTCATTCTACCTTCTTGACAATAGGATAGTAAATCTGAAGACCTTGTGCCTAGACACTATACACTTTAAGATGTGTCAATTTCTGTTATCTTTCACTCTGTTAGTCTTTACCTCCAGTTTTGCTTCATGTGGAACTCCACAGGCCTTTTTTCTCCTTGATCATGTTTGTCTCTTCTCTCTCTCTCTCTCTCTCTCTCTCTCTCTCTCTCTCTCTCTCTCTCTCTCTCTCTCTCTCTATCCCTTCATTTTCCAGCATGTCTAGCCCTAGTTTTCAAAAGATACCTCTAAATATGTAACATATTAAAATCTGATGATTGAAAATAGTCTGACTCCAAATGTGAACTAAGGGAACACACTGTCGGAAAGGAGCTTGGAACCAGCACAGATGACATAAAAGAGAGAAGCTCATGGGAACTTGAGCTTGTCAGATGATGGGAACACAGAGATAACTCTGATATCCAGTAACCTTGCAGGATGCAGTGAGGAGATGAGCTCTCTGGAGAGTAATGGAAGACTGGATAGATGGATGGGAAGAATGCTGTGGTGCAGAGAAGACCTGAGATTCAACAAGAACAAAACAAAAGGCTCTGCTTTCAGATGCTTCATATGACCTGACAAAGCTGAGGTGATGATGAGATCACACACACACACACACACACAAGTCACACAGCAAGAGCCTGGCCCAGGGGTTGCTGGCCTCCACTGTCCTCATCAAGACAGCTGCTGTTCTTCTTATTATTGTAATAACGTCCCATGGCTCTTCCTTAACAATCTATAGCACAGTCCTGTAAGATACCACTGCTCCCAATTTTTCTGAAAGGGAAACGTCTTAGAAAAAAATCTTACAAATATTTTCTGTGTTTCTTGAGGGCCCTTAGGATCCATGCCTATTGGGTAATTGAAAGTGTCATCTTCTTCCAAAACTGTTGAAGGAGTCAGGTATTCTAGCAGAAAAGAAGCAAGACTCTTGGGATCTTATGACTCCTTTCCAATGAATGTTGGAAAGCATTCTGATCAGTGTGGCCAACTCTACGTTATGAGCGTAGAAAACATTTAACACCAGGAAAGAGGGCATAGTAGAGAGGGCAGTACCACTATAAAGCATCGACTTGCTGTCCCTGCAGATCTGAAGCACTGCCACAAGGTTACTGCATTTAAGGTTTCTCATAGGCCCTAGAGTTGTCCCTTGGTATCTATAGAGGGTACTCTCTTGGATAACCTAATCCACGAATGCTTGGACCATTGTATAAGTTCATGTAGTGTTCATGCACAACCTGTGCATCCCCGGTGTGCTTCCAGCCTATAGTACCTATGTAAGCAGTGTATAATACCCATAAACAATATAAATAGTGCTTATACTCATTGCTTAGGAGTAGTTTTGTGGTGTCATTTTTGTTGTTGTTTAGTACAGATACCAATGAAGACAGGTCCCAAAACACTTGGTTGAATTTACAGAGGTAAAATCTACAAATGTGAAGAGCCCACTGTTGTGATTTAAAGGGGAAACGGCAGCAAGGGAGAAAGAGAAAAGTGTTCAGAGGAACAGATATTTTGCCTCAAAATAAAAACTCAAACTTGGTACCAATGTAATTAAAATTAAACACCACTCAACCCATGGACCTAGGACCTATCTTCCAACAGTAGCATGGCCCAATTAACACTCAGTAAGAGGAACGTTGTGTAGCCTCAAGGAAACACAGTCCTTTCCAACAAATAGTAGGTGACCAATGAGGCAAGAGAGGAGCAAGTTGTGGGTGGTATTTCTTCTTCATTGCCAGCAAGAATGATGTATTCACTATACCACATGTATTTTCCATGTTGCATAGCATACTAGGTTTTGTGCTTATGATCCAAAAGGGTAGAGAAAGGAGTAGACATTTGTCAAAGAGACAAATCCTCAGTTATAAGATGAATTCTTTCATTCTGGAGAACAAAAGTATAAATGATGGCTAATGGTTAGAAATACTTAGAGTGGATCTGACCATTGCTGAGGGCAGATCTGTAGTGTGCTGGCACTCACAGAGAAGTAATTTTGTGTGGTAATAGGTGTGTTTATGTGATTAAGCTAAACATTTCACAACTCAGACATGTATGCTAGATTCTATCACAGTAACAAAATACCCAAGGTAGTCAACTTGCAATGAGGAAAGGCTGTCTTTGTTCCCAGTTTGGGAAGTTTCAATCCACTGTTGGCCCATGTGTTGGGAGACCACAGTGAAATTTCAGAGTACCATGGTAGAAAAGTGCTGTTTACCTCAGGCTGCAATGGGAAGTGGGAGATAGAGAGAGCTCACAGTTGTACCCCCAATATCTCCTTCAAAGACATGCACCCAGTAACTTCACTTCCTGACTTAAACTTCCCTCTTAAACACTGCACCACCTCTGAACAGCACTTCAGGTGGGCAACAAAGTCTTTAACACATGTGCCTTCAAGGAACATTTTCAATGAATTCATAGCACAAATGACCTATACACACTGTCAGCCTAAGAAATTTTCATTTGTCAATTAGGCCTCAGTGGAATCGTTTCTCGGTCCTTTGGCTAAGATCAAGTGTAGGCCTCAATGGAACCTGATAGGTTGGAACAACCCCTGTATGAACTTTAGAGTCTATGTGGCAATACTGAGTCAGGGCAGGTTTGCCCATTGCCTCATTGTGGCCAAGAGTTAAATCTTTCATGTAAATTCTGACCTGATTGGCTGGTTGGGATAGTGAGTGTTAAACAAATGAACAGACAATAACCCAGACATGTTTTGCAGCATGAACTCCTTTCCTAAAATCCTCTCTTCTGCAAGGTATGGGACCACAGGGCTGTAACCCTAGTACCTGGTAGAATGAAATAAGAGGATTGTGAGTTTGAGGCCAGCTTGGGGAATTCAGGGAGACTGTCTCAAAAACAATGACTGACACCATCTATTGTTTTGTTGTTGTTGTTGTTGTTGTTGTTGTTGTTGTTGTTGTTGTATGTAAGTTTTCTTTGTATGGAACATAAGCTTACATACCCTTTAAAGACGTGGTGAGGAACAAGTAATCATTATCTGCAAAGCTCTTGATACGATCCTAAGCCTGTATTATTTGTCCCACTGAAATCCCATCGATCTTAGAATGGCAGCCCCTCTTACTGCCACAGAATTTTAGATGTGTAGCTGAGCACAGAGCCTCCAGGGGCAACCATGACTGCCTGCATCCAGAAATCAAGCTGGGGTGAAGGAGGTGCCACCCACACAGTTCTCAGGAAGACATTGCCACTCAGGATGCAGTACAATAAATAGCTCATGGAGAGGAATTCTTCCCTCCTTGTAAGAAACAAACTCTCCTGAAACTACCCGGAGCCAGATGCCAGGAAAGCAGGCAAAGGCAAGGGAACAAGGGAACAGTTCAGAGGGCTTTGTGCATGGTCTGGTCGGGCATAACTAGCTCTCCAGCACATTTGAGCCTTTCTTTTCTCTGATGCTGGGGCCTTATGTGTGCACAGTAAGTGTTCAAACACTGAGGCATTTCCTCCAGCTCTGTACTTTTAGTTTCTAATTTGAGGTTGATTTTGCTTTCCCTAAGTTGTCCAAAAAGGCCTTGCTTGAGCTCACATTTTTTCCTGCTTCAGTCTCCCAACTAGCTGGGATTATAAGCCTATGCCACTAGCCCAGCTGGCTTCTTTCCTAACCACTTCCCTCCTTTCCCCAAGCTCTTTATATTCCTGTGGCTGTCTCGTTTCTGTCGGGAAACGGCTGTGCAGGCTCCGTACTCCACTGTGATCATCACATACTCCACTGAGAGAAAATAATTCTAGCTAGTCCACATAAGCAGCTGCCACGAAACTAACTCTCTTTTAAGAGATTCTCAGCCATGTGCAAAACACCCGGAGAGAGAAAGATTGGCTCTTAATTTCTGGAGGTTGTTTTTGCTACTGGTTCACAGAAAGAAATGTTAATGTTGGTTCCAAGATAGGCTGAAGAAAGATGAGACCGTGTTATTGTTTCATTCAAAGGCCAGGGTAACTTTGTAGGAAAGAGCAGCGGTGCGTGGTGTGGGGTGGCCATGCCACACACAAGCCCTCTTCCTGCTCCTCTGCAACGGTTCGCAATATGTAAGAAGGTGCCAAGCTGATACCTGGGAGACTTTGGAAGACAAGGACAGCCTGTGCAGGGATAATGGGGACTTTGAGGAGGCGATGAGAGATGTGACGTGGAAGAAGCCATGCTACTGCGGATTCTCCACCTGGGTCGTCTCGTGCTTTCCTGTGCCTATCCAGTTCTGAGACAGCCATACAGCCTAGCTTGAGTGCTCGCCTAGTGCACTCATTTGGGTTTAATCCTGGGCACTCCAAAACCATGCTAGTGGATGTTCACAACACTAAATAGCCTATTGGTTTTTGTTTCATAAACCACAACACTAGTCTGATGAGTAACAAAACCTTCTGAATTATCCCCCCGTGCATTCAGCGGGCCTAGAATTTATTTAAAGAAGTATTTAGACAGGGCAGTAAAGTGTTTCAATACAGAAAAGGGAAGCAAGCAAAGACTCATATAGATGGGGTTTGTTGTTGCTGTTGGTGGTGTTGGTGGTGGTGTGGTGGGGTGGTGGTGGTGTGTGTGTGCGTGTGTGTGTGTGTGTGTGTGTGGTGTGTGTGTTTTAAATCAGGAGATGACCTTGTGATCAGAACCTTGGCATTTGCTCATGATTTTCTCTCAGCAGAGGTTTGGAGCTTCTGTTTTGATACAGGCAGGTAGCTCTTAAATCCTAAAGGTAACTTAGATTTGCCCTGCATGAGACACACAATTCCCAGGAGAAAAAGAAAGAAAGAAAGAAAGGGGAAAAAACCCTCTCCCAGGTAATTCTTTTAAAATGTCACCTTGGAGAATCTCTGGACACCCTGCAAAGAAGAGATCCTGCACTTGGCTGGCTTGTTCCTACACACAGACATAGACACAGACACGCCCGTGCACACACGCGTGCACACACACGCGCGCGCACACACACACGCAGAGAGAGAGAGAGAGAGAGAGAGAGAGAGAGAGAGATTATCCCACAACCCCCCACAACCTCACCACCAGTGATCTGCCCCCAACTCACCTTATGATGACAAACATTACCAGAGAATTGCCCACCAAACCCACCACGAACACCACAGAGTAGACAACGGTGATAATAACTGGGATGGCTGGAGAGATGTGCTGCGCGGGCTCCAGCTGCTGGTCCTCAGAGCCCATACTGCCATTGCTGTCCGATTCCTCCCAGTTGGGGAACCAAGCGCTGCTGTTAGGGAGTAGGCAAGCACTCGGGGCGCAGGTGGGGCCTGGCTCCCCGCGGAAGATCTGGACTGGGGACTCCATAGTGAGGGTTGCAGCTGGAAAGCAACTAGGAGCGGTGGCACCTGCGGGGCTGTGAGAACAGAGGACAGACTGGAACCAGAGACAAACTTTGCCTGTGCAGGATGGCAGGCAGGCACAGGGCTCGCTCTGACTGCACATCCTGAGGAAGGGGCAGGGAGGACTGATGTCTTCTTGGAATTCCCCTGCCTCCCCGCACCTCCTCCCACCACCACCACCCCTGCTTTAAACTGAAAGTATTTGCACCTTGGAGCTCTGAGGTTTCGCGTCGTCCTCAGGCGCTGTCACTCCTGTGCCTGTCCCTACCCTGCCTGTCTGCGCTTGCAACCAAAGGAAGCACCCAGCTACCCGCCTTGCACTAAGCGCAGCAGTTGTCCCACTGTGCTTAGAAAGCCACAAGCTCACCTCCCAATCGCGGATAGGCGACCTTGTGTCCCACGAACCTTCACACTTCCGGGTCGCCACTTTAGCTCTTGGGTGGATACTGCCTTGATAGATCCATGTCCCCGCTGCTTAATCAGTAGCTCCCATGACTGGAGGAGGCTCTGTCCCCTAGGATCCAGACGCTGTCCGGTGGCGCTTGGGACCACAAGCAGGCTGAGAGCAACCGAGCTAGTAGCCCCCGCCCATCCTTGCCCATCCCCGCCCTGCCCCGCCCCCTCAGTGCTGACCCAGACCCTACTCCTGTAGCTCACTAACTCCTACTGCCCCTGCTGCTCGCAGCTTAGTTCCCTCCCTCCCTGCTGCAGCTTCCAGGCAGGCAGTCTGGCTCTTAGCTCTGGTCCAGTAACAGAAAAGGGCTCCCTGTGCAGTGCCAAGAGTGCACGGGATCATTCACAGTGTGTTTGGAGTTTCATGTCTTCTTAGTTCTCCAGACCAGTCTCTTTTTAGGCAGGGAAACAAGCAGTGATAGTACTGAACTTTATTTATTGGAAGATACAAGTAAAATAGCAAAATAATCTAGTTAGACTAAGACAGGTCATATAGAAATAGTGGTTTAAGATATGTACATAGGAACTCTGTGCATCTTGTCACTGTTTCTGCTCTGACTTAGAATGGCAAACTGAAAGAAAACTGTTATTATTGTTTGTTATTACTGGAGAGAGTCTCCTTACCCAGGCTCTACTGCTGCAGCAGGAGAGTAACTGTTTCCTATGTAAATCCTCAGCCTCAGTTTTGCCTCCTCTATGATTTGCAGAGAACTCAGACCTTTGTAGAGAAGGATCTTTGTCAAGCCTTACATTCTGTCATTGGAAAGAGTCCAGGTTGATTTTCATTAATGTGACAGGAACCTATCTGTATCCAGGAAAAAAGAACTTCAACTCAGAAAATGCCTTCTTAAAAATGACCTGTAGGGAGCCAGAAAGACCAACTCATTTATAATTGGATATTGGCTATAAAGTAAAGGATAGTTATGTTACAATCCAAACGCAGGGAGGCTAAGTAACAAGGAAGGCTCAAGGAGGGATGCATGGATCTCCCTGGGAAGAGGTGAACTGGGGGCAAGTGGGGATGGGAGCTGGAGGGATCAGGTGTTGGGGAGAAGGGATGGAAGGGGAAAGTACTGGGAGAGGTAACTGGATTTGAAGCTATTGTGGAAAATTAGTGCAATAGAAACTGCCTGTAATCTTCTAGGGTGACCCTAGGAAAAACTACTAGTAATGATGATACAAAGCCTGCACCGGCCATCACCTGTAACCATGCAAGTCTTCCAGTGGAGGCACTGAGACCCCAATTCAGCCAAAAATTCTGTGTTGTACTATTTGTCTTGATACAAGATGGGTTTGAATACAAGGCGACACAGAAATTATGTGAGTAGACAACCAATGACTGCTCCAGTCAGACCCATGTCATGAGAGGACCTTATGGTTGACACTGCCTAGAAGGCCAGGAACCGGAGGCTGAGTAGCCCAGAGACCTAGAATAGAACTAAACATTACTGGCAAAAAAAATTTGTCAATGAAATGATTTCTAGTGATACTTTGCCTTGCGCTACACAGGAAGGAGCCCAACATAACTGTCATCAGAGAGGCTTCATCCAGCAACTGATAGCAGCAGATATGGAGACCCACAGCCAAATGTTAGGTGGGACTTGGGGAACATGTCAGAAGGAAAGGAAGGACAGTCAGAGCCAGATACCTCAAGGGCACCACAAGATCAAGGCCCACAGAATCATAGGAGCTCACAGAGATTGAAGCAACAATTAGGGAGCCGATATGGGTCTGAGCTAGATCCTCTGGATAAACATTATGATTGCGTAGCTTGGTGTTCTAGTTGAACTGTCATTAGTGGGAGCAGGGTCTGTCTCTGACTCTTTTGCATGCTTTTGGGACACCTTTTCTCTTATTGGGCTGCCTCTCCCAGCCTCGATATGAGGGTATGTGCTGGTTCTTATTGTAACTTTATATGGCATGTTTGGTTGATATCCCTGGGAGGCCTGTTCTTTTCTGAAGGGAAACAGAGGAGGAGTGGATCTGGAGGAGAAGGGAGGTGGCTAAGGGGAGGGACTGAGAGGAGAGGAGGGAAGGGAAACTATGCTTGGGATGTGGTGCATGAGAGATGAGAGAAAAATTAATTAATTAAGTAAGTAAGTAAGTAAGTAAGTAAGTAAGTAAAATGGCCTGTAGGCAATTGGGGGACATTTTCTGATTAATGATTGATGAGTCTAGCCCACTGGAGGCAATGGCACCTCTAGACAGGAAGTCCTGGAGTCCATAAGAAAGCAAGCTGAGGGTCCACAGAGATGAGTCAGTGGTTAAAAACACTGACTGGCTGTTCCAGAGGACCCTGGCTCAATTCCTAGCCACCACACGGCAGCTCACAACTGTGTGTAACTTCTGTTCCAAGAGATTTGACACTCTCATACAGCTATATATGCAGTCAAAACACCAATGTAAATAAGATAAAAATATTTTTTAAAGGAAAGAAAGCTTAGCAAACCAGGGAGATCAATCCAATAAAGAGCACTGCTCCAGCATCTCTGCTTTATTGCCTGCCTCCAGGCTCCTGCCTTGAGTGCCTACTCTGACTTCCCTCAGGGATGGAGTGTGACCTAAGAGCTGTAAGTTGAAATAAACCCTTTCCCCTCCAGCTGCTTCTGGTCAATGTGTTCTTCACAGCAGTAGCACCCTAACACAGTGTTCTGCAAACACTGGCCTCCAATGAAGCATACGAATCTAACGCTGCCTTGCCCATAAAGAGTATGGCAGAAGCTTTCCTTCATGCCTTGGGGATCGCTTCTCATTGCAGAGGAGACATGTTGCCAGCAAACCAGCTCAGCAAAAGTTGTTTCACTGGAAATGACAAAAACTGAGCAATATTGCAATTGTAAAGAAGTTAAAAATAGTTTTCCAAAGAAAATATTAGGCAATACAGAATTACCCATCTCTCTCATCTATTTAGTATTTACTTATCAGGGACTTCATGCATTAAATATATAACTGCCTTTTTGCCACACGTGTTTGAAGTGTGTCTGTATTACCTCACTTCTTTTTGCTCTTATTTACACATTGCCCATTTTCTTTACCTAAATGTAGGACATTCACACGACTCATAATATAGAATCAGGACTCAAACACATTGTAACCATGGATCTTGTCATGTGCCTGCTGAAGAGAATTAGCCAACTGAGAAGATAAATGCAGAACCCTCTTCCCACAGCAGAAATTTAGGAGAGAGGTATTTAATGAAGGCAGGAAAAAATATTACTTGACAAGATATATATGAAGTTTTATAGATAAACATTTCTAAGCACTCATGCAGTTTGAATATTTAAAACTTTTAAAATCCCACTTATATATACATATATTTATATAGTTTATATAATTATATATAAGTATAATCATATATACTGTAAAATATACATAAATATAATTATATATACTATGAAATATTTGTTTTTCAGAAATCTGCAGGGGGACTGGTTATGAGTTCCACAGATTCCCAAGTCCCAAGTCACTACAGTATTTGCATGTAGTCAATGCACAGTGCTCTGTTTCCTTCAAGTCACTTAGGAAATGTTGACAAAATGTCAGTGTGTATTCAGTAGAAAAAAATAATTAAAGGTAGGTTTACCAAACTCTGATTGGTCAGGTCTGTGACTGTAAAACTCATCAATAGAGATGTCAGGTACAAAGAGCAAGGAGAAAGGTACATCTCTGGGAGACAGCTCTCAGCCTGGGACTTCTGAATGTAAAATAATATGCTAAATTCTACCACTAGTAGGAAACCTTTCCAAGTTGGGACAGTCCTTGGGAGACAGAAGATGACAAAACATAATAAAAATGATCTGTTTTCTTTTCTTTTTTTTTCTCTTACTCTACTTCTCTTTATTTAATTAATTTATTCAGATTATATCTCAATTATTATCCCATCCCGTGAATCCTCCCATTCCTCCCTCCCTCCTGCTTTCACCCTATTCCCCTCCCCTATGACTGTGACAGAGGGAGACCTCCTCCCCTATATATGATCATAGGCTATCAAGTCTCATGTTGGTATCCTGCTACCCTTCCTCTGAGTGCCATAATTTCTCTCCCTCCATTAAATAAAATTAATAGCCCAAATAAAGTGAATTCAAGATAGGAGGAACACTGATATTTCTGAAGGTGTCTCCCATTACCAGGAGACCTGCTGGCTCTGAATAATTAACTCAAATCTTTTGACTCATATGTATTTGTTCTTCAGAATCTCTGGGTGGGAATAGGTTACCCTATTTCTATGGCAATTTCTGTGGATCCAAGCTCTCAGGAGCTTAAGATTTTATTATAATATTAGGTAAAATATAAAGAAAATAAACTGCCAAATTGCTGTCCACACTCTTATGAAGCATATAAGATTAACCTCATAAGACTGAAGCTGGAGAGATAGTTCAGCAGCTAAGAGCACTGGCTATTCTGCTAGAGAGCATGTTCTCAGCATCACCACTTCCAGCGGAACCTCTGTGGGTACCAGTCACACTTGGTACATGGATATACATCCAGGGAAAGCACCCATACACCTAAAACATTAAAAGAGCTAAGTCAACAAACTCACTCATACTTTACTATTACTTGCTATTGTGCTGAATGGAAACGTCGTGGCGGGGGGGCTGGGTTGAGGGGGACTACAAGGAAAGCGCTTTCACAAAGGAAATGTAAGCACTGTGTAGCACTCAGGTGATGGGCAGCTTTGACATTCCTGCTGGAAAGACTGAAGAACCTCTAGGCAGCTGTGACTAATTTGATTTCTCCTGGTGCTCAGGACACCTAAACCTGCCATTGGTGCTGAGCTGAAAGGCCAGTGTTAAGTCCCAGCTGCAGCTACTACAACTCACTACACGAAGCCAGGATACAGGCAGGACCAGCTGGCCTCACTCAGCACTTAGGTGAGTGGCAGAAGAAAGGTCAGTCCCCGAGAGTGTGACAGGAAGCGGGACAAAAGCAATCTCTCTGAACTATGAAGTACGTTCAGGCATGAGAGACTGAATCTGGATGATAAAGAGTTTATGGATGATTAATATCAATTATACCAACTTTGGTAAGGGTAAAATAAGGGATAAAACAGAGTAACTGAAAGCCAATGCAGCATTTGCCTAAAATTTATAAAATGGCTTCCTGTTTAGTGATCCCTTCCTTACATCTTTCAGTAAGGTGCCTTCATCAGTGTGAAAATCCCTCGATTTGGTATTGATAGCATCATCTAAACGCTGCGTTCCTACTGTTCATAAGTGAGGAGGAAATAGAAGATGGGATGCCAAAAAGTCATAGGCAGTAAGAGACTTAAGGGGCATCCTTCTGGAAGAAGTGATGCTGAATCTGTCACTTGATGGTGACAGGGAAAACAAACCATAATGGGCAGGGCACAGTATGTATGAAGGAGATGGGTGGGCATGAGAGCGATGTGATTGTGGTGTTGTGACCAAGGTGTCTGAGCATGATGGTCAAAATCAAAGACCTACATTTGAATGGTAGATAGTATAGCTGGCCAACTATTTTGAACTTCAATCTAAGAGTGACAAAGAAATGCTAAAGATGTTCAGACAAGAAGAGGAATGCTCCGACTTGGATAGTTTATTATTTGTGTGTGTGTGTGTGTGTGTGTGTGTGTGTGCGCGCGCGCGCGCGTGCGTGTGCGTGCATGTGTGTGTGTGTGTGCTGGTGCATGTTGGTTGTCTTCCTTATTCACTCTCCACCCCCCAGTAAAACTGTAACTCACTGATTCTGCAAAATTGGAGGACCAGCTCTTAGGAATAATTCCCAAAGATTTCCGTTTGTCAACCTCCCTCACACTGGAACTTTAGAAACACACTTTTTTTTTCACCCTGCTTTTTATGTGGGGTCTGGAGATCTGAACTCACGTCTTCATACTGCTCAGCAATTTGCCAATGGACTTATTTTCCTACCCCTCAGGTGTGGATTTTTAAACACTGCTTTCTTCATTTTGAAGAGGGTGAGTGAGGAATCCCATCTTGAACCAGTATATTCACTGTTGTAGCTAAAAGACAGTATATAATGGAGTAGTAAAAACCTCCCATCCTCTCAGACCCTGGCAACACAAGGCAAACATTTTATCAGGCATGTCCTGGTTAGTTTCTGTTAATTTCATACAAGCTAGAGTTATTTGGAAAGAGGAATCACAGTTAAGAAAGTGCCTCCATTAGATTGCCTGTAGGTAAGTCTGGGGAGCATTATCTTGATTAATGATTGATGTGGGAGGATCCAGCTTACTGTGGGTGCTATAGCCCTGGGCAAGTGGTCTTAGGTGGTATAAGAAAGCCTTGAACAAGCTTCAGCTCATACGCCTAGGTTCCTGCTTGCTTTAGTTCCTACCTTAGTCTCCCCAGATGACAGACTGTGATTTGGCATGTGTAAGCCAAACAAATCCTTTCCTTTCCATGTTGCTTTTGGGCTCTTTTTTTTTTTTTTTTTTTTATCCCATTAATAAGAAGCAAACCAGGACAGGGCATGTGGACAGAACTGGCTCAAATGAAGCCATGAATATCCACGATACGTAGCAAGGTGGGGATTGAAATGTGATCGAGCGTTGACCAAGAAAAAAGGGCCTAAAGGCACATGGCAAAGGTGTAAGAGCCTGAAAGGCTGTGCAGTTTGCTGAGTCAGAAGTCCTTTATGCTGCCATTGTGAGAGAGAGTAGCAGCACTGGGACAGTACAGCACATGAGAGAGCAGGCTGATTGGAGGAGACATAGATGGAGGAGCCAGGGCTTGGTTAGAGAACGATGGTGAAGCTCGCTTAATGGCCTACAAGAGGGATGGCTTCTTATTAAAGCAATTCAATTCCTAAGAAGATGAGGAGGAGATGGCGATTTTGAGAGGCACTTAGGAAATTAAATTGGCGGGACCTGTAGCTTGAATGAATTTGGAAGTTAAGAAGGATGAAGAGCGTAGAAATGCTTTAGGATGGTTTTTGGGTAACCAGAAAGAAAATTCAGGGAGAGAACAGAGAGCTTCAGTTAGAACGTGACGAGCTCTGGCCTTGGAAGGCTGTGTTGGAGGCACCACCATATTGTGTATGTGTTGCTGGAGGGAAAGTTGAGTATAGTCAACACAGAGGCTGTTAGAATCCAGCAAACAAAGGGATCTGAAGTCCACACGGCCTGAAATGGAGCTGATGTGATGCATTGACAGTGACCTCATAGAGAAGAAGGGTGGGGAATGGAAGCGAATGGAAAAGACAGAAGCCCAGAGCAGAGAGACGGGAAGATGAACTGGTCAACAGGAAAGAGTCAGTAAACAACATAATGGACAACAAGGAAGTCAGAGGATGCCTAGCATTTACTACAATGTATATGCAATCCATTACAGCAGAAACGAACAGGTAATGAAACTGAATGAAAATTTGAATGTGACTTTCCAGTTCTCTGGTGAAGGAACTCTCAGGGCAGGCTGAGCCAAGGGGGAGGTGAAGATCTCCCCTCCTCCATCAGTGACTGGAAGCCATTCCTCATTTTATATCACTACGGTGGGGATACAAAAGCCCACCTAGAAATGATAGCTGCAGAGAGGAGCAGTGCTCACACGTGGAGGTGAGGGTTGCCTTTGCTCGATTAGAGAAGACCTCAGACTCTCTAGTTGTGTGTTGTGCCTTCAGGACAAAGTCTGGGAACAAAACAGCACCGTTGCTGTTTGCCCAAAACTCTGTTTCCTCTACTTGAAGCCTTTGCTTTGGATTTAGCTGGAGGCACTTTTTGGCTTCTGAGAACTGATTTGGAAAAGTCATTGTAAAGGCATAATCACAAGCTTTAAGTAATAATGTTGTCTTTGGTCTCTAGGTGAGTCCTTTCTGCCCTGGCCTTGAGTAGCTCAGGAGAGTCTGTGAATAACTCCAAGGTGACATTCAAGCAGCCCATGGGTGACAGACTTCCCCATTCATCTTTTTGTTGGCTTGAGAATCTCAGTGAAGACCGTGGTGCACCCTGTCCACTCTGCAGAGGGAAGGTGTCACTTCACATGATCTTCTACCAAGCCAAAAGCAACGGGTCAGCCAGTACTTAGTATGGCCAGTGTAGAGTTTGTGAATACTCTTAAACTTATTATCCTCACAATCTTGTATGCAAAGACTGGACAGGATTTTAACTTAATAAATGTTCATATTAATGCTGATTACTTATGTCTCCAATACAACTTCTGGCATCTATGAAAGATATGTGGACAGAATGGCTTAAAAATAGTATCAGGTGAAAAAAGAACAACATGATCATCTACCTAGATGCAGAAAAAGCATTTGACAAAATTCAACACCCATTCATGTTTAGAGTTTTGGAGAGATCCTGGATATAAGGTACTTATCTAAACATAATAAAGGCTATATATAGCACACCAATAGCCAACATTAAATTAAATGAAGAGATACTTAAGGAAATTCCTTTAAAATCAGGAACCCAGCAAGGCTGCCCACTTTCTCCATATCTTGTCAATATAGTTCTTGAAGTTCTAGCCAGATCAATAATACAACAACAAAAGGAGATCAAGGGGATTCAAATGGGAAAGAAGGACGTCAAATTATCTCTATTTGCAGATGATATGATAGTGTGCATAAGTGACCCACAAAGGTCTACCAGAGAATTCCTATAGCTGATAAACACCTTCAGCAAAATGGCTGGATACAAAATTAAGTCAGTAGTTTTCAAAAAACTCAGTCATTTTCCTATATACAAATGACAATCATGCAGAGGAAGAAATTAGGGAAACTACACTTTCATGATAGCCACAAACAATATAAAATATCTAGGAGTAACTCTAAAGAAGCAAGTGAAGGACTTGTTTGAAAAAAAAAAAACTTCAAATCTTTAAAGAAAGAGATTGAAGATGACACCAGAAGATGGAATGATTTCCCTTGTTTGTGGATTGGGACAATAAAGATAGTAAAAATGGCTATCTTACCAAAAGCAATTTACAAATTCAATGCAAGCCCCATCAAAATACCTACAGAATTATTTAAATACATTGAAAGATCAATTCTCAACTTCATAGGGAAAAAACAAAAAACCCAGAATAGCTAAGACAATCCTGTACAATAAAGGATCCTCCAGAGGAATCTCCATACCTGATCTCAAACTGTACTATAGAGGAACAGTGATTAAAACAGCATGATACTGCCATGGCAATAGGCTGATTGATCAATGGATTCTAATTAAAGACCCAGAAATGAATCCACACACATATGGTCACCTGATTTTTGACAAAGAAGCCAAATCCATTCATTGGAAAAAAGATAGCATCTTCAACAAATGGTGCTGGTCTAACTGAATGTCTACATGTAGAAAAATGCAAGTAGACCCATATTTGTCACCATGCACAAAACTCAAGTCCAAGTATATTAAAGACCTCAACATAAAACCACAGATGCTAAATCAGTTAGAAGAAAAAGTGGGGAAGAGCCTGGAACGCATTGGCACAGGAGACAACTTCCTGAACAGAACACCAACAGCCTAGGCCTTAAGGTCAACAATTAATAAATGGGACCTCATGAGGCTGAGAAGCTTCTGTAAGGCAGGAGACACTGTCAAGAGAACAAAACAACAGCCTACAGACTGGGAAAACATCTTCACCAACCCTGCATCTGACAAAGAGATAAAGAGCTCAAGGACTTAAACACCACCAAACAAAACGACCCAATTAAGAAATGGGGCTCAGAATTAAAAAGAGAATTCTCAACAGAGGAATATCAAATGGCTGAGAAACACTTGAAGAAATGCTCAATGTCTTTTGTCATCAGAGAAATGCAAATCAAAATGATCTGAGATTCCATCTTACATCCATCAGAATGGCTAAGATAAAAAAACTCAAGTGATAGCACATGCTGGTGAGGATGTGGAGAAAGGGGAACACCTTCATTGCTCATGGGAATGCAAACTTGTACAACCACTTTGGAAATCAATCTGGCGCTTTCTCAGAAAACTGGGAATAGGGCTACCTCAAGACCCAGCTATTCCACTCCTGGAATATACCCAGAAAATGCTCCACCACACAATAAAGACATATGCTCAACCATGTTCATAGCAGCCTTATTCATAATAGCCAGAACCTGGAGACAGCCTAAATGTCCCTCAGCTGAAAAATGGATAAAGAAACTGTGGTACATTTATACTATGGAATATTATTCAGCTATTAAAAACAAGGAAATCCTGAAATTTGTGGACAAATGGATTGAACTAGAAATGATCATAATGACTCAGAAGCAGAAAGCCTCACATGGTATATAGTCACTAGTCAAAAAGCCATGTCCCATGAACATTTTCACCTACCAGGAGATTGAGATAGATGTGAGGATGTCCTATTGGGAACCTAGGTGAGAGAAGTATTGGAAAAAGAGAAAATAGAAGGACCCAGAGGGTCCTAGAAACATACAAGAAGAACATCATGATGGGTGGATATAGACCCAGGAGGGGTCTGCTAAAACTACTGCACCAAGCAAGGACAATACATACAGTAAACATTGAACCCCTACGCTGATCTAGCCAATGGGCAGGACATTCTCCACAGTTATGTGGAGAGTGGGGACTGACTTTGACATGAACTCTGGTGCCTCATATTTTACCACTTCCCCGTGGTGAGGAGGCCTGGTGGCACTCAGAGAAAGGATAGGCAGGCTACCAAGATGAGAGTTGATAGATAGCCTATGACCATACAGTGGGAGAGGAGGTCCCCCTCGGTCATAGACCTAAGGGAGGGGAATAGGGTGAAAGCGGGAGGAAGGGAGGAATGGGAAGATACAAGTGAGGGATAACAATTGAGATGTAATTTGAATAAGTTAACTAAAGAAAAAAAGAATAGTAACAGGTAATACATTATGTCTCACAGTGAAGAAGTGAACAGCAGCAGGTGGGACCAGAAATGGCACTCATAGATTACTAGCCCATGTCTGGAAAGTGGCATTGCACTAGGAGTGGTTACATTGACTTTACCAACTTAGCAATATTTCCTTATGCTTTTGCCCTATGTATCATAAGGCGAAGTTATGACCAGATATAGAACTTAAAATAGTAAACCAAGGAGAAGCAAGCTGGTGGGGTCCACTGAGTCCTCTAGAGAACTTGCACATTTTTAAGAGCAATGAATTCTCTAAGCTTAAGGGAACGTAGGATCTCACTCAGGACTCTGGAAAAGTCATATTCAGTAACCATAAATCTGAAGGCAGTGCTTGCCCAAAATGTTATTTTGCCACAAAATTCAGAATAATTCAGTTAGTACTCAGAGTCTAGAAGCAACACCTTCCTGAGTAGAGGAGCCACAGTTTGTAGTGCTATCACCCTTACTGACTGTAGTCTTAGGAGAAAAACATGCCTTCCAATTTCTAGCATTTTACAGCATGTGCCATAAAACTATTGCTATAAACTATACCAAAATTGGGTACTTAGAGGATCACAGCATTGTTCTGCAAATGTCAAAAAATGAAATATTTGAATAACCTACCAGCAAAAAGAAAACGAAAATGAAAGAGGGAGAGACAGAGGGAGGAGAAGTGGAGAGAGGAGAGGAAAGGAGACTACAAGAGCTTGTTGGTTGGTACAGGTGAATTCTGTTGGTTTTATTTCTGATTTTCCTGGACCCTGGTTTAACAAATGTGCAAACAGGGACATGTGAAAATCAGAGGGAGTGGGTGCTATAAAACAATACTTTTGGCATATAGATAAAAGTAAACAAAGACAGAACTGATAAAAAGTACTTTCAACAATTCATGAAAATCTGAACCCTCTTCACTTCAAAGATACCTTTTGTTCCAAATCTATGTAGCCTGTTAAATCACCTCTTGTGGCCATGGTAATATCATCAATTTCTAAAAGCCTTTGATTTCATCAAAGTGCTTCATATAATGATAACTCGTTTGGTTATAATATCTCCTGTACTTCGTTCAGAAAAGTCCTATTTCTTCTTTTTTTTTTTTTTTTTTTTTTTTTAATATAAAAGTAGACTACAAGAGGTTAAAATACACAGCCATGACCATTTAAGAAGTGGAGGAAGTAGGAATAAAAACCATCTTTGAAGTCCCAACCCAGGGACCTTTTCACCTTTCCAGGTTGCATGAAATGTTTACTTCAAATGAAAATAGGGTGGTCATGGGAGTAAAATTAAAATCTGAGGAGAACGCTGTGTGTGCAGTAACAGGAAGCTGGGTTGGGCCCTAGTCTGCATTGAGTGAGACTTAGCTATGTTTATGAGGCAGAGACAAATGGAGGCTATTTCCAGAAGTTGCACTGATGTTAAGCTCCATTGTAAAAGAAACACATTTAGAGGACTAAACAAGGCAAGGGATGAACGACCAGTTTCACAGTTATTTCGAATGAAAATGTTGAACGTGTCAATACTGGGTGTATTCTTTTTGGGGAAAATAATTAACACAAATAAGATTATGTAACATATGTAAAAGTTAGGTAAAATTCTAAGCCTGGCACCATTTATCCATTTATCAAGCTTGGATGGAACGCAAGAATAAAATATTCTTTATAGCTCAGAATTGTCAAACATTCTTCTTTACTGATAAAAAAAGAATAGTTATCTTGGTAACACATTCTCATGGATCACAAATTAACTCTATAGAGACTGAAAGGTTCAGCTCCCTCTTTTTCTGTCTTTACCTTCTCATTTCTATACCCAATGTAAGTAACCAATTCAGGGTTTCGTTTATATCTGCTTCTTGATGCAAACAATCCAACTCTTCCCTATATTTTCTAAATGACAATATCCATTATTTCATAGCATATGTACATGTGTCAGACCATAGTGGAGAGATGCTATAATAAAACATGATCTTTCTATTCACTTTAAATTAGTTAACTTTTTCAGAACTTTCCTTTGTATCCAACCTGTCAGAAATAGAAACGTGGGCTCTAGGTACACCTACATAGTTCCAGCCTTGAGAAAACAAAACAGGAGGATCAAGAGGGCAAGGCCAGTTTGGGCTACATAGCAAGAAACTGCCAAAAAAAAAAAAAAAAAAAAAAAAAAAAAAAAAAAAAAAAAAAAAAAAAAAAAACAAGCATTGAAAAAACAGAAAAGCTACATTATTTTGTCTGCTCCAATCTGACACAAAGCTAGGGGAGAGAGAGAAAGAAACAGACAGACAGACAGACAGACAGACAGACAGAGAGAATACAAGTGTATCTTTTAGATAAAATCTAAGAGGTGAGCTTATTTGATCAAATGTAGATAAAATGGTATATGAAAATCACTTATCAAAAAAAAGAAAGAAAATCACTTATCACATCAAAGCATCAATTTTGGGGGTAGGGGGAGTTTAATCTTGTGTTTTAAAAGTGTCTTCTCTTGTTCTAAGCTTAAATTGTAAAACTATTTTACCATATGAGCACACTGTTGAAATATTGGGGTCTAAAAGTCCTAATTAAGTGGGAAAAAATGAAGTGACCAGCATATCAAACCCAGCTTCGACTCAGAGTGAAGAGCCACCACGGTCCTTGTTAAGGATGATTCTTAAATTCTCAAAACTCCACCTTCCTGTGCTTAGTGCTTCTCATGTGAAATTATGTTGATTGCCTGAGAAAACTACTCAGCATCCGTGAGATGGTCAGAACTATCAACACACAATAAGGGCTCACTGAAGGCCTAGGTATGCCCCCACTGACCTCAGGACATGGGAAGGGTGTCTTAACTATCTCAAGGGACATTATGGTCATCTCAGAACTTTGTGTCCATTTTGGGGCACTTCTAGCTCAAGTTCCATTTTCCAGTCTCTAAAGAATCCACAGCAATTTGTAGGGTGAGATGATTCTCAGGGAAGATGTTTCAATTATTGGATATAGTAGCATAGTAATAAATGTATAAGTATCAAAGGTGTTGGAGAACTATTCATTATTTCTTATAAAGATGAACAATAAATTTATAGTTAAATTAAAAAAAAGAAAATCACTTATTATATTTTGGGGTATCTTTTTATTTATTGCTAAAAACTGGCACCATTAAAAACTAAATCTATAGAATCTGTTCTTTAAACTAAGCATACTGATATTCAATTGTCTGTAAGATATAATAGAGTTTTGTTTATTGTTTTCTATTTGTTTGTTTGTTTGTCTGCAGGCAGCATTTCTCTGTGTAACAGCCCTAGCTGTCCTAGAACTTACTCTGTAGACCAGGCTGGGTTTGAAATCACAGAGATAAGCCTATCTCTGTTTCTGAGAGCTGGGACTAAAGGCCTGCCCCACCATGGTGGCACTGCCTTGCTAGGCCACAGGGGAAGAGATTTGCTCAGTTCTGATATGACTTGATGAGCTGAGGTGGTTGGGAAAAGGGGGGCTCCCATTTTCTGAGAAATAGAGGAGGGGGGTGCAGAAGGAGAGAGTGTGGAACTGGAAGGTGAGGAAGGATGGGACTATGATCAAGATGTAAAGTGAATAAAAAATTTTAATAGAGTTTTTCATAAATAAACATGCCTTCAGATAAGTTGGACATAGAAGATGTGTAAACTAACAGATCATGAACAAAGTCACAAAAAAGGACTAAATACAATAAATCCTATGGAGATTTAAGGTTTAATAGTGAAGGTTCAATAGCAAGATTACTAGATGACCTATCAAGACACTGTTTCTGATTCTGCTTGCACCTGTGCTCTCTTAGCTCCATAAACTACAGGATTCCTAATTTCTCTGTGTTTAAAATTAATTACTTAAATGCCATCAATCGTCATGTTTCTTTCTATAACATTATATATCAGACATGCTTATAAAACATAATGAACTTCCTAAATAAATGAAAATGACTATTTCCTCCTCCAAAAAATTAAATTTACTAAAACTTCATTAAATAAATTATAAATTAAGTCAATATAATATACTCATATCAATGTATTACTTCTTTTCTAATTGTTTGTTTATTTATTAGGTTGGTTGGTTTGGTTTGGTTTTTTGAAACAAGGTTTCTCCGTGTAGTCCTTACTGTCCTGCAGAGGCTGGCCTGAACATCACAGAGATCTGCCTGCCTCTGCCTCTGGAGTGCTGGTATTAAAAGCATGTGCCACCACTGCCCAGCTGACTTCCTTTTTGGGTTTTCCTACAATCTACCCTCTGCAGGCTGTTTATTGTTCCATGTGCTTGTGTACATCTTTGCTCACTTTGACATTCACTGAGATGCTCTTAGCGGCTGAATCAGCTTTGGCAAGATAGTTTGTACCACAAAAACCCTGGACAGACAATAATGCATTCAGTTAACTCCTTTTCAAGCCTGTTAGTACTTTATTTGTTTTTGCCTTGATTGTTGTTTCATGGAAGACGGTTCACATTTATCCTCTCTCTCTCTCTCTCTCTCTCTCTCTCTCTCACTTTCATAATTTCTGCTTCTAACATTGCTAATTCTTTTTTGCCACTCTTTTATTAAGTGCTGTGATTTCAACTTTTCCATTTTGGGGATAATTCATTTACTTCTATTTGATAAATAATTTAAGGCAATGCATTTCTCTGAGCCCTGGTTTTATTTTTTTCTACATATTCTTAAATAAGATAACATCATCATCATAATTTCAAGAAACTTTCTAGTTTTTTTATGTTTCATGTTTGATCAAAGACTTTTATAAATGAGATTTTTTTTAATGTTTGTAAAGATGAGACTATCTGCATTTTGACTTTTAATATTCCATCTATCTTTTGTGGTGTTGTGACCAAAACATTGTCTGAACTTCTTTTTTTTTTTCTTTCTTTCTTTTGTTTTGTTTTGTTCTGTTTATTTTCTTTCTTTTTTTATCACTTGAAACTTTTTTCTGACACTTATAAATGGTAAATATAAATGCTTTGTGAGCTTTTGTAAAGAAGATGTTTTCTCCAGTTCACAGATGCAGATGTCTTCCATTGCTTGCAGTCTTTTAGTGTCTCACATGCATCCTAGTTTGCTGTACACATGACATGCCATATAAGAAGAAAACTAAACCCTTCACCACAAGTCACTACATTTCTGTTCTGCCTGTATTTTCTGTGGGTTTTACTTCATGAGAACACAACATTATTTTGTTGCTAGCTCCTCACAGCTGTTTTGTCTTTCTTGTATGGGATAAGCAAGACTCAGACTCAGCTTGGAGGGAGAGATGCACTTTAGAGGTGGGAGGAGAAGGCAGAGATCAAGGAATCGAAGAGGCAGAAGTAGACAACCCTGACAACATCCTGCTCTTAAGTCAGTGAAACCTTCAATATCTAACCTTCAATAGTGTAGGGGGAAAAGCTTGTGTGCTTTTTGAAGTAACTAAATTTTTCATAAGTTTGTTGTAACAGCATTATGAGAGTAAGTAAATAAGATAAAATTAGCCTGTCTTTAGCCATCTTCCATGCTCATTTTTCTTCAAGAAAGCAAAACTGTATTTCCTCCATATCTGCAGTACAGAACTGGGTACTGCTCCTAGAAGCTTCCAGACAAGGAGCAGTCAGGCCACAGTGCTCCTGGAGGTTTAGACCAGGAGAAGACGCAGGCAGGCCCACCAGAATCTAAGCCTTCTTCCCTTAGGCTACTATTCAGTTTTGCCTGCTTAGCTCAGGGGAGTTTCCCTTGAGGATCTGAGTTTCTTGATATTTGAAAGGCTTTGGCTTTAGCAGTGGGCAATGACCCTTACCTATGAGCAATGAGAACTATGATTTCCTTTGAAGGAGTATAAAAAAATCATGATCATAGCAATTACTAGTCTATTTTTATCACAAGAATATAAATCCTTGGTGTAACAGATAGATAGGATTCCATAGAAAGATAAGGTAAAATAGTTAGATAAGGTCTTCAAAAATCTCAGAGACATACAGAATATGGCATATAAAGATGTTTTTATTATTTTATTATTTTAAAGATTCATTGACAATGAGACAGGGTCACTTCTGGCAAAACCCAGCCTACCTCAAAGAGGACGATGACTATCAAAGACTCTGCTTGTAGAGATAACTTCAAATGTGGCAAATAAGCCACTGGACAAAATATCCTTGTTTCTACCACAGACAGAATTCTGCTTTAAAAAAGGGCAAGCTTGGATGCAGGCAGAGTCGCTGGCCAAACTCTGCCAAGACAGGGTAAGCAAGTCCTCAATAGTTCCTGCCTCACAAACATGTCTGTCAGATATTGGGCTAGAGTCTGAAGATGATGCGCCAATGGCACAGAGAGTTGTGGGCGACTGTTCAGGCGGCAAACTGTCTCTGTCATCTTCTAATTTTCGAAGCTGCTAACCTGTACTGCCTGTATACTCAGGCAATTAATTTTATTCCTTCTCAAGTCTCTGATGGGTTTAAAGACCAAATAGTTTAGTTTTACAGTTAAGCTTAGTTGTTTAGAGGTTAAGATGTGTTTATGTCTAGATAGATGTTTTAAGTTTATAATGATGAGATATGATAGATATTGATTTACATTCAGAATTTTAGACACACCAACATAGGAAAGATATTTTCTTCAAGGCTGACAACAATAAGAATATAATATTTTATATAATTCCTGATTGTTTCATGGTTCTTCTTGCTGTAGGTAGTTTATTGTACATAGGCATACTAATATAAATGTATATGTAAAAATGAAAAATAACGAAAAATAAAGAAAGAAGTAGTGTACTTCTGCACTGTGGCCCTGCCCCCTCTCTCAGCCATACACCAGGTGACCCATGCTATAGTAATAATGGTCTCCACATACATTAACTTTTGGATGATAAAATGTATGTATATTTCAATTTCTTACTATCTCAGCTTCATTTAACGTATTTTATTCTTGAGCATTGCACACTGGAGATTTGGCAGTTATCCTACCTTGCCTCCTTTTAAATTATGGCCCTAGAAACCCACATATTCTACATGGTTTTGTTGCTGTTGTTTTTGTTTGTTTGATCAATTGTTGTTTGTTTGTTTATTTGTTTGTTTTGAGACAAACTGTGAGACACAAGACCTTTCTGTCAAGAGTGAAAACTCAAAGAGTTGCCCTCTGCATGGATTTGCTAGCCTGAATATTCACAGTTATGTTCCTTTGAAAAGAAGTAAGCCTTTTTCTTGCTGAAATACATTAAATTTTGTGGTCATTTTTCTGCAATACCAGATTCATTTCTAATAAGAAATCATCCCTATTATATTTGCTGAGCTTCCTTAAATAGTTTCTTTAGGTACAGGGAAGGATTTTCGTCTCAAAGTGGCCAATATCTGGGAAAAGTTAGCACCTCAAGTGACCTCTGCCTCTGAGATGCAAGCAACAGTTGTGGCCATACTATGAAGGAAGAAAGGCAAATGTTAAAGTTGCAAGTTACCAGTTTTGGTCAGTCCATGGAGATTATCCTGAGAAAGTGCTACAGAGCCTTCCTGATATCAAGGAAGTTCACGTTGCTGATGGGAAGTTGAACTCCCATCACAAGATGTTTATGGATTAGACTTTTTAATTTTAATTTATTATAGTTTATGGAAATTACATATTGATTGTTCTCTCCTCCCTGGTATCCTCCTCATTGACATCCTGCCTACCTCTTCAACTCTATTCCCTGCCCTAGACCTCTGATAGAAAGGAACATCTTCCTCCACCATATAACCACAGGATATCAGGTCTCATCAGGATATCCTGCTTTCCCTTCTTCTGTGTGCCACCTGGGCCTCCTCACCAAGGAGAAGTGATTAAATCAAGGGCACCAGAGTTCATGTCACAGTCAGTCCCTGCTCTCCCCACAACCATGGGGAATGAGTAATCCATTCGTTAGATCTGAACATGAGGTCTAGGTTTACTGCATGAATTATCATTTGTTGGTGCAGCAATTTGTGCAGGCCCCCCTGGGTAGACATCTGCCAGCCTTGATGGTCTCCTTGTGGGGCTCTTAAAATCTCTGGGTCCTTCCATCCCCTTCTTCCATGTCACTTTCTCCTGGAGTCCAGCAGCTAGTCCCAGCATCTGTCCTGATCCTCCCACTGGAAGGAGTCTCTCTCAGAGGACATCTATGTTGGGCTAATACCCACTTATAAGTGAGTATATACCATGAATGTCTTTCTGGGCCTGGATTACTTCACTCAGGATGATCATATCTAGTTCCACCCATTTGCCTGCAAATTTCAAGATTTCCTTGGGGTTTTTTTTTGTTTGTTTGTTTGTTTTTGTTTTTGTTTTTTATAGCTAAATAGAATTCTACTGTGTACCTGTACCACAGTTTCTTTATACATTCTTATGTTAAGGGTCATCTAAGTTATTTCTAGATTCTGGCTATTACAAATAAGAGTGCTATGAACATAGATGAGCATATGTCCTTGTTGTATGGTGGAGCATCTATTGGGTATATGCTGAAGGGTGGTATAGCTATGTCTTTAGATAGCACTATTCCCAATTTTCTGAAAAAGCACAAGATTAATTTCCAAAGTAATTGTACAAGTTTGCACTCCCACCAGCAATGGAAGAGTGTTCCTCTTTCTCCACATCCTCACCAGCATGTGCTGTCATTTGTAATTTGATCATAGCCATTCTGACTGGTGTAAGATGGAATCTCAGAGTTGTTTTGATTTACATTTCCCTGATGACTAAGGGCATTGAACATTTAAGTGTTTATCAGCCATTTGATATTCTTCTTTTGAGAGATCTCTGTTTAGCTCTGTAACCCATTTTTAATTGGATTACTTGGTTTTCTGATGTTTGATCTCTTGAGTTCTTTATATATTTTGGATATTAGGCCTTTATAGATGTAGGGTTGGTGAAGATCTTTTCCAAGTATGTAGGCTGTCATTTTGTTCTGCAGACAGTGTCCTTTGCCTTACAGAAGTCTTTCATTTTCATAAGGTTCCGTTTATTAATTATTGACCTTAGAGCCCAAGTTGCTATTGTTCTGCTCAAGAAGTTGTCTCCTTTGCCAATGAGTTCTAGGTGCTTTTATACTTTTTCTTCTAACAGATTTAATATGTTTGGTTTTTAAAATATAATTTATTGATTTATTCATATTACATCTCAGTATTGTTATCCCATCTCTTGTATCCTCCCATTCCTCCCTCTCTCCCATTTTCCCCTTACTCCCTTCCCCTATGATTGTGACTGAGGAGGACCTCTTCCCCTTGTATATGCTCATAGGGTATCAAGTCTCTTCTTATGTTAAAGACTGGAATCCACTTGGACTTTAGTTTTGGGCACAGTGATAAATATTGATATATATGCATTTTTCTACATGTGGACCTCTGGTTAGAACAGCATCATTTTATGGATTTGGTTTTTTTGTCAAAAATCAAGTGGCCATAGCTGTATGGGTTTATTTGTGTATCTTTCATTCAATTCCATTGATAAACCAACTTATTTCTATGCCAACACCATGCTGTTTCTATTACTGTTGCCCTATAGTACAGATTGAGATCAGGGACAGAGATTCCCCCAGAAGATCTTTTATTGTACATGACTGTTTTAGCTATTCTGAGTTTTTTGTTTTTCAATATGAAGTTGAGAGTTGATCTTTCAGGGTCTGTAAAGAATTGTGTAGGACTCCTTCATTTCTGGTGGGAATACAAACTAGTACAGGCACTTTGGAAATCTATCTGGTGCTCTGTCAGCAAACTGGGAATAGGGCTTCCTCAAGACCCAGCTATTCCACTACTTGGAATATACCCAGAAGATGCTCCAGCACACAACAAGAACATTTGCTCAACCATGTTCATAGCAGCCTTATTCATAATAGCCAGAACATGGAAACAGCCTAAGTGTCCCTCAGTAGAACAATGGATAAAGAAACTGTGGTACATTTACACTATGGAATATTACTCAGCTATAAAAACAAGGAATTCCCGAAATTTGTGGACAAATGCATTGAACTAGAAATGATCATAATAAGTGAGTTAACCCAGAAGCAGAAAGAGTCAAATGGTATATATTCACTTATATCTGGACACTAGCCCAAGGGATATGTCCCATGAAAGTCTTCACTTACCAGGAAAGTGGGACAGAGGGGAGGACATCCTATTGGGACGTTAGGTGAGAGAAGCATGGGAGAATGGGGAAATAGAAGGATCCAGAGGGTCCTAGAAACCTACAAGAAGAACATGATTATGGGCAGGTCTGGGCCCAGGGGTCCCGCTCAAACTATGGCACCAGCCAAGGACAATACGTGAAGTAAACTTTGAACCCCTACCCAGATCTAGCCAATGGACAGTACATTCTCCACAGTTGAGTGGAAAGTGGGGTCTGACTTTCACAGGAACTCTGGTGCCTCATATTTGACCATATCCCCTGGATGGGGAGACCTGGTGGCACTCAGAGGAAGGATAGCAGGTTACCAAGAAGAGACTTGATACCCTATGAGCATATACAGGGGGAGGAGGCCCCCATCAGTCACAGTCATAAGGGAGGGGAGTAAGGGGAAAATGGGAGGGAGGGAGGAATGGGAAGATACAAGGGATAGGCTAACAATTTAGATGTAATATGAATAAATTAATAAAATATATTAAAAAATAAATGTGTAGAAATTTTGATGGGAATTTTATTGAATCAGTAGATTGTGTTTGGTAAGATGGACATTTTTACTCTATTGAGTCTTCTGATGAATGAGCATGGGAGATCTTTCCATCCTCTAATATCTTCTTCAATTTCTGTCTTCAGAGACTTGAAGTTTCTTTCACTTGCTTGGTTAGAATTACACCAAGAATCTTTATATTATTTGTGTCTATTGTGAAGTGTGTCATTTCTGCAATCTTTCTCAGCTCATTTGTTACTTGTATACAGGCGGGGCTACTGATTTTTTTTTAATTAATCTTGTATCCAGCCACTTTGCTGATGGTATTTATCAACTGTATGATAAATTTTGTGGGTAACATATATATTATCTTATCATCTGCAAATGGCAATACTTTGACCTCTTCCTTTCTGATGTGGATCCCCCTCAATCTCCTTTTGTTGTCTTATGGGTCTAACTAGAACTTCAAGTACTATATTGAAAATATATGGAGAGAGTGGGCAGCCTTGTCTAGTCCCTGGTTTTAGTGGAAGTGCTTTGAGTTTCTCTCCATTTAGTCACTTAGAGAAACCATGGGCAAAGAAGAGCAGAGACAACTTGATGTTTCCTGTACAGCTTTTTTTACTGAAGCGTTCTCCCATCATCTCCATGGCCAGATTTCTTGTGTAAAGGAGCTATTTAGGATAGATTTGACCTCTGGTGAATGCTAGTGGATCCCATCCTGCCCATCTTACTTACAGGGGATTTGTTTGGTGGTGGCAATTCTACAGGTGGAACTGGTTTCTGACCTTTCTCCCCTTTCCCACCCCCACCCCCCACTCATGAAACTCTAGATCCAGAAGAATGGTCTAAAAGAGGATCTGGGGAAGATTGAGTCAGCACCCACATACCAGCCAGACCAAGGGTCAGTTCACACTGACAGTACTGAGTTTCTGTTCAGGGGAGCATCAAAGCAAGTCTCACAGAATGACACCATGCTGCTGCTGCCATGGCAGCTTACTATATCAGTTACTGTGGAGCTATTTAATTCCTCAGACAATGTCAAAGCAGCTAAAATAGTCAGTTGAAATTAGAGAACACTGGAAAATGTAGTACAGAGACAGGTTTCTCCAAAGATGAAGAGACCATGAAAAAGACAATGAAAGAGGGCTCACTTAAAACTAGTGTTATTTCTGATTACTAGAAGACCCATGGTATGCTTACCTCTTGGAGTAAAAAGAAAGGGACAAGTTCTGCTCTACAAATTGCAGTTCATTATAAAGCAAATAGGCACTAATCATATATAGCTAAAAGAGTTACGTCACAAAAATATATTCTTAGACAGGCACAGGATTATATTATATGGTAGCTTTAAATGCATTTATCAAAACAAAAAAAAAAGTCTCAAACCACATATATTCAATGCCTGCTGGGGGTTTTGGTAAGTGTGATGGGCAAGAGAGTTAAATAAGAGGCCCCAAGATTGGAAATGAAGAATTACACGATCTTTATCTGTGGATGACATAATGTTGCATATAAAAATTTCTATGACTTTTACTTAACACATATTAGAACTAATATATGGGTTCAGAATTATTGTGGGATCTGAGATCAAAGTCTTAAAAATAAATTAATCAATAGGTATTCTGAAAGTAAAATTAGAAAAACAGTTCCATTATGAAACATAAAAAAGAAAAATATTGCCAAGCATGATGGAACATTACTTTAATGCCAACACTCCAGAGGCAGAGGCAGGTGGATCTCTGTAATATGGAAAATAGTACAGTCTACACATTGAGGTCCAGGAGAGCCATGGGTATGTACAGCAACCCTACCTAAAAAGTGCAAACAGAAACCACACACACACACACACACACAATGTAATATATGTGTATACACGGGGGATGGGGAAGAAGAGAGAGATAAAGACAGTAAGACAGAGAAACAGAGGGAGACAAAGAATACCAGAAAAAAGGAAGAAAACCAAGTCAAAGACAGAAAAGGTATTTTCAACAAAATCATAAAAGAAAATTTCCATAACCTAAAGAAGGACATGCTTATAAGTGAAAGAAGCAACAAAACAGAAAGTAGACTGGACCAGAAAAGGAATTCTTCACAACACATAATTTCCAAAGCACCAAATGTGCAGAACAAAAAAAGAATATTAACAGCAGCAAGAAGAAAAGACCAATATACATTATATAATCACTGAAAGCTGTGAAACACTAATGGAAAAAAAGCAAACAGCATCAGAGCATCAAGAATATAACACACTCAAGGTAGGCAATCTTTACTCTCTTTCTTGTCCTCTACTTCCAGTGCCCCAGTCTCATCCTCAGCCCGATAAGAGACATGTGTCCTTCCTCTCTGCATCCAATACCTGGGAATGGAGATTCAGACTTCCTTTCTCACGTCATCCCCTTGTTTCAGCCACTAATTCCTGGAGGTGCTCTGTACCTAGGAACCTACCTGTCTGTGAATCAGGTAAATTATATTCAGTCTCCTTCCTGTTCTCCATGTGCAATTCCCCAATTTCAATCCCAACCTCTGCAGACTACTTGCAGTAACCTGTCCTCCTCTTTGACACCACTCCCTAAGGACTCCACCAACCTCCCTGGCAGACCTCTTTTATCTTTGTGAACACTGTCAGTTGCCCTCCCTCTTCTATCGCATTCCAATCTCTTTGTGTCAGTCACAAATACCTAGAAACACATTCAACCCAAGGCTACCAGTAGTATACCTATCAGGGACTCAGAATTCCTCACTACCAGGCGACCCACAGCCACCATGCATTCCTAAGGCAAAGAGAGGGCAACAAACCAAGAAATGGAACAACAAAGATAAGATCAGACATCAACAACTAGAATTATTATTGTCTAAAATGCAGATGTCAAAGTACATGTGCAAAGACACAATTGTGAAAAACAGTATGCCTCCTTCAGGACCCAGAAACCCTACTACAATAGGCCCTGAGAAATGTAATAGAGCTGAATCATAAGGTAAGGACTTCAAAAGAGCTATTATGAATATATTTAAGGACCCCAACAGAATATTATTAAGTCCATTAATGAAATCTGTGAAACTACAAACAGTAGAATAAAATGAAGAAAACAGTTCAAGACATGAACATAAAGATAGGATCACTAAAGAAAACAAAAATTGAGAAAAAATGGAACCAAAATATTTAGAATGTCAAACAAAAACCACAGAGGTATACCTCAGCAACAGAGTAGAGGTATTCAATCACAGGCACTAAAATCAATATAGAAGGAATGAATACCTCGGTCAAAGAAAATGTTAAATCTAGGGAGGGGAGAATGCAGGTATAGAACATCCAGGAAATTTAGCACACTATGAAAAGTCCAAATCTACAAATAATAGGAATAACGGAAGGAAAGAAAACCAAGTCGAAGGTAGAAAAAATATTTTCAACAAAGTTATAAAAGAGAATTTCCATAACCAAAAGGTGGTTCCTATCAAGGTAAAAGAAGTATAAAGTACACCAAATAGACTGGACCAGAAAGATTATCGACAACACGTAATAATCAAAACATTAAACATAGAAAACAAGGAAAGAATACTAAAATCTGCAAAGAAATATGACCAAGGAACATATAAAGTCAGACATATTAAAACATCTGACTTTACAATGGAGATTCTAAAAGCCAGAGTATATAGACAATTGCTATACAAACTCTAAAGAAGGGCTACAGATATCAGCCCAAATATTCTACCTAGCGAAAGTTTCAATCACAATAGATGGAGAAAGCAAATATTCTCTGGTAAAACTAAATGTAAGCTGAACCCATCTACAAATCTAGCTCTACAAATGGCACTAGAAGAAAAACTGCAACCTGAAGAGGTTAAGCACAATGAAGAAAACATAGGAAACGAATAACATTAGATGAGGAAATCAAAAGAGAGAGGAAAATCCCATACCACAACAACAAAATAATAGGAATCAACAAATGCTGCTCATTGACGACTCTCAATATCTATGGTCCTGATTTCCCCCAATCAAAAGACACATATTGACAAACTAGACTTCAAAACAGGATTGACCCTTCTGCTGCAAACAAGAAGTACACTTTACCACTAAGGTTAGACATTTTCCCAGATTAAAAGGTTAGGAAAAGATATCTTAAGGCAAATGGACCTCAGAAACAAGTTGGTACAGCCATTTTAACATCTGACAAAATAAAAGTCCAACTAAAACAAATCAGATGAGATAGAGGACACGACATACTCATCAAAAGAAAATTCCACCAGGAGGATATTGCTGTTTTTAACATCTATTCATGAAACACAAAGGAAGCCTCCCCACTCCTCGCCTCCCCCACCCCCCCGCTCCCTGCCCCGCCTCCTGCCACACAAATGAAAACAAGACCAGGCAACCAATTTAAACAAACCTATAAACCCTAGTGAAATAGAAGCAGTCATAAAAGTCTCCTATCCCTCACTCTCCAAGAAAATCCCCAGGGCCAGATGACTTTAATGCAGAATTCTACCAGACTTTCAAAGAAAAATTAACACCAATACTTATTAATACAATATAGAAATAGAAAGAATATTGCCCAATTTGTCTTATGAAACCATATAGTTACCCTGATACACAAACCATATAAAGACTCAACAAAGGAGAATTACAAACCAATTTCCCTATGAATACAGACTCAAAAATTCTCAATAAAAGACAAACAAACTGAATCCAAGAACACGTCAGAAAAACATCATCAACATGATCAAGAAGGCTTGAGCCTAGAGATGCTGGGGTGGCTCAAAAAAGTAACCTTCCATATAAACAGACTAAAAGACAAAAAAAAAAAAAAAAAAAAACACATCATCTCAATAGATGCAGAAAAGGCCTTTGGAAAAATCCAATGACTTTTCAAAATAAATGTTCTGGAGATATTAGGCATAAAAAAGGGTATGCCTTGACATAATGAAGGAGATTTGTAGCAAGCCAAGAGCTAACATCAATGTAAGTGGACAGAAGCTTAAAGCAATTCCACTAAAATCAGGAACAAGACAAGGTTTCCACTCTCCATATCTATTCAATTTAACATTTGAAGTTCTTGCTAGAGTAATAGATAATGGAAGGAAATCATGGGGGTTGAAGGGGATACAAATTGGAAAGGGAGAAACTGAAGTATCTTCATTTGAATATTCACATGCATATTGAATTTTGTATGCATATGTATATTTGTATGCATAAATGCCCTTAAAAACTCTACCAAGAAATTTTAAAACTACTTTTAGCAAGGTAGCAGACTAAAAAATGAACACACAATAATCTATAGCCTTCACATGCTGGCGAGGATGTGGGGAGAGAGGAACACTCCTTCATTGCTGGTGTAGTACAGCCACTTTGGAAATCTATCTGGTGCTATCTCAGAAAAATGGGAATAGGGCTTCCTCAAGACCCAGCTATTCCACTCCTTGGAATATACCCAGAAGATGCTCCAGCACACAACAAGAAAATTTGCTCAACCATGTTCATAGCAGCCTTATTCATAATAGCCAGAACATGGAAACAGCCTAAGTGTCCCTCAGTAGAAGAGTGGATAAAGAAACTGTGGTACATATACACTATGGAATACTACTCAGCTATTAAAAACAAGGAATTCCCGAAATTTGTGGATAAATGGATTGAGCTAGAAATGATCATAATGAGTGAGTTAACCCAGAAGCAGAAAGAATCAAATGGTATATACTCACTTATATCTGCATACTAGCCCAAGGGGCATGTCCCACAAAAGCCTTCACTTACCAGGAAACTGGGACAGAGGGGAAGGCATCCTATTGGGACTCTAAATGAGAGACGCATGGGAGAACAGCAAAATAAAAGGATCCAGAGGGTCCTAGAAATCTACAAGTAGAACAATATGATAGGCAGATTTGGGCCCAGGGGTCCCGCTCAAACTAAGGCACCAGCCAAGGACAATACAGGAGGTAAACTTTAAACCCCTTCCCAGATCTAGCCAATGGTCAGAATATTCTCCACAGTTGAGTGGAGAGTGTGATACGACTTTCTCACGTACTCTGGTGCCTCACATTTGACCATGTCCCCTGGAGGGGGAGACCTGATAGCACTCAGAGGAAGGACAGCAAGTAGCCAAGAAGAGACTTGATACCCTATGAGAATATATAGGGGGACGTAATCCCCCTCAGGAACAGTCATATGGGAGGGGAATAATGGGAAAATGGGGGGGGGGAGGAATGGGAGGATACAAAGGATGGGATAAACATTGAGATGTAACAAGAATAAATTAATAAAAAAATAATCTATAGCCTTTTTATACAAATGACAGACAAATTGAGAATGAGATCATGGAATTCATGATAGCTTCCAAAACACAACAAAACCTTCAGGTAACCCTAACTAAGTAAGTGAAAACTTGTACAATAAAAATATTTAAGACTTTAAAGAAAGAAATTGAAGAAGATATCAGTGGATGGAAAGATCTCCCATGCTCATGGCTTGGCATGACTAAATCAGGGCAAATGGTCATCCTACCAAAAGAAATCTACAGCATCGATGTGATCCCCATCAAAACTCAACACAATTCTTAACATTTTCAGTTCCATAGGGAAATATAAAAAAATCCAGAATAGCTAAGGAAATCTTGAATATTAAAATAACTGTTGGAAGCATCACTTCTGACCTCAGATTGTAGGATAGAACTACGTAGTAAAAGCAGCATACGTATTGGCATAAAAACAGACATGTGGATCAATGAAATAGAACTTACAATTCATATATATGTCCGTAGGCCTACAGACACCTTATTTTTTTTTTTTTTTTTTTACTTAAAGAAGATAGACATGCACAAAGGGAGAAAGACAGCATCTTCAACAAGTGGTTCTGGTCAAATGTTGTAACCGCCTGTAGAAGATACCAATAGATCCATATTTATGCTATACAATATTCAAATAAAAAAGGATCAAGGACTTCAACATAAGACCAAATACACTGATTCCGATAGCAGAGAAAATGGAGACTGGTCTGAACAGACCATTAGCACAGGCACTAAGAACAACAATTAAAAATGAGTCCTTCTGAAATTGAAAAGCTTCTGCACAGCAAAGGAAATCATCATCTGGACAAAGCAGTATGCTACAGAATGGGGAGAAATTCTCAACTGCAGGTACCACAGAGAACTAATATCTAACAGACATTAAAATTTTAAAGTGAACATCAAGAAAAGAAATAACTCAACTTAAAATGGGAAACAGATCTATACAAAGAATTCTCAAAATTCTGAGAAACAAAGAAATGCTCAATATTCTTTGCATCCAGGAAAATGAAAATCAAAAGTTCTTTGAGATTTCGTTTTACTGCAGTCATAATGGCCAACATCAATAGAACAAACAACAACTCATGTTGGTATAGATGTAGGGTTAAGAGGAAACTCATACATTGTTTGTAGAAGTGAAAAATTGCACAGCCACTATGGAAATTAGTGTGGTGGTTCCCCAGGATTCTGGGAATTGGTCTATCGCAATGTCCATCTATACCACTTATGGGCATATTCCCAAAAGACTTTACAACACACTACGGAAACACCTGTTCAACCATGTTCATGCTGCTCTGCTCATAATGACCAGAATTGGGGAATAGCTGAGACGTTTCTCAATGAATTAATGGGCAAAGGAAATGTGGTCTTATTTTGAGTTACATGAAGATACTTCATATTATTTGTGGCTATTTCAAAGGATGTGATTTCTCTAACTTTTTTCTCAGCCTGTTTGACATTTTTATACAGGAGGGCTACTGATTTTTCAGTTGACTTTTATATCCAGCCACTTTGATGAAGGCGTTTATTAGCTGGAGGAATTCCTGGATAGATTTGTTTTTTGGGATGACTTATATATACTAGATCGATGTTTTAAGTTTATAATGATGAAATATGATAGATATTGATTTACATTCAGAATTTTAGATGGACCAAGTTTGGAAAGATGTTTTCTTCAAGGCTGCCAAATACAAATAGTCAAAACACTTACATAATTTCTGACTGTTTTGTGGTTCTTCATGTTATAGGTAGTTTATTGTATATATGTGTAATAATATAAATGCATATGTAAACAAGGATAAAAAGTACAAATTCCCACCCCCTAAAAAAGAAAAAGAAAATCTGGTCTGTTTATAGAATTTTACTCAACTGTTTTTTTTTTTTAAATGAAGTCATAATGTTTTCAGGTAAATGAATGGAGCTGGAAAAAAATCATACTGAGTGAGGTAACCCCAGACCCAAAAGGAAAAATATAGTATATAATCACTTATATGTGGATTAAGTAGGATCATCCTGGCAGGGGAAATAAAGTAGAAAGCTATGAATGGATAGGGGTTGCCTGGAACAAAAGGATCATACCGAAAGAGACAAGGAAGAGGGAAGTTAAGTGAGAGAGTACAAAGAGGGACAACTGAAACTAAGGGGCATTTGAGATGTTGTATGGAAGCCTAACACAGCAGACACTCCTTAATATATATACATATATGAAAGAAATAACCAGAATAGCTAAAACAATCCTATACAATAAAAGATTTTCCAGAGGAATCTCCATCCCTGATCTCAAGCTGTACTGTAGAGCAACAGTAATAGAAATAACATGGTACTGACATGAAAATAGGCTGGTTGGTCAATAGAATTGAACTGAAGACCCAGAAATAAACCCACAAACCTATGAACACTTGATATTCAGCAAAAAAGCCAAAATCATACAATGGAAAATAGACAGCTTCTTCAACAAATGATGCTGGTCCACATGTAGAAAAATGCAAATATATCACTATGCACAAAACTAAAGTCCAAGTGGATTATGGACTTCAACACAAAACCAGGGGAAGAACCTTGAACTCATTCACACAGGAGACAACTTCTTGAATAGAACACCAACACCTCAGGCTCTAAGGTCAACAATTAATAAATGGGACCTCATGAAACTGAAAAGCGTCTGTAAAGCAAAGGACACTGTCCACAGAACAAAATGAGAGCCTACTGACTGAGAAAAGATCTTCACCAACCCTACATCCAATAAAGGCCAAAAATCCAAAATATATAAAGAACTCAAGAGAGTAAACACCACAAAACAAAATAATCCAATTAAAAATGAGGTACAAAGCTAAACATAGAGGAATATTGAATGGCTGAGAAACACTTAAAGAAATGCCCAATGTCCTTAGTCATCAGGGAAATGCAAATCAAAATGACTCTGAAATTCCATCTTACATCTATCAGAATGGCTAAGATCAAAAACTCAAGTGACAGCACATGTGGGCAAGGATGTGAAGAAAGGAATTTTTAAGAGACATTATTTTAGCTGGAGAGATAGATCGATCGTTAAGAGCATTCATACCTTTTCCAGAGAACTGAGCATGCACTGCAGGCAGCACTGCCACATGTAATTCCAGCCTCAAGAGATCTGAGACCTTCTAACCTCAGTAGGCGCTCATACACATGTGGGCTTTTACACACACACACACACACACACACACACACACACACACACACACACACACACACACTCCATTGCCACCACTACCACCACCACCAGAAATGCAAGTTGACAGGAATCTCAAAAGCTGTTTAAATATTTCCTGTTTTCTCCTGAACTTGTCTAATTATTTATTTTCATTCCACATCAAGGCCCAGCAGCAGTTCTGTTTAGTGCCTTTCAAAGAACACTCTGCACTGCTGCTCCTGTGTATGTGAAAGAAAGAGGAATTCAAAACCACCATATTCTCCCTAGTAGCCTTGATTGATTTTATGCTATGAGGAATCTACTGCTATAAGCCCCAAATTTAGTTTCAGGTCCCTAATCCTGTATGCAAAGCTCCCACATTCTTGTATTTTGGGAGTTAGCATTTTTCAAAACTTACAAAACAATAAAGATTGTGGCTTGTTTTACATTACTTCCTCATGAAGATCTTAGTCAGAATTCTTATAATGTAACACTAATAGTAATCAATATATTGTTATTTTTGTAATTAAATATTAACATCCCACTAGGGTAAAATAAAGACTCATTCACTTTGGGCCAGATTTTGGTTCCCTTTGAATTTTATGAAAATATCTGGGAAAAAAATCTTAGGGATATTTTTGCATTATTGAGTCACAAATGAGTATCTTTAAATATGTAATGTAAATTACAAAGGTATATTTTCAAAAGAATTTATAAGTTTGTCATCACTTAAAAGTAATAAACAACAAGAAAAAATTTAGTTCTTTGGGTTCAATAAGAAAACACAGTAACTCTCACTTTAATGTGTTTTGGGTATAGTACAGGTCCATAGATTAAAAGTGCATTTAAAATATAATGTGTGCTAAGAATGAGTTCTGCTTTCCCATCTCTTTTTTCCTGAGTAAAAGAATTTTTGTCCACAATGCTGAGCAGTGAAACATTCTAGAAAGAAGAGAGTGTCACTGGAGTGGGAGGGACTATGACTATGAGGGAGGGGTGACAAGGTCGTGGGGTGACTATGAGGGAGGGGTGACTAGAGAAGTTTGTCCTGCACATCCTGCTCCCAAAAGATACAAATACATCCTTACACACACACACACACACACACACACACACACACACACACACACACACACACACACACAAACTGCTCTTAACTAGGCATTTGAAGCACAATGTCTCAATGAAACTCATAATAGAAAACAGGGTTGTTACAGCTTCTCAAACAGAAAAAAAAAATTGTAGTAAAATGCTTTATGTTAAAAAGTCAGAGACGTCCTTGGCAAAAACTACACCTTTTAACTTTGAAATGAATGGTGAGAGCACAGGCAAACATCAGGTTCCAATCACTTTACGTTTTTGTAGAAATTAAAATAATTGTATATTAAATATTGATTTGATGGTAAAGATTTTTATATGTGAGGATAATCACATTGTAATTCAATTTGTTTATTGTACTGAATGTAACTCTCTGACAAGCCCTCACTGGGGCCTTTCCCTGTTGTCAAACCTTCCAGAAGCCTTCCCCTGGTGGTAACTCCACTTCATTGGAAAGGGCTCATCTGGAGCCATATCAGCATTTATAAGGAGCACATTGAATTTGTGGTTTGAGGTCTAAATGATTAACTGTTGGAAAACCCCACCCTAAGCCCACCTTTAGTAATGTAGAGACAGCGGGACATGTCATCACCTGCCACCAAGGCGCACACCGTTCCTCTAGAATGTGTTGCACGGTGCACATGCACTATGCCCCCTGCTCTCGTTCCCCTTCATTCCCGGCTCAGAGGCAGCTGCTGCATACCCAACCCCTAACAAACATGATGTGACTGTGTCGAATCCACTGCCTAAGTCATTATACTGAAATCTATTTGTGGCACATTTGCTTAATAGCCCAAGTCTCCTTCTTTTATGTAAAAGACACTATGATAGATTTAGTTTTTGGACTAATCTAGTTTCTCCCTTCACCACGTAAAACATCTCTGGCTTGTACTTCTTTGGGGAGGAGACAAAATGTCATGTACCAAAATTAATCCACATGACAGCTACTAGAATGAGGTAAAGACATGAAGTTGACTTCCAGTATGCAATGGATAAATGTAGCAAAAAAAAAAAAAAGACAGACCATGGTGACATGGTCTCCTCAATGCAGCCCTGTGCCTATGCCTCAGATTCCTCAGAAACATGCTTTATTTTGGTACTCTTAGCAACTTCGCTGGCCCAGTCAATGCACAGTGGAAATGTGCTGTCCCTGCCCCAGGATCACATCCAGGTCATGAGGGCTGCCCTACCCCGTGACCAATTTGGAAATGAGTGAGAATATTTTCTAACTTACTAGGTTCCTTTACAAAGTACTCTCTTTCAAGCTGGGCGTGGCTGAGTAAACAGCATGAATTTGGTACAAAAGACCCCTGAGAATTAAAGGGAAGATAAAAAGTTAAATGACATGGGTAAAAACGCATGACTGAATCAGATTATGGTTGGAGAAACACATTAGACCTGGTCCTTTCACCTGTCATAACTTTCTAATATGGCTTATTTTATTTTTTTAATTTTTAAATTTTATTTTTTATTAATTTATTCAGATTACAACTAAATTGTTCTCCCATCACTCATATCCTTCTGTTCCTCCTACCCTCCCACCTCCACCCTATTACCCTCCCTTAGGTCCATGTTCGAGGGGAATCTCCTCCCCCACTTTATGGTAGCAGGCTAACAAGTCTTATCTTGGTAGTCTGCCTATTCTTTCTTTGAGTGCCACCAGGGCTCCACACCAGGCAGAGGTTGTCAAATATGGGGCACCAGAGCTCATGTCAGAGTTATTCCCTGCCCTCCAGATAACTGTAGAGGATGTCCTGTCCATTGGCTAGATCAGTCACAGCCGGATGTCCTCACATCTGTCCCAATCTCCTGGTAAGTGAAGACTTTCATGGGACAAGTCTTTTGGGCCAGTGTCCAATTATAAGAGAGTATATACCATGTGAGTCTTTCTGTTTCTGGGTTAACTCCCTCAGTATGATCATTTCACGTTTCCTCCGTTTGTCCACAAATTTCTGGATTTCCTTGGGTTTTTTTGTTTGTTTGTTTGTTTGTTTTTGTTTTGTTTTTGTTTGTTTTATAGCTGACTAGTATTCCATAGTGTAAATATACCACAATTTCTTTATCCATTCTTCAACTGAGGGACACATAGGCTGTTTCAAGATTCTGGTTGTTATGAATAAGGCTGCTATGAACGTGATTGAGCATATGTACTTGTTGTGTGGTGGAGCATTTTCTGGGTATATTCCAAGGAGTGGAATAGCTGGGTCTTGAGCAAGCCCTATTTCCATTTTTCTGAGAAGCACCACATAGATTTCCAAAGTGGTTGTACTAGTTTGCATTCCCACCAGCAATGAAAGAGTGTTCCTCTTTCTCCACATCCTCGCCAGCATGTGGTGTCACTTGAGTTTTTGATCTTAGCCATTCTGATGGGTGTAAGATGGAATCTCAGAGTCATTTTGATTTGCATTTCTCTGATGACTAAAGACATTGGGCATTTCTTTAAGTGTTTCTCAGCCATTTGATATTCCTCTGTTGAGAATTCTGTTTAGTTCTGAGCCCCATTTCTTAATTGGGTTATTTGGTTTGGTGGTGTTTAATTTCTTGAGTTCTTTATAAAGTTTGGATATTAGACCTTTGTCAGATGTAGGGTTGTTGATGACCTTTTTCCAATCTGTAGGCTATTGCTTTGTTCTGTTGACAGTGTCTCATGTAATATGGCTTATTTTAATTTGTAACTTTGGTCCTTGTTCATTTCATATTCCAGTTTGATTTGTTTCTTCCTGTTTAGAATCCTGTAGACTCTAGATGCTCTTACAACCTAAAATGGCTCTGTCAGCCGACTTCTTCCATGGGCCATTACAGCAGGGACCCTGACTGCCCATTAATCCTTCACTCCCTTCTTCAGCCATAAATAGGCAAAAGTTTAAAAAAACTTTTGCTTCTTTATAAATTTCACACCATGCATCCAAATCCTACTGTCTCTCTATTCCTTTGTATCTGTCCTATGCCCTTGCAACCCCCCACCCCAATCAAATAAAAAGCTAGAATTTTTAAAAATCTTGTCATGGAAGCTGAACAGTCACAATGTGTCTATCACAAGTATACCCTTTTGTTACGCATCTTTACTTGCAAATGTTCATTGCATTGAGTTATTGTTCTATTTCAAGTCCTCTGGCTTCTGCTGCACTATCTATACAGGGTCCTCTCTGGGACTCCTCTCAGATAGCCTGTTGTTGCCCTGTGACATGGAGATCCTGTAGCTTTGGATATGCAGAACCACCCTTTTCATGCACTTTAGAAGATAGATTATAGATGTTGGGATGGGCCAATTCAAAGTCCTGGATCTAGGCCTTGGACGTAGCTGAGATGTATAGCCTGCTGGTTCTCCAGTTCCCATACCACCAGAGCCAGCGCTCTGGCACTGCCCCAAATAGCTCACCCAGTTTTGTAGCCATCAAAGGGCAGGGACAGCTCTCCTGCTCTCATGTGCTCAGGCTGCCTCAGCCATGCCACCACCACCAGGGCTAGTTTTCCTGTGTTGCCTTGGTGAGGTACATGGCCTGTTCTGAGTGCAGCCAGAGAGGGGTGGGCCCAGGTCTCCCTTGCTCACCCCATCAGGAACCAGGGCCAGATCACCCGCACTTCAGCCACCAGGGTCAGCTCTACTGTCCTGCCCAGGAAAAGTATAGATTCCACTCTCAAGTGCTGAAGCCTGTGAGAGACAGGCACTGGGCTCCTGCTCGCATGATCTTGGGGACAGCTATCCCTTGCTCAGGCTCTTAATACCAGCTCACTGGCTCCCCTGCCTCCAAGATTATCTCTACTGTGGTCTCTGGTAGCAGCCCAGACCACAGACACCTGCATGACATTTGTTGGTACATTGGGCCACAGACATCAGCATAGATCCCAGGTACAGCATCACTGAAGACCCAGACATGACCATTGGCAGCATCCTGGGCCAGAATCTCACCATGGCCTTCTCATATCTGCCTGCTCCAGTTACTCCTTTCTCCACAATATATGAACCCCTTGGATTTGCTTTCTCTTCCATCTCTCCACCATGTATTCTGCTTTTCCCATCTCTCCATCATACATTTGTCCATCATAGTGGCACTCTTGGCAGATGCTTAGGTGCCTTTCTTCTGACCACCACAGTTAGTGTGGCCATGGCAGGCACTTAGGTGTCTTTCTTCTGGCAGCCTCAGCTGGCATGGATAGGGCAGATGCCAGAAAAGGGGACTCATTTTTATTTCCCTCCTAGCAGTTACCTTCTCTGAGGAGGATCAATGAGGAGACAGAAAGAACTTAGGCACTTAAGTGCTGGACCCAGTAAGACTGACCATCTCTCAATGATCTTAGGATGTCAGTGGTAGGTGCTCCATGAACACTCTGCTTGGTGGCATTTAGATGGCTTTATTTGTTCATGATGAAGCCCCAGGACTGGAAAGAGATCAGTACTCTGCAGCAGGAGCAGACAAGTCAACTGTAGCCCTACCCGACTCTTATTCTCTTGTTCTGTAGCCATCTAAAAGCACACAGTTCTTTATGCTTGCATGGTATCTGATGTTGGCCCTTCTTTGCTTCAGGGATTTCTCTGTAACTTTCTTTCTAATGAAATACACTGGTTGAACCCATTGACTCTATCAGGATGTCCTTTATGTATCCCCAAAAGTTCCCAACTATTACACATGTATTTTATAAACTCTAATTCCTTGTTGAAAGATTCATTTAAGTATATTTTTTTATGGGCTTTACCCTATTAATTGTCAGCAATGGTGCAGTAGAAGAGACACCTCAGAACTGTCTCCACTAGCATGAGGAGCTTCTGTAGCTTTTAGAGATCCTCACTCAAGTGACACCAGATTTTTTTTTTCTTCACTGTAGAAAAGAATTTCAGAATCAGAGTAACAGTTTGTAAAAAAAATGGATCTTTTACATATATTTGAGCCCATGCACTAAGAGAAATAAAGGCACTTGGGGAATGATTAAGACATACCTCAGAGATGGTTATGGGCTTCTACTTCCAGATGGGGTGGTATCAATGATAATGGCACCCATAGGCTCATATATTTGAATGCTTAGTCTCTAGTTAGTGAAACTTCTTAGAAAGGACAAGAGATGTGCCCTTGTTGGAGGGGGTTTGTTAATAGGGCTGGGCTTTGAGGTTGCAAAATCCTACTCCATTCCCAGTTAGCTTACACTCACTTTGTGGCCTTGTGCTTGTGAATCAGATGTAAGCTTCCATCTCCTTCTCCAGTGCCATGCCTGCCTGCCTGCTGCCTGCTGCCTGCTGCCTGCTGCCTGCTGCCTGCTGCCTGCTGCCTGCTGCCTGCTGCCTGCCACCATAATGGTCATGGTCTCTAACTCTTAGAACTGTGAGCCCCAAGCTAAACTAAATGCTCTCTTTTATAAGTAACTTTTGCCATGGTGTCTCTTCACAGTAATCAAAAAATGACTAAGATAGAAGTTGGCACCAGGGAGAGGACTATGACGGTGCCAGGCCTGACCATGCTGTTTGTTTGTTTGTCTGTTTTGAGGAAGCTAGAAGGCATTAAAATTTAGGATGAGGAAAGAGGGTGAATGCTGTAAGTGGAGTGTAGTAAGCAATCAAGGTAGGATCATGGAACACAATAATGTTGAGAATATTGTGGGTTCTTAGAGGACCATTTCAAGATGTTTCAGAGAGGAACAGTATTGACAACTGGGCAAGTGACCATTCTTCTGATATTTTGCCAAAGAATGTTGTTAATTTTTGTCCTCATTCTAAGAATCTGCTGAGGTTAAATTGAAGATATTTTAAGACAACTTTGTATTGATTGTGTCACATAGTTATTAGTGATCGCTCTTACCCAGGTCTACAACAAAAATGAGCAAGCAGGATAACAAGTACAGTTTGAGAAGAAAAAGAACACCAGGAAACTTAATGTTGGTGCCATGGTTTATTCTGAAAGATATAAGGAGAGATAGAATAAATGGAGTGGTGGCCTCGGGGCAACCAGCTAATCCTGTAAATTATAAACAGAAAAGGCCTAAAAAGTATTATCTGTTCCTAAAAAGTTGTCTTCTGAGAGGCTTTAAGCAGCAGCTGATGGAAACAGATGCAGAGACCCACAGCCAAACAATAGGCAGAGTCTTGTGGAAGAGTGAGAGAAAGGATTGAGTGAGTTGGAGGGGTTAAGGACACTACAAAAAGACATACAGAGTCAACTAATTTGGCCTCAAGGGGGCTCACAGAGACTGAACCATCAACCAAAGAGCATTCATGGGCTGGACCTAGGCCACCTACATATATATAGCAGATGTGCAGCTTGGTCATCATGTGGGTCCCCTAACAATTGGAGTAGGGGCTGTCTCTGACTTTGTTGCCTTCCTTTGGATCCCTTTCCCATAGCTTGGATGCCTGGTTTGGCTTCAGTGGAAGAGGATGTGCTTAGTCCTGCTGTGACTTGATGTGCCAAGGTAGGCTAGTACTTATGTCCCCAGACCCTTCTCTGAGAAGAAAGAAAGGGGGTAGGGGTAGGAGGTCATTAGGGTAAACTGGAAAGAGAGGAGGGAGAAGCTGCAAGCAGGCTGTAAAGTAAGTAAGTAAATAAATAAATAAATAACCAACAAGAAGTCAAAGCTTAGGCTGATATAATTAAAAGAGGAAATAAGGTCCCATCTGAAGCAGGGAACAGAACTTGGCAGCTGCATCCAGCATGTGGTTCTAGCTTTACAGTCATGAAGGATACAGGATTAAAGGAGTTGTGTAATTTTTCTTTATGTTTAAGGAGAATCCCTGCATAAACCTGGAAATGTCACTGCATGAAGCTGTGAAAGTGAAGCCTGGATTACCTTGGAAACCCCAAAATGTGGGCAATGCCAGAGCTGTGGGATATCTATCAAGGAAAGCTGCAGATGAGGAGTTGAACCAGCCCAGGAGACAAGTGTTATGCAGTCAGCAAAGCTGGAAAGCAATAGCCATCTAAGCCCTTTGACATTCTACTTACAGCTATTGGACTTTGGGTTTGTCTTGTTGTGTTTCCGACTTGTTTTGGTCTAGTAGTTCCTCACTATATTCCTGGAAATGTGTATTCTGTGTCATGGTATGTTGGAAGGATGTAATTTGCTTTTTTATTTGATAGGGGTTAAAATTAAGAGATTGCCTTGAGTCTCAGATGAGACTTTGAACTTTTAAACAGCATCGAGACAGAAAGACTATGGGGACTTTTGAAGTTGGAATAAATGCATTTTGCATTATAATATGGCCATAACATTCCAATTAGCCACCCCCTACAAAAAGTTCAATGTCAGCCTGGCAGTGGTAGCATACAACTTTATTCCAGCAGAGGTAGGCAGAGAGTTTAAAACCAGCCTGGTGTTCAGAGGGAGTTCCAGGACAGCCAGACCTACACAAAGAAACTTTATCTCAAAAACAAAAACCAAAACAAATAACAACAACAAAGGATTTAATGTCCACTGTCACTCAGCAATAATTCCCTAAGGTTTTCATGACAGCATCTGTAGCATGGGTGTCATCAAAAATAAAAGATAACTATTTTTTAAAAATTATATTCAGTTCTAGAATAAGAGATCCTAACTTTTATTGTTTAGGTAAAGAGCACTAGGAAAATTTATAATGCAATTTTCCCATTTTATTGAAAAATTTTATTTCTTTAATATTATTTTGGGATGTTATGACCAGTGAGGGTGTAGGTTTATACTATTCCTTCACTTTTTAATTTTCCCTCTTTTCTTGAATATTCCTAGAAATCCTTGGCAGCTTTGCATTACAACTGCTCTTAACTTGGTCAAATATTCTTCACATTTTAATTAACAGGCTTAATACTATTTTATCAAAGTTACTAATAAATTAATAGAGATGTCAAACTTAAATATACAGCTGACTCCCACAGATTCATTTGTTTTTGGCATTTCACACCACTTGCCTACATGGGAAATTGAATACTACTTTTCCTTTGACAATTTTTTTGATGATATAAATAGAGTAATTGCAAGACAGAAATAAATCACAAAGAAAATGAAAACAGAACTGAATTTCTGGTATTTGTGACGATCTTTTCTGCTCTTTTTAATAAAGCATAACAAAACTGAAAATCAAATAACAACACCATGATTTTCACAAGTATGAACAATCAATTTACACACTCAGGCTTCAAAGCAACGTATTCCCTTTTAATAGAAATGATTTTAAACAGTATAATAAACTACCTAAAATTCTCATTTTAATTTTCTTATAGTAAGCTAGTTGTCATCAAAGCAAAACATGAAAGTGTTTGGATGTTATCTTCCTTCAGCCTTTTATATTTCACATTTATGAGAACCATGTCATAAAAATAATGCTTCTAAGTCTCATTGAGGACTTCTTGGGTTTTCTGAAGACACAAAAATATGTGGAGCTTGCATTGCTGACAACTATATGTCTAGCATGCAGAAGTAAACACTTTAGCTAAATGCAAATAAGACCACTAAAGGACAGGACTAGATAGTGGCCAGAGCAAAAATATTTACTTATCTTCCCAAGTGCTCCTCTCCGAGAACCTACATGTTTCCCCCATCATAGGGTGGCCCCAAGCATCCAAGAACTCTGTACAAGGAACACCCTGAAGGTTTTTTAAGTTTTCACTTATGGTACTTTAGATTAGAAGTGTTCTTAAATTTTTCTTGACATTTAGAGTAGTACAAAACAGCTAGCATTTTTTACTGGTACTTAGAAAGTTCCAGTGAATGCTGAGAAAAGCCATGGATGCCAAACTTAGATAGACATCTATGCAAAGAGAAGACTGGCTGTGATGCCTGGCTCTGAGATAACCTCATATTTCTTGGTGTCAATGAGAGTATTTGGCAAATGCATTTGGTAAATAGTCAGTGAAACTGTATATTGACATGACAGGTGTTAGAATCATGCTTGACTAAGTGCAAAACTACTAGAGAACATGTTCGTGATTTTACTGAGTTCTACTGCAGCTTTTCCTGAGCAGTGTAAGTATTGACTGGATCTTATTTTCACTCTTTTATTCTGGTCTCTAGTCTCATACTAAAGTGCATTCCAGGTCTCCCAAAATGATGCAAATGCTTGTCTAGGTAGAAACAGATGAGTTCTATACCACCGAAGAAGGCAACAGTGTTAAATTCTCGGTTGTCATGTGACATGGTCTCTGTGCTACTGGAATTTGGTCTTGTCATAATCAGTAATGGTTTCCAATATAAAAAGGTGTATTATCTTAATGTAAAATTAATTGGCAAGTAACTTAAGCTTAGCAGTACAACATGGTATAGGCTAAAGATAATGATCACCTTCTTGCCATGTTAGACCATGTGTGGCTGATATTTCGACCTCTGCAGTGTATGTGGCCTTCCTCTTCTGCCTTTTGAGCTTGCATTAGAATCTTCCCCAGTCAGAACAAGGTTGTGCATAGTGCTAAAACTTCCTGAGAGTATTCAACACCAGGAAATACTGCTGGAACCTATGGACAAAAGTTTCTGTGATTTCCTTTTCTATCCTAGTTAGAAAATCTCTCTAAAAATAAAGGAATAATGAGCACTCGGTCAGCATGGTCAAAGTCTGAAGGAAGGTGCCTTATGAGGCTCAGATGCTCTGCATGTTTTGTCAATTAGGAGTGAAAACATAAAGGGGTAAAATATTCTGGGTGGTTCCAAGGCTCCTTAGTCTTGCTTTTCTTGACACAAACTATACTTTTCCTTGCTTTTGTGAACCAGCTTAGACCCACATTTATGTGGTCACAATACTGCTGCCCAGAAAATTGACAAGATAGAAAAATTGAAAGTGTCCTAAAAAGGTTGAAAAACTGCTTGATTTTCTTTGAGGTTCTCTTTTGCCAAGGTATTTAAGACTTAACATGTTGTTCAAGCTTTGTCATAAAAGTACAGTGCATAGTTAAAGAAATTATATTTTTTATTATTAATTTATTCTTGTTACATCTCAATGGTTATCCCATCCCTTGTGTCCTCCCATTCTTCCCTCCCTCCCCTTTTCCCCTTATTCCCCTCCCCTATGACTGTTCCTGAGGGGGATTACCTCCCCCTGTATATGCTCATAGGGTATCAAGTCTCTTCTCAGTAACCTGCTGTCCTTCCTCTGAGTGCTACCAGGTCTCCCCCTCCAGGGGACATGGTCAAATGTGAGGCACCAGAGTATGTGAGAAAGTCCTATCGCACTCTGCACTCAACTGTGGAGAATGTTCTGACCATTGGCTAGATCTGGGTAGGGGTTTAAAGTTTACCGCCTGTATTGTCCTTGGCTGGTGCCTTAGTTTGAGCGGGACCCCTGGGCCCAAATCTGCCTATCATAATGTTCTACTTGTAGGTTTCTAGGACCCTCTGGATCCTTCTCCTTTGCCATTCTCCCATGCTTCTCTCATCTAGAGTCCCAGTAGGATGTCCTCCCCTCTGTCCCAGTTTCCTGGTAAGTGAAGGCTTTCGTGGGACATGCCCCTTGGGCTAGTATGCAGCTATAAGTGAGTATTTACCATTTAAGTCTTTCTGCTTCTGGGTTAACTCACTCATTATGATCATTTCTAGCTCAATCCATTTATCCACAAATTTCGGGAATTCCTTGTTTTTAATAGCTGAGTAGTATTCCATAGTGTATATGTACCACAGTTTCTTTATCCATTCTTCTACTGAGGGACACTTAGGCTGTTTCCATGATCTGGCTATTATGGATAAGGCTGCTATGAACATGGTTGAGCAAATTTTCTTATTGTGTGCTGGAGGTCTAATATCCAAAATATATAAAGAACTCAAGAAGCTAAACACCACCAAACCAAATAAACCAATTGAGAAATGGGGCTTGGAACTAAACAGAGAATTCTCAACAGAGGAATATCAAATGGCACTTAAAGAAATGCTCAACCTCCTTAGTCATCAGGGAAATGCAAATCAAAACAACTCTGAGACTCCATCTTACACCCATCAGAATGGCTAAGATCAAAAACTCAAGTGATACCACATGCTGGTGAGGATGTGGGGAGAGAGGAACATTCCTTCATTGCTGGTGGGAATGAAAACTAGTACAGCCACTTTGGAAATCTATCTGGTGCTATCTCAGAAAAATGGGAATAGGGCTTCCTCAAGACCCAGCTATTCCACTCCTTGGAATATACCCAGAAGATGCTCCAGCACACAATAAGAAATTATATTTGATATAAACAAAGAGAGTAATTTGGTCCAAATTATTTTTAAGAATTATTTTTAAAAATTAGATTGGGAGTGTTGTACTTGTTAGCATTGTTTAAGGATGCCTGAGAAGTGTGGTGGTTTGAATGCGAATGGCGTCCATAGGCTCATATATTTGAATTCTTGGTCTTAGTTGGCGTAACTGTATGGGAAAGATTAGGAAGTGTTGGAGGAGGTGTGTAACTGGTAGGTGGGGTTGGGGTTTCAGAATTTTATACCAGACCTAGTCTCACTCTCCCTGCCTCCTTCAAATGGGCCAGATGTTAGCACTCAGTTTTTGCGTGAGTTTCATGCCTGCTGCCACCATCTTCACTATGATGATAATGGATGAACCCTTTGAAACTCTAAGCAAGCACCTAACTAAATGCTTCCTTTTGTTAATTTATCATAGTGTTTTATCACAGCCATAGAACAATATCTATGTCAGGAGGTGTGGCCTTGTTAGAGGAAGTGAGTCACTGGAGGAAGGCTTTGAGTGTTTAAAAGAGCAACATTTCTGGCTAATTCTCTTTGTTTCCTGCTTGAGGTTTGAGCTTTCATCTCTTCTTGCCATTTGCTGACATGATCGTCTGCCATAATGACACTTATGCCCTTGGAACCACAAACACAAAAAACCTCTGTCTTCTATAAGTTGCCTTGGTCATAGTGTTTTATCACAACAATAGAAAATTAATACATTGTATCATTTAAAATTGTGTATATTGTTACAAGATGCAAAGCCAACTCATAGTATACAAAGAGCTCTAAGAAATCAATAACATGTATTACTCAATAGAAACAAAAATGGGAAATGACAAGTCACAAACACCAACACTGGTGTTATATATGACAGTATGTCCAGTCTGATAGTCTCTTTCCAGTTACCACTACTAAATAGCCAAAAGCCCCAACTAAGTGGCTTACTACACTGCATCTTATTATATAGCATTCACCACAACTTCACCAGATTTTTACTTGAATAACTTAAACTTACATCTACAAGTCAGCCAAAGAGTATCCTGACAATTGATATTGTAAAGCAGTTTTACTATAACCATCTTTTGGGAAAACAAAGTTCTGTCCTGCTCAGAGAAAGTAAGCAGACACTTTGGAGGTTCCCTAAAGTATAGTTGGGAATAGCCAAACCATGGTCCCCATCTCCTTCAATTGCTCAAGTTACAGTCAAGAGTTGTTAGAAGTACATCTTGTACTCTAAGTTGCCCAGAAAATTATGGCAAGAAGTCTTACTTTCAGTTTTGAATGACTGAACTTATGAAGCATATACCAAGTAAACAAAAGTAGAAGAATAAGTAGTCAGAAATAGATAGGTAGGTAGTTAGATAAATGGATAGATGATTTATAGCTAGGTAGATGATATATAGATAGATAGATGATAGATACATAGGTAGATGTGTAGCTAGATGCTGATAGTTGATAGATTATAGGTAGATAGATGTATCATACATACCTACAGACAGACAGACAGATAGAAGATTGATAGATGATACATAGATATATAGATGACAGATGAATAGATTAGATAGATAGATAGACAGATAGACAGATAGATAGATAGAAGATGGATATATAGATGATAGATAGATACATGGAAAGATGATGATAGGGTAATACATAGATAGATACACATAGATAATAAATAGATGGTACATAGATAGAATATAGATAGATGATACATAGATTGAAATATATAGATGATAAATATATAATTGACAGGTAGAGATAGATAGATAGATAGATAGATAGATAGATAAATAGGTGATAACAGATGATAGATACAGTTGATATATAGGAAAGAATTATTAAGTGAGGTGCTCAAAACATTCAGCAGAGAAGAATAGAAAGGTACAACTGAAAGAGAAAACAAAAGGCAACATAATCAAACTGAGAGTCTACCAACATCCAACAGAGTCCACTATGTAAGCCCCGTAGAGATAGCTAGCTGAAATTCCTGATTGATTGAGAGATTTCTGCTTGGAGCTGTGTTAAGATGAGTCTTCTAAGTACAAACATACAAACAAAAGTGTATAGATAGCAGCATCAAATTGAGCACTCATAACATCAGATAGAAACTGACTGAGGAGATTGAAGCAGTCAGTTTTAGTCACTAGCTGAGCTTCTCTACATGGATGAGTTTGCCATTGCTGAGATGCCAGTTTCATATTCCCACTATGGCACATTTATATCCCAAGATAAACAATACTAATCTCTGTCACAAATGGTTCACCTTCTAGCTTTCTTCAGGAGCACAATTTTTACTATTAGTCTGTACTTTTGATAATTTTCTTCCTGTTGCAGAGCTAGAGTAACCAGTCCATCTACACACAGGGACTTTGAAGGACATGTTGAGACAAACATGCTTGGGTCTGAAATGGAGTGTCAAATATTGCTTTCAGAGCAAGCTTCTCAATGAGCTGAAAAAGCACATGACAGTTTACCAACAAAGTACATTATACCCTGCATATTTTATGAAAAGACCTGAACATCTACAAAAAAATATTATGAACAAAGAGCCAGGATCATCAATTCAGTGTATCACATGTGTGAAGGGTTGATGAACACAAACAGGAAGTACATTAACCTTCTCCCACTATTTCTTTAAAACATGTTGTATTGAACATCTGCTTCACCCTTGATAATATCTAATTTTATCTCTCAAAAATGATTGAATTTGATTAATTCAGGTTACTCTCAGGGTACACTTTGTCCAGGCTCACCACATTGTGACTCAGCAATTCAGAGTTGCTCTTTTTTTAAGCTTTTTTTTTTTTTTGCTAAGGGACCACTGATGGAAGCAAGATAATAGTAAAGACTTGTCTTGAAGGAAGAATGTGATTCTTAGCTGTGACTAGTAGATAGCAGACAGATCCCACGGCAACTCAATGACGCAGAGGGAGCAGCCTGCCAGAAGTCATGTTCTTTCCATGCATGGCATTCCACATGTGGACAGAGCCCAAAGGTCAAGCCAGGGACTCCAAATCTACTCAATGCTGACAATCAATTCTAGTTGTCCAAGGCCTCCCTGGGTCTACCTCACTACCACCATCCCCATATTTCCCCTTCTTTTCACAGAGCTTATTCCAGCTATAACTTACACTGAATATTCCATCTTAACATATGTGTCCCAAAAAACTTGACCTATACTAGTTTTGTTCTGGAACAAGCTTTCCCCCTATCCTTCTTCTGGTCCTTTCTAGTGAAAACCCCAAGAAAAAGAAGACAAGGAGCTGTGAATAGAAAGGTTATATTGCTAATATTTCTGTAATTCAGATGTGCAAAGCAGTGTACCTCTCTATCTTTATACTTCCACATATTCTATTTATACACACACATGTGCACATATTTATCTTTTGCACATATATATGTATAAAAAGTTATTTGTGTAACATAAAAATTCAAATAATATATAGGTATTTTAACACTAATAAATTTCTAAAATTACCATGGAAGCAAAGTATATATTTATGTTAGTTACTTTTGTGTTGCTGTGACTTGACAAGAACAACTTAAAGCAAGAAATATTCCCTTTGTCTCAGAGTTTCAGAAGATTCAGTCTACAGTAATTTTCTACTTCTTTGGGTAAAATATTATGATAGTAGATCATGTGGAACAAAATATATATTTACTTTATGGCCAACCTCCAAGCACCCACCTTGGTGACTTATTTTCTCCAGGAATATCACACCTCCCAAAGTTTTCAGAATCTCCAAAATGATGCACATATGGTCACGTGCATGTGGGCACATGCGTGTGCACATGCACACACACACACACACACACACACACACACGGATCCGTTCTTAATATTCACTCTAAACCCCCACCACATACCATAGCTTTCTATACCTGTCACTCAAACAAAAAAATGCATATTATTTTTAAATTTTCTATTATTTTTCTCTTCTATTTCAAAACACATGCCAGATTTACACAGCAATTTTGAGATACATTGTTATATAGCTTTTGTGATATGTCAGATTTTGGCAAGCTTAAGTAGTTATTACAAAGATATACAGTCGAACAAATACAAGATATCAACTTATTCAATTAGTGAACAAGCAAAAAAACTACTAATGTTTTAATGCTTTTCCTGATGTTGTGATAAAATACTCTGATAAAAGCATCTTAATGGAGAAATGGTTTATTTTGTCTCACAGTTTGTGCTGGCTAGTCTTATGTCAACTTGATATATAAACTGGAGTCACCTGGAAGGAGGGAATCTCAGTTGAGAAAATACCTCTGTAAGTTGTGGCTGTAAGGCATTTTCTTAATTAGTGATTGATGATGGAAGGCCCAGCCCATTGTGGGTGGTGGTACATCCCTGGACTGGTGGTCTTGGGTTCTATAAGAAATCAAGTTGACCAAAGCAAAGGAAGCAAGCCCACAAGGAACACTCCTGTATGGACTCTGCATCAATTCCTGACCCCAGGTTCCTGCCCTGTTTGACTTCCTGTCCTGACTTTCACTGATGAAGAGTGTTGTGGAAGTGTAATCAGAATAAACCCTTTCCTCCACAAATAGCTTTTAGATCATGGTGTTTTGTCAAAGCAATAAAAACCCTAATAAGACAAGTTGGTACCAGCAAAATGGGGTTTTGCTGTGGCAGACCTGACCATGTTTTCAGAAGGATTGTGGAAGAACTTAGAGCTTTGGGCAGGAAATACTATTGAGTAATGAGGGCTCAGTGGCATGTTTTGTGGGAGCTTGGAAAACAGGAATGTTGAGCGTACTGCAGAAGATTGTGGCCTAACTTGTGAAGTTTCAGAGGGAAGTTTAAAGTCTTTCATGGCCATTCACTATTTTGAGTTGAGATTCTGTCCTTTGGGTCAGCTGGGGCTGAAGAGACATCTGTAATTAACCAGAGACGAGCAACATTAAAGTGAAACCTTTACACATTACTGGAATCATTGATTCTTGTTAATTGGAGCTAAAAGATGAGTGATGATTACAAAGAGACCAGAATCATTGAGGTGAAATCTTCTGGAAAAGTGTTTTCTAAGGATCAGCACACACCAGCTTGTTCCAGAAGAGGCCAAAGGTGCACCTTGTGCTGGAAGTCCAACTTGATAGTGTAAGAGTCACATAGGTTATACTGGTTTTAAAGGCATGAAGAGAAGAAGAGAGAAGCTGAGGCTTGGCACTGTGAGAGAACAGAAGAGGCTACTGGTGAAGGTGCATCCTTAGTGGCAGTTGAAGGCCCAGGTCTGGACGTGTCAAGCAAAGAAGTTGAGGCTTGACATATTGAAGAAAATGTATGAGAGGTTATTAGTGAAACTGCAGGCCAAGACCCCAGGATATTTGAGATTTCAGCACCATACAATGACCACCAAGAACTTCAGAATCATAGGAGTAGAGCTACCGAGAGCCTAGAAGACAAAATGTGCATGCTGTAGAGAGGAGAGCTGAGAAATGACTCAAGCTCCTTGGAGGAGCCTTGAGGATCGTGAATGAATACTAGATAATTAGATTGAGTTATTTATACGTTGGAATTTGGTTTGCTTGGTTCAGATTGTGTCTGTGCCCTGGTTCTTCCCTCTTGAAAAGGCATGTAACTTAATTTTGATTTCTAAAGGATCCCACAAATAATTTTGAACTTCTAAAAGACATTTTGGGCTTTTAGAGAGATTGGATATTTCAAAGAGACTGAAATTTTAAAGTTTGAATTTTTAAAGTCTGTGAAACTTTTAAAGTTATGTTTTTAATATGAGATCTTCAGTATGAATAAGAAAGGAAAGTTGTAGCTTAATAGTGATGTGTTTATATGTCAAGTTGACAAAAGGTCAGTTGTACTGGCTAGTCTTTATGTCAACTTGACAAACAAACTACAGTCACCTGAAAAGAGGGAACCTCAACTGAAGAATAATGCCTTAATGAGAGCCAGCCATAATGCCTTTTCTTTTTAAACAATTAATGGGCATAACCCATCTCCTTGCTGGTAGTGTAATCCCTGATCTGGTGGTTCTGGGTTTCTACAAGAATGCAGGATGATCAAGCCATGAAGGGTAAGCCAGTAATCAGCATCCTTTATGACCTCTGCATCAGCTCCTTCCTCCAAGGACCTGTCCTGTTTGAGTTCCTGTCCTAATTTCTTTTAAATATGAACGATTCTGTGGAAGTATAAGCTGAATAAACCCTTTCCTCTCCAACTAGCTTTATCATCTTGATGGTTTACTTAAACAATAAATAACCCTAATACACTTTTCAAAAATATCTATCATATTAGGGAAGTCAAAGCAGAGCTTGAAGAAGTTGTCGCATTGCATTGATACTCAGGGAGCAGAAGGAATTGGGTACTATTATTTAGTTCTTTTTTCCTTTTTCATTCAGTCCAGGATCCCCCTTGTGAAATGGTATCATTCACAGTTAGGGTGGTTGTTCTTCACCTGAATTAACACAATCCCTCACAAGTATGCCTGAAGGCTTAGCTAGCAGGTGATTCCTTTTGCTTCTCCCAATGTTTGGCTATGAGTCTCGACATCTCTTTGGATCACTGGTGGGTGTAGCCTCTCAGAGAACAACTATACTAGGCTCCTGTTTGCAAGCATAGCAAGTATTTTTAATAGTGTCAGGGATTGGTTCTCTCCCATGGGTTGCGTTTCAGATTGAACCAGGCATTGGATGGACATTCCCTCACTCTCTGTTCTATCTTTATCCTGGCACATCTTGTAGGCAGGAAAAATTTTTAGTGGAAGTTTTTGTGGGTTGGTTGGTGTTTCTCTCCCTCTGTTAGGAGTCCTGTCTTGTTAGAAGGTGTCCTTTTCAACTTCCATGACTCCCACTACCAGGAGTTTCAGCTAGAGTTATCCCTTTATTCTCCCAGAAGTCTACCCTGTCTAGGTCTCCATCTTGACACAGAGATGCTCCCTCCCACAGTTCCTTTTCTCTCTGTAGGCCCTCTGTCCACTCACTCCTACTCTCTTTAGGTCTGGTCTCCACCCTTATTTCTCTCTGCACTCTCTCTCCTACCTTGTTTCCTCTCTTCAACTACTTTTGCTGTCTATTATATTTCCCCTTCTTAGTGAGACTTAAGAATCCTCCCTTGTATGCACCTTGTTATTTATTTTCTTTTGGTCTGTGAATGGTAGTGTGGTTATCCTACACTATATGGCTAAAATCTGCTCATAAGTGATTATGTACCATATGTGTTTTCTAGGTCTGTGTTACCTCACACAGGATGACCTTCTTCAGTTTCTTCTATTTGCCTGCAAATTTCATGATTTCTTTGTTTTTAACAGCTGAGTAGTATTCCATTATGTAAATGTTCTACATTTGCATTGGTTGAGGGACATCTAGGTTGTTTCTAGATTCTGGCTACTACAAATAAAGCTGCTATGAACATAGTTGAACAAGTGTCTTTGTTGTATTGTAGAGATCTTTTGGGTATAGACACAGAAGTGGCATAGTTGGCTCTTGGGGGAGAGGTTTTACACATTTTCTGATAAAGCCCAATATTGATTTCCAAAGTGGATGTACAAGTTTGCACTCCCAGCAGCAATAGATGAGTGTTCTTCTTTCTCCACATCCTCACCAGCACATACTGTCACTCTAACCAGGCCCCAGAGGGGCTTGCAGAGACTAAAGCACTCACCAAGGACCATGCACAGACTGGACGTATGCTCCCTATACAGATATATCAGATGGTCAGCTCTGGTTTCATGCAGGTCCCCTAGTAAGGGGATAAGGGGCTGTCTCTTACATGGACTCTGTTATTTGCTGTTTGATCACTCCCCCTGGTGGGGTTGCCTTGCCAGGCCACAGGGTAAGAGGATGTGCTCAGTCCTGATGTATTTGATGAGCTGAGGTAGGTGGGTAGGGGGGCTCCTCTTTCCTAAAGAATAAGGGAGGGACGATGTGGAAGAGGGAGGGAGTGTGGGACCGGAAGGAGAGGAGGGATGTTGCTATGATTTGGATGTAAAGTGAATAAATAAATTAATTAATATAATCTTATATGGGAAAAATAATACATATCTAAAAAACTACAGGCAAATAATATTTACAAACATCAGAACAAAATATTAAAATATTATCAAAACAAAATCCTTCTATACTTTATCAAGAAAATAATAACTAAGTTATATCCACTCAAAGTCAATGTTAGAATACTCATTAATATGCCATATAAATAGATCCAAATAAAAAATAATTTAGTTATTTTCATAAGTACTCCAAAGGTTTTTATATAGTGAGATATATAGTAAAAACACTGAGGAAATAATAATGGCAAGATTCCATTTCTATATTTAATAAAGAAGTCTTAAGGGTACTATTTTGACTAATATTGACTGTCAACTTGACAAAATTTAGAATCAGGTAGGAGAAAGGCTTCTGGCTACACCTGAGAACAATCATCTGGATTATATGCAATGACATTCAGGCCTGTGAGTGGCACTATTATAAGGGCCATAGCCCTAGACTGAATAAAATGCAGTGAGCTGAGAACAAGCACCCATCATATTCTACTTCCTTGATTGTGGACACCATATGAGAGTTGCTTCCTCAAGATCCTGGTGCTGTATCCTGTCTGCAGCAACTGATTTGTATCCTCAAACTGTGAGCCAAAACGAGCCCTCCTCCAGTTGGTTTTGTCAGAGGACTTCAGCATAGCAACATACAAAATAGTTTTCCGATTTTTTTCTAGTATTAACAGTGAACAAATACATACAGTAAAATTTAACATTCTGCTGTATATAGTAATCAATGCAATAAAACAAGAGAAATAAATATAGAAGCATAGCAATTAACTAGAGAACAATTTCCAGAGTACATAAAATTCTCCCTGTGAAAGTCTAGAAAACAAACGAAAAACAATCTTGACAAATAAAATTCAGTATTTAATATACAAACTTAACAGACTTTGCATATTAACCCACCATTGGGTGTGCAAAAGTTTTACCAATTCTACAGGTTTTCTTTTCATTTGGTTTAATGTCCCCTAGCTCTTCAGAAAAGTTTTTATTTGATATAACTGCTTGCATTTGGTACCACATTGATAGTCATGGGCAAGACCAATGTTATTGAGTTTTGCCTCTAGATGGGAACTTGGAATTCTAGATAAAACTTGGAATTCTAAGTTACAAAAACAATCCATCATAATGAATATATTTTATGGGTATCATGTTAGAACTGACAGCATACTGAAATGATGTCCTCATCCATCAGTATTTGAGAAAGGTCTATAATATTTTTTTAAATGAGTTTAATCCTACTGTAAAGTTGAAACAAAATAGCAAAATCGTAAGAAAAGATATGGGCTGGAGAAATCAACTTGTCTATGCCTGATCCTTCGTATCACAAGCACACTAGTCATAACAACCTGAAAACTCTAACCCTAAAAACCATAAAGCACAGTGGTACCAAAGTGTTCATTTCCCTCAAAGGTCTCACAAAGGCTTCAGATTCTATCCACCTATTGTCACAACATACTGGCTCACATCATACTCTTGACTTCTTTACCATCACTCATTGTTTTTAAGCCATGCAGTTTCACTGTGTCTACCTGTGATCTCCAGTTCTATATTAGGTCAGGATGCTTTGCTTAGACTGCACAACTCAAACCCACTCTCGAACCCCTCTGATAATTCCTACCGTGACTACCACTCTTTTACTTCTTAGAGTTACGTTTTATTGTAGGAAAAAAAAGGAAGCCAAATCAAGGCCACCATTTGTGGAAAACTGTCAGGTCAGGACTCCCATGGAGAAATATAATCCTCTGCTGAATCATTTATTGCAAAAACAAACTTCACTGATTTTATGTATTAGTAATTATGTCAAAAATTATGTATCTTAAAATAGTCTTCAAGATAATGATAATTGATACTATTAGATTCTGATAAAACTTCTTCCTCCACTCAATCCATTCATGTTGCCATGGCCAAGAGTAAAATTCCTCCAAAAGGTTTTGTAATTGCTTCTTTCAGAAGGTAGATGATTTTCCAGCACTGCTCAGCTATCAGACTCACAGGGCATGAATTTCTCAGCGTGTTTCCTTCTTATCCTGCAGCTGATAGTCTGTGACTGTAAAATAATTGGGGAATTGTCAATGCCTTGAGGTAAACATATCTGTTTTACTCCTTCAACACATTTCATGTCTATCTTTTTGTTATTTGTTGCTTTAAATCACTATGAAAAAAAATATCTGACAGAAATGCCTCAAGAGTAGAAAGACACATTGCAGTTTTTGGCTTCAAACATTTTAATCTATCAAGCAGGAAAAGCATGCAGAGCACTTGGTAATAGGCTTATACAGCATGGACTCCTCATACAATGGCTCATTAAGCCAGACTCCATCTTGTGAGGGAAGCCTCCACAGCCTCCCTAAATTTTTGTCACATGCTGAGGAGTAAGCATTTACACGTCATCACCTAGTGGGAATCAATTCTCAATGAACTGTATCATTCTGGCCTTGGTCTCCACTAGGGTCTATGTTATCTCATCTTGCAATTTTAAAAATACACACAGTCAACAGAGTCCATGTAAGAGGCAGCCCATGCTCCCCTTACTGTGGGACCCACATTAAGCCTGGGCTGCCCATGAGTTATTTCTGTGTAGGCAACCTAGATCAAATCCATGCATGGCTTTTGCCTAGTGCTTCAGTCTCATCCATCTGGGCCCTGGTTAGTTGGTTCGGTTGGCCTTCTTGTGGAGGCCCTGTCCCCTTCAGCTCCTTCTTTCTTTTCCCCCACTTTCCCACCAGATTCCCTACACTTTGCCTAGTGTTTGGCTATGAGTCTCAGCACCTGTTTTTAGGTGATTCTGGGTGGAGCATCTCAGAGGACAGCTATGCAAAGCTTCTGTGTATAAATATAGCAGAGTACTGTTAATAGTGTCAGGGCTTGACTCTGTCCCACAGGGTGGGTCTCAGGTTGGGCCAGACATTGGTTGGACTTTCCTTCCATCTCTGCTCTATCTTTATCCCTGTACATATTATAGGCAGGGTAAATTTTTGGTTGAAGTTTTTGTAGGTGTGTGGATGCTTCCCTCCTTCCACTAAGAGTCCTTTCTAGTTAGAGGGTGTCCTCCCCATTCTTGCGTTATGGGAGAAGGGGATAGGGAGAGAGGGAAAGAGGGAGGAAGGGTAGAACTGGGAGGAGAGGAGGGAGGGGGATATAATGGGGATGTAAAGTGAATAATAAAAATTAGTAACTTTCAAAAAGAGGACAGAGCAAGGCTCATGAAACTCAGAAAATTACTCACAAAAGTTAGGATGTCCAAGAATGAATAAAATTTGTAAGACTTCAGGACTGTGAAAACAGTAGAAAACTGCTGGGGAGGAAGCTGTCTGACCAACTTCTATGTGTCCTCACGCAGGCTGGTATGTGCTTTTCAATGATGCAGCTTCCTTTGGGTCATCCACATTCCTGAAAATATTCACTATTCACATAATCCCAATAATCTGACTAGTTTGCAAAGTTGGTCTTTGGTAGTATTAGTACTTTGGTCTATCATTAATGACTCTTTTTCTGGGGTGAGCAGATAGTTGTTCATGTCTCCCAGAGGTTGAAAAATTCACACAACACTTGAGATATCCAACGTCTATAGCCATGTTAATTACAGCATATATGACCTTCCTCTTTGGTGTCATTTAGCACCTGCAGCTTTCTTTGACAAATGACCCATGTTCCTGGCATTGCCAATATTCTGAGATCCCCACTGCAATTTAGTGATCCCTTAAAGTTTACACATAGCCCACTCAGGGCCTCCCTGTAGGGAATCCAACTCATTTTCATTGCTGTATATATATATACATATGTATGCACATGTATATGTATGTATATGTATAAAACACAAAACTTTTCTGTGGAACATTGGTAAAACACATTGGTGTAAGTCTCCACGCCTGAAGACTAGCTCCATATAGATAAGAGCAAGTTCAACGACTTTGTCACTTTGAGAAATATTCAGGCCTCCTTGGGCGAAGGATGCTATGTTCTCTGAGTACCTGCATGGCTGAACTTGTGAAAGTATTTCCCTGGGTGGCCTTGTTTGAGCAATGTACCCCATAGGTACTTTTCCTTCAAGTGAAAATCTTTCATAGAAGTTTTCAGTTTTAGAATATGAAGCCTTTAATGTACTGAGCTCTTATTCTCAACACATCTTGTCTACTGTTCCAGTGGGAAGTGCCTAGATTTTCCTTAATGACTATAATCTCTTTAATAATTACAGCCATCAAGTCTGTACTTGCTTTTCCCACAACCTCATGCACATGTTCACACTACTTCCCTTGTGTGCATTTTACTCTTTATGTTCTGCTAATAGTGTAAACCTGATGAAAATCTCACTGAAAGCACCAAATAGTAACAATGTTTGAAGCTGAATATGGAATGCTGCCTTGACATTTCCTCCACCAACCACATTCTTCCGTTACTTTTGAATTCAGCCTCACATTTTCAAGATACAAACAGAATATAGAAATTTTTTTTCTGGAACGTAATGTGAGTAGCCTGTTCTCCAATTCATAATGAAACCTTGTTTTGATCTCCAACCTTATGAGCTAAGTTTTACTGTTTATATCACAGCCAGCATTGGTTCAAGCACTCATGAGAATTACTATAAGCTTTGCTTATAGTATTCTATACTGTTGTAGGCCACATCATGAAACCTCTACAGATTCTTCCCACCAACTACATTCAAGAACCACTTGGTAAGGTCACAGCAGTAACTACTTCTCTGGTATTGATTTTCTGTCTTATTTACTTTCCTTTAAGTATATCTACTCCTCCTTCTTCATTCCGCATTCTGCTTCTTCCTCACCTTACTTCTCTCTGCTTAGATAAAAAGCCCAAGGTCCTACACATGCTAAGCATAACTATCATTGAATTACACTTAGCCTCCAACCCACCTCTCTAGTCTATATCACAGCTCTGTGCCAAGCTAATATATCACTCCACAACATTAGCAGAGAACATCTTTGACTGCTTTATCTGGAGTCCAACACTGGGCTCAGTCAGTACTGGTGTTAGGCAATTAAAACATGCTGACTTTGGAGCTTAGACGGACAGACTTATAACACCTAGGAAATGTGGACTATTCCATCAGCAAGCTAGCATTTCTATAGCAACTTGAGGCAACACTAACACTTTTGTAGCCATGACTTTCGTTGTTGCTAAGTTGTAAACCCAGATATCTTATTTATTTTTCTGTTGCTGTGACAGAAAACCATTTGCGCAGTGAAGTTTTATTTCATCTTATAACTCTCAGGTCTCACTCCATCACTGAGGGAAGTCATGGATGGAACACAAGGAAGGAGCCTGGAGTTAGTAACTGAAGCAGAAGCCATAGAATGGTATCTGCTTCCTTCTCACAGCTTGCTCAGCATGCTATCATATACAACTCAGGACCTCCTGGTCAGGTTTGGCATTGCATACAATGATCTGGGCACTCCAACACCAATCCATTACCAAGAAAACACACTGCAGGTTTGTCTACAAGCAAGTCTTATGGGGAAATTTTCTCAATTGATAGTCCTTATTCCCACATAACTAACATAAAACTAACATAACATAACAAGCTAACATAAAACTAACACATAATTGACCCCTTGTCAACTTAGCATATAAGTACATTACTATTAAATCAAAAACTTTCTTTTCTTGTTTGTCCCTATCTTAATTACATTTTCTATTGCTGTGGTAAGACATCATGACCAAAGGCAACATGAGGAAGAAAGGGGTTATTTCTATTTAAAACTCCCAGGCCATGCTCTGTCGCTGAGAGAAGTCAAAGAACAGGTCACAGCAAGAACCTTGAGGTAGAAACTCAAGTAGAAGCCATGGAAGAATGCTGTTTACTGGCTTGTTATTCATGGCTTTCACTGATTGCTTTTTTATAGCACCCAGTACCACAAGCCCAGGGGTAGCACTGTCCATGGGGAACAGGACCTCCCAACAGTATTCATTAACCAATAAATTGCCCTAAATGGGTATTATTTGGTGACAAAAGCCTTTAATTCCAGCACCTGGGAGGCAAAGGTGGGTCTCTAAGTTTGAGACCAGCCTGTTCTACAAAGCAAGTTCCAGGACACCGAGGGCTACAGAGAAAAACCCTGTCTTGAAAACAACCAAACCAAAAAACAGAAAAGAAAAGAAAGAAAGAAAGATGACATAAAGACATGCTTACCCACAGAGCAATTTATTTGGGTCATTTTCTCAATTAAGGTTTCCTCTTCACAACGTCTTTAGCTTGTGTCAAGTTGACATAAACTAGCAAGTACTGTGCCAAAGGTCTCATAATAATATTACTATCACACTATAAAACATTTCAGCTTTACAAGTCACACGGTCTTTAAAAATTCAAACACTTTAAAAAGTTTTAAATACTTACACAAAGTCTCTCGGAAAGGTCTACGCCTCTCTAAAACACCTAATGTATCTCTACTTCACCACAGTCTCTAAACTGAGGGGGCAGCTTTTGTAAAAAAAAATTAAAAAATTAAATTCCTAATACAAAAGGGAAAACCAGGGCACATTTGTAATCAAATGAAAGCAAACCAAAGTTCTGCAGTATGAAGTTCAGTGCATGACGTCTGGGACTAACACGATCCTTTGGGTCCAGAGAGCCTTGCAGTTCTACATCTATGGATAAAGCCTCTGTAGCACACACAACTTATTTCATAGACCCAGCCCAGCTCCATTCCATACCTACTGGTGTTCTTGGTGGCTATTCCATAGTATTGGCATCCCCCAAATGCTCTAGTCTCTGCTGCAACTGGGCTGCACCATTGTCAACATATCCTGGGTTCTCTCCAAGGACTCTGATTCCTGCTGTCATAGTTTAAGCCTTAACTTCTTTTCATTACTCCTTCCATCTTGGAGATTCCATTGAAACTGAAACTTTTCCTGGGGCTGTACTTTACCAGTGACTTCTCCTGAGTTCTCCCACTGTGAATCATCAGTTGTTGTCCATGACCCTATTTTTGCCTTTACACCAATATTAGGTAATGGGCTTATACACATTGCCACATTTGGTATCAGAATGAGGTACAGCATTGGCTCTTCCATTCCCTTACCCCCCCCCCCGAATGACACCCTCTATATGCTGATCCTAAGGAAACAGTTCCCAGAAATTTTTGCCTGTATTAGTTCTGGCCTCCTGGTAACCGTGACCAATTCTTCAACTCTAGCTAACAAGAAACATGGATTCTTCATTCAAATACCATATAAACAGTGCTGATAGAGCCTTTACTTCCCTCTGAAATGCCAGAAGTCTGATGTTTATCATCTGACTTCTTTCAGCATTATCTTCTCAGTTCCCACAACAGTACCTCACTCAGTTCTCACCACTGTCTTTTCTAGGCCAACATTCCCAAATTCTTCCATTCCTACATGAAAACATGTCAGGACTGTCACAACAATACTCCACACCTGGTAGCAGTTTCTGTATTAGCTGCTCTTATATTGCTATGAAAAACACCAGGACCAAAGCAACTTGGGGTGAAAAGGATTTATTTCATCTTAAAACTCTCAGGTCACACTTCATCACTTAAGTCAGTCAGGGCAAGACTCAATTGGGAACCTAGAAGCAGGAACTGAAGCAGAGGCCATGGAGGAACATTGCTTACTGACTTGTTCCTCATGGCTTGCTCAGCCCACTTTCTTATAGAACTCAGGACCACCTGCTCAGGAATATTACCACCTACAATGATCTGGGACCTCACACATGATTCACTAATTAAGAAAATATACTATAGACTTGTCACAGACTAATCTTACAGTGACATTTTCTTTTTTTAACTTTTATTTTTATTGATATATATATATATATTACCAATTTATTCATATTACATCTCAATTGTTATCCCATCCCTTCTATCCTCCCATTTCTCCCTCCTTCCTGCTTTCCCCCTACTTCCCTTTCCTATGACTGTGACTGAGGGGGACCTCCTTGCCCTTTATATGCTCATAGGGTATCAAGTCTCTCCTTGGTAGCCTGCTATCTTTCCTCTGAGTGACACCAGGCCTCCCCAGGGGACGTGGTCAAATATGGGGCACCAGAGTTCATGTGAAAGTCAGTCCTTACTCTCCACTCAGCTGTGGAGAATTTCCTGTTCATTGGCTAGATCTGGGTAGGAGTTTGAAGTTTTCTATCTTATGTCAAATTGACATAAAACAAACCTGTACACTAACAAATACACCACACAAAATATTTTTTAATATTTAGTTTTTGATTATATGTATATATGTAGTGATAGATATGTATACATGTGAATTTAAGTGCTCAAAGAGATCAGAGTAGAATGTTTGATCTTTTGGTACTAGAGATATAAGTGGTTGTGAGCAACCTCTCCCTACACAGATTCTAGGAACTGCACTCAGGTCTTTTGTAAGAGAAGTACTCATCATTAATCCAACTTTCAGTTAGGAATATAATTTGTGAGTTGGTTCACTTGCTTGGTCAGCCTCTGGGCATGTGGAATGCACAAAGCAGGAAAGAGGAGGAGGAGGGGAGGAGGAAGAGGAAGAAGAAGAAGAAGAAGAAGAAGAAGAAGAAGAAGAAGAAGAAGAAGAAGAAGAAGAAGGAGAAGAAGAAGAGAAGAAGAAGAAGAAGAAGAAGAAGAAGGAGAAGGAGAAGAAGAAGAAGAAGAAGAAGAAGAAGAAGAAGAAGTTATTGTTGTTACCAGGCTTACTATTCCTTCCCTCCAAGAGAAAAGAATATTTTTGGAAATGACATCATGTGTTTTAGATTTAAATAGACAGTTAAAAAACCGAGTGATGTTTTTAACCAAGTTCAGTTGCCTTTTTAAATTTTATTTTTGGGGTGTGTTACTGTGAGTAAGTGTGTGTGTCTGTGTGTGTATGTACAGTAGGTATTGTGATGGTTAATATTATCAACGTGGCAGATTCTAGAATCATCTGGAAGATGGGCTCTAGGCATACCTATGAGGGCTCATGTTAATTGCACGAAAATAGGAAGACCCATTCTTATGGGTGGGACCCTTCAATTTATGGGGATCCTTAACTATGTAGAATGGAGAGAGAGAACTAAGCACTAGGATTCATTGCTCTTTCCTGATTGCAGACATAACATGACCATTCCCTCAAGCTCCCTCATGCCTGCCACGATGTAATATAACCTGGAACTGTGAGGCAAATAAACCTTTTTTTCCTTTAACTTACTTTTGTCAAAGTATTTTTATCACACAGACACAGACACACACACACACACACACACACACACACACACACACACACACACACAGACTGGTGTTTTATTCAATTGCTCCACAACTTTATTTCTTGAACAGGTTTTCCCTGAGTGTAAGGATTATCAAAAGTCAGGCTCCTAGTCAATGAGTTTCAGGAATGCTCTAGTCCTCACCCACCACCACCTCTCCCCAGTGTACTGCTACTGACTTGAGCCACCAACTCATGTTTTTTACATGGATTGTAGTGATCAAAATCAGAGGTCATTCTTTTTCAAAACCCCTGTATTACTTTGATGTCCATTGCTTTGGTAAAGGCAACAATCAAAAGCAACTTCAGGAGGAAAGGAGTTGTTCTATCTTACAACTCCTGATAACAGACCATCACTGAAGGAATCCAGCACAGAAACCTAGAGGCAGGAACTAGAACAGAGACAATGAAAGAATGCTGCTTACTGGCTTGTTCCCTAGACTCACCTTTTTAATACCTCCTAGGACCATCTGCCCAGGGCTGGTGCTATTCACAGTGAGCTGGATCTTCTTACATTGATCATTAATCAAGAAATCATGCCTACAACCCAATCTGACAGAGGTATCTTCTCAAGATTTTCTCTTTCAAAGTGAGAGTTCTCCATGCCAAGTTACAAAAATACCAGCCAGCCTATGTACCTCTACATGTCTTTATTTGATTTTCAAAATCTATTATGATGCAGAAATACATAAAGTTATAACTAAACAAATAGATACATAAATAAAAATCAGGTGCCATGAAGATGAATAGATGGCTCAGCAGTTAAGAGCACTTTCTGCTCTTCCAGAGGACCTGAGTTCAGTTCCCAGCACCCATGGCATGTGGCTTATAACCACCTGTAACTTCAGCTTCTGGGAATCCATTCCATCTTCTGGCCTCTGGGGGTATGCCCACACACATGTGCAAACACAGGGACACACACATAAATAAAAACAAAATGACGTTAGAATGATTTAAAGAAAACAGTATTTGCAGTTGTATAAAATGCTCACCCATATTCCTACTATATTTTATATCAGCACAACTCTAGGGCAAGTGTTCTCATCAAAGAAGCATAAAATAAAGTGTGTTGATTCTGAAATGAAAGTAAGATAAAGAAGTTAACAATTTATCCTCCAAGCCTAGATGATGATAGCTTATCCCTTTCTGCATTAAAATGTGCCCAAGTGTACACACACACACATGTGCATACAAAACTATTAACCAGCACTGCGAATTTTCTCCTGGCCTTTTTCTTCCATTTGTCATTTTCATGTGTGTGTGTGTGTGTGTGTGTGTGTGTGTGTGTGTGTGTGTGTGTGTGTGTGTTTTAACTAGGCTGACTGGCCAGTGAGCTCCAGGGCTCTGCCTGTCTGCACACACACATATACATACATGTGCACATAGCAATGGGATTACAGGAGTATGCCACCATGCCTGGTATTTATGTGGGTGCTCTAGATTTGAACCCAGTTCCTCATGTTTGTATGGCAAGCCCTTTATTCACTGAGCCACCTCACCAGCCTCTGTCTTTTTCATTTTATATGGTTTTATTTGTAATTTTATTTGCTCTGGTAACTTCATGTGTGAGGGCTACTTCTACATCACTCTTTCCGTTTCTTCTGTCCTCCAGCTCTTTCTGTGTTCCCGTTCCTCTTCTCACATTTCTGATATACTCACACATACACCCATATGTTCACATGCATACACATAAAATGTATACATATACATGTTGTAAGCTTATAAACCAATGTTTGTTTCTCTATGTCTTTTTCAAACATCTTACTGTTATTTGCCATTTTTCTTCCCTCTTGCCCTCTATTACTCCTCCCCTCAAGCCCCAGTTAAAGACTTTCTTTCATTGTTCCCGTTACCTGCTTTAAAATACCTGGTTTAAATTTCCTGGCAGTTTACTTTGTTCACTGTTGACCTCTCTTGCTATAATTTCTGGAATTTTTAAAATCATAGCTTGGCTTTTATTTAACATCTCCTAATTTCGCCTAATTTGGCCTAAAGTCTGTTTTATGGGCTGACCACTGACATAATAGCCGGTAAAGGCAGCACTGGTATAAAGCCAACATGATGCATCCAGTTCTTTATTTTTTCTTTTCCACACAGTTCTACAGAATTTTCCCCACAGGTACACCATCTACAGGGCTTGAGAAACCTGTCTATCACTTGTGGTTTTTCACCTTGGTGAGTGCCTATCAAATTGACTCTTATCTTCTCTGTAAAAAAAAAAAAAAAAAAAAAAACCTTTCTATTGAATTTGAATTTTTCTCAGGTAATGATGATTAGCATATAAGTGGATCTAAATCTCTTAATGCCTACTTGGCATAAATCCTTTAGAATTGTGACAGTGGTAGCCACTGCTAGCCTGCAACCACTTGCTCAGTAGCTTGCTTGTACTGTTTCACAAAATGAGATTGGTGATGGAAATGAGCTGGCAGTAAATGTCATCATGGGATCCTAATGATAAACACACAGCAAGGCCAGGAATAATTCCTTGCAAATGGACTGAAAAGCATGTCTAGCTACTATAAAATAGCCAACCACAGAAATAGTGAGTTTGGTTTTAGTTGAAGCATTCCTATTATGACCAAATGAAATTAGCTACAATATCTGTGTAACTCAGAAGAGATATACAGGAAGCAAGCTCACCAGCCAGCAGGCCAGAAATGCCTCTGTTGTCACAATCAAGACAACATCTGACATGGTGCTACTTAGCAGTACTGACAGACAGGTCATGTGTATAGTGTTGTGGGCTAGCTCCAGCCCACTGATCACCAAAGAGCAATAGGAGAGAGGACTGGAAATGGACAACACTAAGAGGTTATCACAGATAGGCTAGTGAGCAGGTGTGTGTTGGTGGTCACCTGAGGAGAGTAAGGGGATGCAATCAGGGAGCTGATGGCTCTGCTTAGTGATCACTGAGAGAAGATCAAGCAAGAGCACGTGGGATGGCACCTAATGGGGCTCATTACAGACAAGATAGAAAGAGATAGCACCCCAGATTGCCCCTTCTCAGCCATGCTCAGAGAACAAGACATGTATAGTCCCTGAGATAGTGCCTGCCCAGTGCTCATAACAGACAGGACACTGGTGGAAAATGCCTGGCAGTATATTTCACACAGAATAACAGGAGGAAGGGCCTGATGGCTGTGATTCCTTGCCACATAGAGGACCAGGAGCAAGCAACTGGGGTTGTTTGTTCCCACAAGTTCCCCATTATCAGGCTTTATTATATCGTGTCATGACTAAAAAGTGTTCATATACTGTAAGTCATAGATAAATATATAAAATGAGCTAAGCAATATATATTAATATATTTAAGATATGGCACCAGCTTCAAAGAGGCAGTAATGGGAAGTTTCTCTAAAAGGTCTTTTAACTAGACCAAATCCAAATCCCTTGTTAGTCAGCCAAAGTGGGCTTTTTGTTTGTTCGTGCCTGTGTGTGTGTGTGTGTGTGTGTGTGTGTGTGTGTGTGTGTGTGTATTATGATGTGTTTATATAAACATATGTATGTATGTAGGTAGGTATGTATGTATGTATGCATATAGATAGGTGGAGTGATAAACCAGGGCACAGTAAAATGTGGGTCTTTTCAATGGTCTCTGAGTTTTACATTCCAAGTTGACTTCAAAGAAATTAAAATAATAGTGATGGCTATGTTGGAGTTTAATAGGAAAGCATGGATCGCAGTTATTATTACAAATAAGCATTTGTGATTTGCTTTGATTTTTCACATATTCATTTCATGAATGAAAAGCTATTTATCAAGGAGGATCCCATTTTCAGTAATTGTTCACATTGATTCACCACATAACATGTTTTCAGAACAGAAATGCCTGATATAACTGTTTCCTTGTCTGACAATGACTTTATTATTTATAGAAATTACAGACTAAGTTTTCACTGTAGTCTCAGAATTGCCTTCTTGATTTTAATATTGATCAAGTTAAATTAATAACAACTGCACTTTGCACTTGACCTTTAAGGCAATCACAATGTAAAGATCACATAAAAACCATGTGGGATGGAAAAGTCATAATCACATAGAAATGGGAACACCTCAGTGCTGCAGAACAGCCTGATCCTGGCTTATGAGTAATGAGACAAGGTGTATGAGATGAAAGAAAGCACAGATCCAGGACCTCACAGTGTACAGTTAATTTGGGAACTTACTGGCAAGTCCTGAGCAGCCACAAGACATAGCACATCTCCACAGTCTTGGTCTAAGGAAGCTGTAGGACAAATGTGACTCTGTATCAGTCATTATAGACCTGGTTCATCTCAAACTAGTGTCAAAGAGTCAGGCAAACCCCTGAATTGGAGGTTATACTGTAAAGTTTCCCATACCACTTGAATTGTTTTACGTATGTCTTGAACTTGGCAGTAGAGTTGGTTATGACCCATTATGGCTGCCATCTCACCAAGCTAGATCTATACACAAAGGTTCTTATTCTTTCTAAACCCTTACCAATCACAATCTAATTCTAATCTCTTTACATTTAGGTGTAAGATTGAAGAATAAGTGTGCTTTGTGACTTTTAGAAAGATGCAAAACAATTTTCCCATGCTATGCTTTTCAAGTTCATCTAGACATTTTCCCAAGCTTGACTAATTAGAAGTTTAATACCTTTTAAGTAAAATAAAAAGAACTTTAAATAATACAGAGACAGGAGAAGTCTACTTGTGAAACACTGAATCAAACCATCCAGTGTTGACAAACATTCGTGCTGGTTGTCAAAGCAATTAAGATGCCAAAGCATCCACCATCTTAATTATCTATTAATTCATTGCTAAGTAGTTCCTTCTTGCCAGACACTGGCTAAAGGAATATAAATAATTCTTCATCATTACTCAGGAATCTATGCTGAGAATAGAGACAGAATCAAAGACATGAATTTATGAGGTATCTTCAAGCAGCACATGAACAAAAGGCTATCAAGGCACAAGAAAGGGCAATTGGAATCTTTGGCCTAATTGGGAAAGGTTTCCAAGAGAAAATTATATATAAGGTAGAACTTGATAAAATTTCACTGGAAAGAAAGAGGGATCCCCAACAACGAACAGCATATTCAGAAATAGTGTTGTGAGCTTTGAATGCTCAGACAGAGGTACCCACAGATCAAGTGTGACTGCCATCCTCGGTCTTCCCATGCCAGCTGCTTCCATAGCTGGACCAGGATCCCTGATCGGATTAGGTCAGGTATGCTTCACACCTGGGAAGAACTTCCTATTGAGTGGCTGCTGACACTTTTGCTCACAGAACAATGATAATATTTTTTACCTGGCTAGTTCTTTTATTCTAAAGCCTTCTTTACCCTGCATCATCTTCCATGCATATACTGCTGACAGCTTTGTGCTTCTGGGTCTGATCATTTTTTTAAAATGGAGAAAAGGCAAGCTACCTAAGTCATGCAAGTGAAATAATCTCTCTTTAAAATACTTTCTAGAAAAGTTGAGCAAGAGATTGTGTGTTTCAATCACTCTATTACTACATATAGAAAAACATGTCCATGTTTCATATGAAACGAAAAGTATAGGCTCAGAGCCTGGGAGACCAAGTTAGCAGACCAAGCTCTCAGAATGAAGGAGATTGATTTACCCCAGAGGGACAGAGAGCAGTGATAAAGGACAAATACAGGAGATAAAGGAAGATTGGAAGGAGAAGGGAACATACGAGAGGGGAGAAAAGTGGAAACAAAAAGGGCTTTGCTCCAGAGTGGGACAAACGACTCTCTCCAGATAGAGAGGAGACACGTGTGGCCCATAGGCAAATGGCAGTTTATAAAGGTAAAGTAGAAAACTCCATGTTAGGATAAGGAGTTTAATTTTAATTGGGCACACTAATTATGTGAGTCAAGGGGGGCTTTTGATTGACCAACTTCAATACTTTGATAGCTGGGACTTGTTAGTTAGACTCAGGAGAAATAAATAACCAAATAAGGGAATGAACATTGTGGGCCAACTTTAGGAATGTAAACTAACAGGTTCTATTAAGGCACAGGGGATGTGGGCGAAGGACGAGGCCCATCTGAGCCTTGTTTGCCATGCTCAAGACAGCCACAATCACTTCATCATGAATCTCTCAGCAGCGGCATTCAGCTGCCTTTGACTTCTAGGCATTTTGAACATGTTTCCACAAATGGGAAAAACACTAACAAGGTTAGCATACATAGCACACGTAAGATCATGGGTCTGTCTGTCCCTGTTTCCTTCTCCACTCCTTCCATCATGCCCAGTTGTTGCCCACCCAGTGCTTTGCCAGTTTATAATCTCCTGGTGCTCAGTTGAAGCTCACTCTCTCTCTAGGGAAACACAGTCATAAAGAAGGGGGTTATCAGTTTCCTTTGGAAAGCAGCATAGGTGAGTATATAACACATAGGAACCTCACTCTCTCTAGGAGATTCTAACTTACTTCCTGGGTTTTGCTCCTTGGTTTTCAAGCTTACATTGTTTTTAATAAACTTACCAACTGCTACCATGTTCCTAGGATCTCATTTCAGCCTTGAAAATGTCTGGTCCTAGCTTCCTTCATTGGCATGCTTTCCCTGGTAACAAGATCTCTCTTCTTCATTACAGTACAAAAGAACAAACAAGGATCTGACCCTGAAAGGCATTTGGCAAGCCTGAGGACAGGATGCTTAAATGACAACTTGAAGCAAATCAAAAACCAAATTCATTTTATACTAATGCCACTTCTTATTTCATAAAGCATAGAAACAGAAGACATTTCCATTACTCTCTTAGTAACCAGGTCTAAAGGAATATTCTATCCCTCATTAGCAGGGATGAAACAATGCAATCGGATACAACACAGAGTATTTACAGCATTGCTTCTGTACATACACATACAGATCAGCAAAAATAATGGGTTGTCCATCGTGCTTCAGGAAGAAACCTTTTTCTCTGTCTCACAGCAAAGTTCTGGGCCCAAGAGAACATGGGGTTTAAAAAGGACAGAGCCTTGGGAGAACCTGTGCTTAGCCCCTTTAACAATAGAATATTGACCCTTTCAGAGTGACACAGAGTAACCACTGCTGCTGCTGGCTGGAAACAGTGCAGGGCACAGAGGACACACAGGGAGCTAGCCACAGGAGAGAAGCCAAAATGAGAGCCTCTGTGCAGCTTCATGGATGAAAGGGAGGGACTTTGAGTCTGAACGCAATGAACAGAGAGTTATGAACACTAGTGCTCAGATTATTTTCTCATTTCTAGTGCTGGACCACATATGGAACAGTAAACTCCCACATTTAAAGTGGGTCTTTCTGTGTTAATTAACCTAATCTAGATATCCCTCACAGACACCAGAGATTTGACTCCACAGTGACTCTAAGTCTCATCACATTGACAATCAAAATGACCCATCATGCCATATTAGTCTAATTCTCGTGTAATGTCCCATGGGGTTCTAGCTCTCATGCAACCCTGCCTCAGTATCCAGTCTTACATATTGTTATTAGATCCTGCAACAACAATTTGTGTTGAATATGGAGGGATGTGCTTACTGATCCATTTGCCTACTATTTCATATCTGCTTATAGACAAGAACTGGGAAATAATCCCCTTTGGTTTTCCAGTGGCCATATTAAAAATTACACAGGTCACATGTGCTTATCTAAACTGCCCCAGTGATGGATTGCCATAGGGATAGTCATTGTCACCTGCACATTGTAAGATATTGATTTGGGCCCTACCTTAGCTTCTTTTCATGTTGCTGTGATAAAATACCCTACAAAAATAACTTCAAGGTAAAAGAGTTTATGTTGGCTTGTGTTTCCATTGTGGAAAAGAAGGCATGGCAGCAAGCTGGGAAGGTGTGGAAGCAGGAGCATTCATTGGGATGATTATATTACATACACACCCAGAAACTAGACAGAGGAAGCAGGAAGTAGGGCCAAGGAATAAGTCCTCATAGCCTGTCATGTCCTCAAGCTAGGCTTCATGTTCCAAAGGTTCCACAACCTTTTCAGGCAGCAGCAGTTGAGGACCAAGTATGCAAACATGTGGGTCTGTGCAGGGCAGCTCATATTCAAACCACAAAAGGCCTAGGTAGAATGTGGGTTAAAATTAGTAAGGTAAATAAAGAAAAGTCAGTTAAAAAGCTTTCAAATACCACAGAGAGACAATAAGCTGCCCAGAGCATCAGTCTTTGCTAAGCAAGGCTCCCCAATGGCCACCGGACGCTGCTAAGCATCCTTCAACATTCTCACCATTAGAAAAGAGTCATTCTTCACAGAACCTCCTTAGGAGCTTCAGGGAAGGCTGGTTTATATCCCCTTACTAGGTTCCATCCTAGTTGAAGAGAGGAATTCCTCCAGAGGGGATTCACCCAATCTGTAAACTAGAGTTTGTTTTACTACACCCCCCCCACACACATTGGGGAGGGGGCTTTAGCCCTAGAGTAACTACAAATGATTTTATTTAAAATATATTTTAAGAATTCTAAAGAGGGGGTTGAGGAAATGGCTCAGTGGGCAAGGGTGCTTGCTGCTAAGTTTGGCAATGCTGATTCAGTGTCAGGAACCCAAAGAGTAATAGCAGAGACCATATATCTTAAAATTGTCCTCTCGATTCCATACACACTATTGAAAATGTGCATGCCTGTGCGCACACACACACAAGTAGTGCATGTAATAAGAATAAAAACTAAAAATCTCTGCTTTATACTTTATTCAGTCGTGCATGGTTTTCCATAGCTACAGAAAACTGACTAATGTAAATAATTTTCTCTATTTTTTATGGTTTAGATCACACAAAGGTTTAGGCACTCTCAATTTTATTTTATTTTGGTGTAATGTAATTTCTTTTATCTACTTAGAGATAGAATCTTGGTCAAAATCCCTTTCTTTGTCAAGTTAAAGTACTAAGAACAAATCTATAGGAGTTTAAATTTATTTGAGGTCCATTTGAACAATTCCTTGATTTAATTTTCACTTGCTGCTTTATTAGAAATGTTTTATCTGCTCTTGTTTATGTATTGTTTTTTAATAATTTCCCAAAAGCCTCACAGGCTAAGAGTTAAGTACCCTAAGAGTTCAACATGTTCAACAAACTGCTCTAACCCAAACCAGAGTATGACACAAGGAAAGCAACAGAGCCAACAAATCTGGGCCCAAGGGGGTCTGCAGAGACTGAAGCACCAACCAAGGACCATGTATGGTGAGGACCTAGAGGCCCTGTTCAACTGTAGTAGATAAACAGAACAGTCTCCACGTGAGTCCCATAATATGAGGGATAGGGGCTGCTCTGACATGGACTCTGTTGTCCACTCATTGATCACCTCCCCTTGGCAGAGTGGCCTATTGAGACCACAGAGAAAAAGGACACAGGCAGTCCAGATAAGACTTGATGGGCTGGTGTCAGATGGTAGGAAGCAGAGTTCCCTCTTTCTGAAGACTAGGAGAGTGGAGAACTGGGAGAGGGAGGGAAGGTGAGACTGAAAGGAGATGACTGAGGAGGCTACAATGGTATGTAAAGTGAAAATATTTTTAAAAATTAAAAACAAATAAAAGAACAGAGTAGCGATAGCAGGAGCTGGATATGAGAGGTGCATGGGAATCAAAACACTGCTTTATATTCCATGACTATAAACTATTCATATTTGGCAATTAGAAATAAGTAAGTTACCACCATTTTTAAAATAAGCCAGTGTTAATTTAGGGTTCTTTTGAAAATTTGCTTTTATTTAAGACCGACATTATAAATTTACAAAGCAAATTTGTTGACTCAGACTTCCCTAAACTATGGCTGAACAAGAACAACAAAGATATAAAATTCATATTATCAAGCTAAAGCTATCACGGCATGTAGGGATATCCCTCTCATCCATTTGGTGGGTAGACACCTCAGGCCACTGAAGCCAGCATTACTGAGCAAGAACCTGTCTCAGGAAAGCAAATAAAATCCAATGAAGCATAGTGCTCTAATCAACCTTCATGGAAATAATGGGATTTGTGGCTTGATTTTCTTCTACAGAATATTTATGCACATAAATAACTATAATCTCCTTTGTAGCAGTAAAATATATCCCTCCTATGAACCTCAGTATACATTATGTGTCCGCCTCTCTCTCTAGCCAGCTTTCGGCATATTTTCTGCTCCATAAGGTTTCTTACTGTAATAAGAATATTGTGCTCATGATGATGTTGCACTTCACTCAAATTTGTGTTCCTGTTATCATGGCAAAAGTCAGTTTTTATCTTCAAGTTTAAATTTTTAATTGGATGTATAACAGCTGTTACTAAAAATGATGCTTTTAACCTGCCAGTGAAATGGTCTTCCAAGAACCTCACTTAGATTTCATGAATTAAATGGAAGACATTCAGGTTAACTGTAAATAACTGTTTTGCATCCTGATATACCTTTGGATATTGAGAAGACATAGGACTCACTTCACTGCTTGCAAAATTCTTCTGCTAATGGAACCAACGTGTCAACAGCTTTTGTTTCATATTTCTACATTTATTTTCTTAAAATGGTTGAAAGTGATTACACATGACATTAACTTAACACTCATGTGACCCAAATATTGAGTCTCACTGTCAGAGAACTGTGCAGACACCATTGAACAGCACTTGGCCACTATCTTCAATGAACTGATAGTGGTGCAAAGGCCTGGTTAGTGAAATATTCCTGACCTTGTATAGCCACTGATGACACCACATACCACAGAGAAAAGAATAGCAGCCACATGATTTTTTTGTTACACTTTCTCACCAGTTTCCATATTCATGATTTCATTTCTTCTTAATCATTACCTTTTACTTTTTTAGCTCACTGCAACCAAAATTTCCCATCTGGTGGAGTGGAAATAATTATAAACTGTTATTAACTGTATATTTGTCTCACAAATCTGCTCAATGGCCTCTGCATAGTTCCCTACACAGTGAGACTCAGTACTTGGGTCATAAAAGTGTTCAAAGTTAATGGTAAGTGAAGATCAAGGTCACCAAGGCTGTTCAAAACTGCTCAGCTTCCTGCCCTGCCATAGTCCACTTACATGTCTATAATTTTTTTACCAGTTCCAACCGACCATGCAAAAGGCTAGAAAATTCAAGAGGCTCAAGTATCTGCTCAGCCGAGCAGAACAAATCAATCTTGCTCAAAGTGGGGTGCATGGAAGCTTGTTAGACTGTCATATTCCAGAGCCAATGAGCCAGAATCTATACTGCATCAGATCCCACATGTCTAATCCATCTGCCAGCTTGGAAACCTCTGGTATAGTTTCCCTGCCACCACAGAGACATTAGAAGCTAGCATAGAGAGAATGTGTGTCCTTGTCACTGGCTGATGGCATGCTGTTGTCTGAAAGGGATTGCTTAGCTACATTGCATGGTCCAAGGCAGCCTTATGGAAATGGCATTTTTCACATTGTGATGAAGTGATAATTATTTGCAAAATGAGTCCTACTGATGAAGAATACCTTATACATCCACAGATATTAATAACAATCCTTTGAAATAACAAACTCACATGTAAAACCAGAGAAGGCTGTCACAAGCAGAGAGCCATACTAATTTGATCTCCAGTAAAAGTGTTTACCAGTATCCATCATTAAATGCAGTTGCTTTGTAAATTCTATGTACTGTCATCTCAGCAATAATATCAAGACAACACAGCATTTTTTGTATCTTTTCACTTGCTAATTTATTCTTTTCTTTTAAAAGTATTTACTTGTTTTTATTTTATATATATGAGTGTTTTGCTATATGTATATATGTGCACAATGGATATACCTGGTGCTTATAGAGGGCAGAATAGAGTTTCAAATCACATAAAACTGGAGCTGCACACAATTGTGAGCCACGATTTGGTTTCTAGGACCCAAACCCATGTTTTCCGTAAAGTCAATAGATGCTCTTAATCACTGAGCCATCTCTCCAACCTCTTTACAGCTTATCTCAGTTATGAAATATTTTGAACATTAACTAAGTCCAACTTCACGTAAAGATGTGTGTGTGTGTGTGTGTGTGTGTGTGTGTGTGTGTGTGTGTGTGTGATGTCTGCACTAGGCAATCAGCTCTAACAGCAAGTCCTGTTCCTAGTACGGATCCTCTAAGCAGCAGGTACATTAATTTTGGAGCAGTTAAGTATGCTAGTATATATAGTAACTGAAAATTTCAAGACACTGTTGGGTTCAGTGGCTCAAATGAAGAAGACCTATTGAATATGTAAAGATTCTAAGCATCCTACTTAATGAATATGTACTATTAATAGAAGTTACCAAGTCCCATTGACATTTAACCACACAGATAAATTGAGATTTGTCTTTACCAGTTTCCTATTACAAGAATAGGTGTGAACTCAAGCAAGAAACAGAACAAGATTAAATGCCATCACCATGAAATACTGTCACTGAGCCAGCAGTCTAACACTACCAATTTGAGGGCTTGGATTGATTTTCTCATCACTAGATAAAAACAAGAGAGGAAGAAGAGTTGGTACTTTTAAATAACTTTTGATGGTGTAGAATAAAATTCAATGTAATATTTTCTAAGCTCAACAACTTAAACCCTGAACTTTTTTTTTTTTTTTGCTTTTTAAGAGTTTTATTTTATTTATACCCTTTAATTTTATGTGCATTTGTGTTTTACCTGCATGTATATTTTTGTGAAGGTACCTGAACTTGGAGTTACAGACAGATGTGAACTCCATGTGGGTGCTGGGATTTGAACCCATGTCCTCTGGAAGAACAGTCAGTGCCTTTAACCACGGAGCCATCTCTCCAGACCCTAGCTTCTAATATTACTATTTTATGGTATTACAGTTATTCTCTTGGCTCTTTCTGAGGTTATTTTGTTTTTGTCTTTGTCTTCTTATAGATTATTCAGTGATGATTTTACATCCAAAACACCTGCTATGATTCAGGCATTGGATGTACCCTAACACACAAGTGTCCATCAATCTGCAATGCTGATGTTTTTCTCTGATGCTACAGCAAACATCAGGAGGTCCAGCGCATCTAACTTATTTTTCCTAATCAGATTCCTCACAAGTCCACATTCATTCTTATAGATGCCTATCCAGTGGCATTCCTGCTGATTTTGTTCTACCTGTATAATTTTATAGATTTTTTTTTCTTGGAGAAACTGACTACTACAGAAGTAGTGGTGAAATTGTTATTTTTATTGTTTGGGACTTTACTAATATATCCCCAAAATAATTCAAGAAAATTGAAATGAAAGTTTTAAAAAAAAGAAATATAACACAAATTATGAAAAAAAGAACCAATATTTTAGAACAAATTCATCTGGAATTAATTTTTTAAAATTATTATTAGGGAGTATCCAAGATGGTAGCACCAAACACACACCTTGTGTGATTAGCAGAATAGCAGTGACTGCACAGTGACCTAAGGACTAAATTGAGAACTACAAAATACCAGTGCTGGTGATTCCCAGGGAATAGGGGTCCACGCTGTGTAGAATACAGATGGGTCTACCCTAAGGCCAACAGGTTAATCCACAAAAAATGTCTCTGGGTCCCTTCAGGCTTATGTGCAGTCTCCAAAGTCTAGTGACTCACTTGCATGTGCACAGCACTTGTGCTCTGGGTATCAGATGAAATGAGACTACAAAACACCAGGGTCTAAATTTTTTAGCCCAGAGGACACCCCACAGTCTGGAACACAAGTGGATCTGAACTCAGGACCCCCAGCCAATCTACATAAAATTCCTGAGTTCACATAGTCATGGGCCTGAGCTCCAAGGTCTAGCCTCATGCCTGGTGGGGCACACAGCATCTGAGCTCTGTGTCTCAGACATAACTGTGGGATACAAAACACCAAGGTCTGGATCTTTTTGCCTAGAGGAGACCCCACAACCTGGAACACAAGTGACCTGATCTCAGGTTACCCAGGCAATTCACAGAAACTTTCCCAGTCGATGTAGGCATGAGCACAGGCTCCAATGTCTAGCCACATACCTGGTGGGTCATGCAGCACTTGATTTCTGTGTCTCAGACAGAACTGTGGGCTGCAAAATACCAGTGTCTGGGTGATCTAGCACAGAGGAGAGCCCACACTCTGGAATAGTCAGGTTACCCAGCCAATGAACAAAGAGTGCCCTGGCCCACACAAGAATAGGCATGGGTCCCAGGTTTAGTGACACACCTAGCCAGAGTGCATCACCTGCAATATGTGCCTCAGAAGGAACTGTAGGCTACAAAACACCAGTGTCTGAGTTTCCCCACCAAGAGGAGACACCACTGCATGGAATAAAGGTAGATCTGACCTCAAGTCACCCAGCTGGTCCATGGGAAGTTCCCAAGCCTGATGTTAGGTCACCAACCTGATCTACCTGAAAAGGTGCCTGATCCCCACAGATGAGGGGGTTTAGCCAATACTCCTCAAATTATTCCAAAATATGGAAATAGATGGACCCTTGCCCAGTTACTTTTCTGAGGTCATAGGTACTCTGATACTCAAACCACATAAAGACTAAAGACTCAACCAAAAAGAGAGAATTAAAGACAGTTTTCTCTTATGAACATAAATACAAAAATACTCAATAACATACTTGGAAACTGAATCCAAGAACATATCAAAAAGATCATCCTCAATGATCACATAGGTTTCATCCCAGAGAGTCAGGGATGATTCAATTTAAGAAAATCAATAAATGCAATTCACAGACTGTAATGAACAGACTGAAAAACAAACACATGATCATATTATTGGATGCAAAAAAGCCTTTGACAAAATCCAACACCTACTTCATGCTAAAAGTTCTGGAGATATTAGGGATACCAGGGAAATATCTAAATGTACCAAAGGCAGTTTACAGCAAGACCATGGCCACCATCAGCTAAAGTGCAGAAAAACACAAAGCTACTAAAATAGGGAACAAGACTAGCTTGTCCATTCTTTCCATATCTATTTGATATAGCACTTAAGTTTTAGCAAGAGCAATAACACAGCAGAAGGAGATCAGTGAGATACAAATTGGAAAGAAGCAGTTAAAGTATCCATATTTGCAAATGATATGATAGTATACATAAATGGTATTCCTAAAGCTGATAAACACTTTCAGAAAAGTAACTGGATAAAAAAATAACACAAAAACCAGTAGCCTGACTATATAGAAGTGACAACGAGACTGAGAAAGAAATCAGGGAAAGAACATCTTTCACAATAGCCTCAAATACTATAAAATATATTTAGGTAACTCTCACCAAGAAAGGGAATGACTTCTATGATAAAAACGTCAAGTCTTTGAAGATGAAATTGAAGAATAATTTTAGAAGATGGAAAGAACTTCCATGCTAATGGATGGCTATAATTAATATAATATAAATGACCATCTTCCCAAAAGCAATCTACAGATTCAGTGCAATCCCCATCTAAATTCCAATATACAGACCTTGAACGGACAATTCTCAGATTCATATGGAAACACACACACAAGACAGACAAACAAAGAGACAAAAACAAAGCAGCTAAAACAATCACGAGCATAAAAGAGCCTCTACTTTCCTCATCTTTCCCAATTTCAGTTTCTATTATGCAGTGTATGAACGAATTGCCTGGCCCAGCTGCGTCAAGAGGAATGTCTCATAGGATTTTTAGGTTAGAGTTCCATGGCTCCTGGGACACTGCACCTTCCAGTTCCTGAGAAATTGGGGCACTCCTCAGGCAGAGAAGAATCCAGGCTTCTCTGTCTTCCTTAGAATCAACTAAGCACGCAGAAGCTTGACAGGACAATTGGTCTCAGATCCTGTATAGCTAAAAAAAAATGTCATAATATCCTGGCAACTACCATTGTGTTGATCCTGACAACAGCCAAAATATTCTGCTACTGATAAGCACATAAAAGGTCTGGCTGCCTGCCATAAACTTGTCAGTCTCAGTTTTACTGTGACCCCCTCCAACCTACAATGAGGTTCATTATTCACTGGCCATTTCAGGCAACCTTGGCCAGGTTATCTTTTTTTTTTACAAAGACAAAGAGTAAATTTATTTAAATTACTAAAATAGTATTCAGAGTTCTTTACACAATAGCTGCTACAATCATTTTTCCTGAAAGATATAAGCAACATATCACTTCAAAATCATTTAAGCCAGTGGAATATTTAATAAAGCACTATTTCCATATATGTAAAAATAAAGACTTTCAAAACCCTTTTTATAGTTCTTTACAAAATAAACCGGATCATCTGACTTCTAACAGGGACAGATTATAATAAATGTATAAATATTGGTAGTCTCCCTGAAAAGAAGGAAGGCCACTTTCTACCACCCACAATGAGACTCCCAGAAGGTAAAGATGGGTTGACTAGTACTCTAAATTTTCATTTAGATGCCTATACACAAAGGAACTCAAGGTAGATCTAAAATTATAAGAGGCCATGAAAATCTTCACCTACCAGGAAAGTGGAATAGATGTGAGGACATCCTATTGGGACTGTAGGTGAGAGAAGTATTGGAGAATGGGGAAATAGAAGGATCCAGAGGGTCCTAGAAACCTACAAGAAGAACATTATGATGAGTAGATCTGGGCCTAGGGGTTCTGCTCAAGCTATGGCACCCACCAAGGACAATACGTGCAGCAAACATCAAACCCCTAGCCAGATCTAGCCAATGGACAGGACATTCTCCACAGTTGAGTGGAGAGTGGGGACTGACTTTCTCATGAACTCTAGTGACCCATATTTGACCATGTCCCCTTGATGGGGAGGCCTGGTGGCACACAGGGGAAGGATGGCAGTCTACCAAGAAAAGACTTGATACCTTATGAGCATATACAGGGGGAGGAGGTCCCCCTTAGTCATAGTCATAGGGGAGAGGAATACAGGGAAAGCGGGAGGGAGGGAGGAATGAGAGGATATAAGGGGTGGTGTCCCCGTCCGCGGGTTTAGTTATTCGGGTTCTTGAAGGGGGTCGCGGCCTGTAAATAAGATTGGGTGGGAGAGAGACACGACTCTTGAAAGGTTGGTCTTATCAAGAGTCATTTACTGAAAGCAGGTGTATGATTTTTAAAGTGTGCTTCAGGAAGGGCAGGGGAAGGAGGGAGAGCAGTGGGAGAGTACAGAATCTTCTGGGGTAGGAACCCCTGGGACAATGTATGGGGCGGGGGGAGGAGACAGGTGGCCCCGCGGTCCTCTCCCAGAGAGCACAGCACGTCAGATGTTCATGTACCGTGACTCCTGTGAAAGGCTACAAAGCCGCGGTACGCTGAGTGTTTCTTTTCTCAGGGCCAAGTTCCCTCTCCTGGGGCCAAGCACAACCTTTGCGGTTTGTCCGTTGCCAGGCAAAATGTTTGATAAGTTCTTTCTGTATAGGCTGGCTGGAAAGGGTCAGCTGGAGTTCAACGCAACCAGGGTCTCTCAGCTCAGCCAGGGTCTCTCGGCTCCCGACAGGGTGGGATAACAACTGAGATGTAATATGAATGAATTAATAAAAAATAACAATAAAAATAAAAAATAATAAAATTGTAAGAGGAAAAACAATAACAACAACAACAACAAAATAGCTGACAAATGAGAAAGCAGAGGTAAGTGCAAAAACCCTAATATACTATAGCATTACAGATGTATGTCCAATATTCTTTATGTGTGGTAAGGGTCACACTTTTTGGTTTGAGGCATTCAAAATTGATCATGTGATAGAATATTTTTGTATTTGTTATGGAGTGCTATTCATGGAACTTAAAGTATGGACTTACAAACATAAAATGGAGTATTTAATAGCCCAGCAGAGAGCTGTTTTTCCAATATTTGAACTTGTGTTTGTGGGTAGTGATTATGTGTGTCGCGGGCGGGGGGAGGTGAGGTGAGAGAGTTTTTGTTCTGGAGCCCAGGCAGGCTGACTTGAAACTCACTATATTGCTAACGATGGCCTTGGATTTCCAGAACCTTCCTATTTCAGCTTCCAAAGTGCTGGGATTGTATACGTGAGTCACCTGACTTTGAGATGGTTTTATACTGCTGGGGAATGTAATTCCATGGCAGAGCACCTGACCAATATAAGTTTAGGCTTAATCCCTACTATTGGGAAAAAGTAAGAAGACCAACAGCATCAAATAACCAGGGCTCTGAGGGGAGTGCCATGCCACAGGGAACCCATCCCAGATCACCAAGTTGCATGAGAACTGAGCAGGTCCTCTTCCCATTGGCCTGGTTATTAAGCACTGGTGCTTACAGGTAGCATCTGGAATGAGAACTTGAAATTTGGGAACTTACAAAAAAGAAAAAAAATGTTAAAGTTAAAAAGAGGCTAAAGTTGAGGAATTCCTGGGTTATTCTAGGCACACAATTATAAAGCAGGAGATTATTTCATTGGAAGTTTTTAAAAAATGGGACAGGCAGGGTCAAAGGAGTGAGGTTTATTTGCAGACGTTCTTGAAGGTCGAAGGAGATAAAGCAGACACCATGAGGTGTTGAAATTCCTGGAGGTCACAGAAGACTTCAAACTTCTATCCCTGAAGAATGCTCTCTGGATCCCAAATCTTAGTCCTGGTAAGGAAGAGCAATTCAGGGAGAACAGAAAAACATTCCTAGTGGTGCTTTTCAGTTCTGGAAAGAAATAAAAATGGTAATAAAAGAAAGTGACAGAATTTAAACTAAAAATGAAAGTGATAAGAAAAACAGCAGAACTAACACTGGGAATAGAAGAAGACGTAGAGCCTAAAGATATGTTATCTAGTGTCTCTGTCTGTGGTGATGTCGGTGGTCCTCCTGCTCCTGGTGCTGATTTTGCACAGACCCCCAACTTCCTACTCCAATTCTGTCTGTATCCAAACCTTATCTAGCAAGCACCGTTTCTGATAGCATGGAGAATTTTTTTGCTGCTTCCCTTCATCTCTTACTGAGGTTATTTAGGAAGCTTCTTGAGCCTGACAGGAGAATTAATTCCTTTAGGTCAGGGTGCAGGTCTGTGGTGCAAGAGGCTTTACACTGTGCCTGGAAGTGACACACCCAATCCTAAGAACCGGGCACACTGAGTTAGAAATAATATATGCATTTCATTTAAGAATCTTAAGCACACTTGTGCTCAATATGGGTTGACTGCTCCTTTTAACATGTCTCTCCTTGATTCTATTTCTGGGAATGCTTTTGTTCCTGCTCATTGGAGAATATTGGCAAAAGCTTGTCCTACAGGGGGTAAATAGTTACTGAAGAGGAATTATTATTCAGAAAGGGGTCAGGAACAAGCTATCAGAAATGAGCAAAATAATGTGCCCATAACTTTTGAAATGTTATCAAAAGAAGGCATATATACTGGTGCTCAGTGACAAATTACATATCCTCCTGCAGCTTATGGACAAATCTTTTGGCATTACAAGCATGGTAGAAATCATCAGATTTTGGAAGAAAGACAGAGGAATTTTCTAAAATTAGGCAAGGATCTGATGAGCCATATAAAAAAATTTGGTTTCTCGAAGAACAGGACGATCCAAGATGGCAGCGAGCAGTGTGGACCACGTTTGGAGGCTCCAGTGAACAATTCAGGGAATTGCACAGATTTCTGAGCCAGGACCACCGAGGTCCGAACATCACGGCAGTGGGAGTGCTCCATGGTTCAGACGGACCAGGGTGCGAAGGACCTGCATGTCCCTGCACATGGGAGGAGCGTGGATTTTCTCTGGTCGGAGCAGCAGCGGCAGAGGCAGCAGCACCAGCGGCACCAGCAGCGGTGGCTGAGGTTTGCAGCTCATAGCCTTCCGGTGGAGGCGATTGGTGTGGTGGTTGGTGGGAGTTGCTGCGGGAGAGGGGACTCGGGGCAGGATTTGGGTCGCATGGAGCCTTCGGACACAGACTGGACTCGGTGGACAGTTCGGCCCCAGAGTCCTGGGTACTGGCCCAGCACAGCAAGCAATTCTGCCCGAGGCACTAACTCAGCTTCGGCCACAGCTCCCCTGCTGTGGCGCAGGCTTAGTTGAGCGCGCAACTCCACACTAGGCAGCACCTCAGCTCAGCGGCAGCTCCCCTGCGGTGACACAGTCTGGGCAGAGCACTTGGTTCCACCATTGGCGCTAACTCAGAGCAGCCGCAGTTCTCCTGCTGTGGGACAGGCTTGGCCGAGCATTCAGTTCCACCCTAGGTGCCACCTCAGCTCAGCGGCAGCTTCCCTGCAGTGACACAGTCTGGGTGGAGCACTTGGTTCCACCATTGGTGCTAACTCAGAGCAGCCGCAGTTCTCCTGCTGTGGCGCAGGCTTGGAGGCGTGCTCAGTTCCATCCTAGGCACCACCTCAGCTCAGCAGCAGCTCCCCTGCGGTGACACAGTCTGGGCGGAGCACTTGGTTCCACCACTGGCGCTAACTCAGAGCAGCTGCAGTTCTCCTGCTGCCCCGCAGGCTGGACAGAGCGCTCGGTTCCACCAGCTCTAAGAGTCTGGTTGGACACAGTGTGCAGTTTGAATCCAGAATTCCTGGCTGAGATTGGTGGACTCGGGCCCTGAGTCAATAACTGACCACAGCACGCACTTTGGGCCAAAAGGCCCTAGCGGAGCTTGGTGAGTAGTCCCAGCCCAAAAATTTTGCCTGGACCCTGTGTGCATTTTGGGCCCAGAATCCCTAGCTGAGCTTGGCAGACGGTTCAGGCCCTGAGAATCTAGCTGAGGTCAGCCCGTGGTTCGGGCCCAGTGTTCCTGGCTGGACTTGGCAGGGAACACAGAAGGCTGTGGATACCTTGGCCTGACCCAACGATCATTCAGAGACCCAGAACAATTGCAGGATCCACAGCACAGGGGGGCTGAAGATCACTGGCTGTGAGAGACCAGAACAACAGGGCTAACCTCCTAACATCCACACCAGTGAAGCTTTGAGCTCGCAGCCTAGGGAAATCGTGAGAAAACAAGTGAATCTATCGTCAGACACCCTCCATCCCACTCTGCAAACTACCCAAAAAAAAAACAAAGATGGCAAGATGTCTAAAGGACAATGAAAAAGCATATGCAAAAAAAGAAACAAAACAACATGGCGTCTCCAGTTTCCAGCTATCCCAAAGAAAACAACCCAGAGAACTCAAATACAACGGAAATACAAGAAAATGACCTCAAATCCTTAGTAATGAGGATGATAATGGAGGAAACAAATAAAATTTGTAATCAAATGCAGGAAGACACAGACAAACAGGTGAGAGACATAAAAGAAGCACATAGAGTGGAACTGGAAAAATTGCAGGAAAATGCAAACAACCAGATGAAAGAAATAAATAAAATGGTTCAAGCTCTGAAGACCTATAAAGAGGCAATGGAAGAAACTCAGGAATATACAAAAAATCAGGTGAAAGAAATCAAAAAATCAGTTCAAGATCTGAAAATGAAAATGGATTCAATGATAAACACACAGACAGAAGAAAAACGAGAACGTGAGACCTCAGAGAAGAAGGCGAGCAACACACAGGTGAGCTTTTCTAACAGAATCCAAGAGATGGAAGAATGAATCTCAGGGCTAGAAGATACAATCACAGATATTGAATCAACCATTAAAGAAAATGCCAAATCTGGAAAACTCGTGACACAAAACATCCAAGAAATTAAAGACATCATGAAAAGAAGAAATCTGAGGATAATAGGCATTGAAGAAAGAGAAGACATCAGACTCAGGGCCCAGAAACTATTCTCAGCAAAATCATAGAAGAAAATTTCCCCAATCTAAAGAAAGAAATGCCTATAAACATACAAGAGGCCTACAGAACACCAAATAGAATTGACCAGAAAAGAAAAACTGCCCGCCACATAATAATCAAAACACAAAACATGCAGAACAAAGAAAAAATATTAAAAGCTGCAAGGGAAAAGGGCCAAATAACATTTAATGGTAAACCTATCAGAATTACACCCGACTTCTCAACAGAGAACATAAAAGCCAGAAGGGCCTGGACAGAGATCCTGCAAACCCTAAGAGACCACAGATGCCAGGCCAGACTACTTTACCCAGCAAAATTATCAATAACCATTGATGGAGAAAACAAAATATTCCATGACAAAAACAAATTCAAACAGTACCTATCCACAAATCCAGCTTTACAGAAGATACTAGAAGGAAAACTCCATCCCAAAGGGTCAAGCTACAACCAAAACTAACCAGGAAATATAACTATCCCATGGCAAAAACACAACTACACAAATGCTCGACTAGAAACAACATCAAAATTAAGACTCTTAACAGTCACTGGACATTAATATCTCTCAACATCAATGGCCTCAATTCTCCAATAAAAAGACACAGACTAACTGAATGGGTACATAAACAAGATCCAACATTCTTCTGCATTCAAGAAACACATCTCACCCATAATGAAAGGCATTACCTCAGGGTAAAAGGTTGGAAAAAAATATTCCAAGCAAATGGTCGCAAGAAGCAAGCAGGCGTAGCCATTTTAGTATCGAACAAAATAGACTTTCAACCAAAATTAATCAAAAGGGATGAGGAAGGACACTTCATACTCATCAAAGGTAAAGTCAACCAAGATGACATCACAATTCTGAACATCTATGCTCCCAATAAAAGGCACCCACATTTGTAAAAGATCTCCTAAAAAAGCTTAAACCACACATCGATCCCCACACAATAATAGTAAGGGACTTCAACACCCCACTCTCACTGAAGGATAAGTCATTGAAACAGAAACTAAGCCGAGAAATAACATCAATAACCAATGCCATGGGTCAAATGGATCTAACAGATATCTATAGAACCTTTCACCCAAACAAGAAAGAATACACCTTCTTCTCTGCACCCCATGGAACCTTCTCCAAAACTGATCACACCGTAGGTCACAAAGCAAGCCTCAATAGACACAAGAGGATTGAAATAATACCGTGTAACCTATCAGATCACCATGCTCTTAGGCTGCAATTCAACAACAACAGAAATAACAAAAAGCCTACATGTACATGGAAACTAAACAACTCTCTGCTAAATGACACCTGGGTCAGGGAAGAAATAAAGAAAGATCAAGGAGTTTCTGAAATTCAATGAAAATGAAGAAACAACATACCCAAATTTGTGGGATACATTGAAAGCAGTGCTAAGAGGAAAATTTATAGCACTAAGTGCCTTTAAAAAGAAATTGGAAACATCGCACATAAGCATCTTAACGACACAACTGGAAGCCCTAGAAAAAAAAGAAGCAGAAACACCCAAGAGGAGTAGACGCCTGGAAATAATCAAACTCAGGGCTGAAATTAAAAATTAGAAACTAAGAAAACAGTCCAAAGAATCAACAAAACCAAAAGCTGGTTCTTTGAGAAAATCAACAAGATAGACAGACCATTAGCCAAACTAACTGAAAGGCAGAGAGACAGTATTGAAATCAACAAAATCAGAAATGAAAAGGGAGACGTAACAACAGACACTGAAGAAATTCAAAGAATCATAAGATCCTACTTTGAAGGCATATACGCCACAAAATTTGAAAATCTAAGGGAAATGGACAATTTTCTTGATCAATTTCACTTGCCAAAGTTGAATGAAGAACAGATAAACAAGCTAAATAGTCCCATTTCCCCTACAGAAATAGAAGCAATCATCGATGGTCTCCCAACCAAAAAAGCCCAGGGCCAGATGGTTTCAGTGCAGAATTCTACCAGACCTTCAAGGGCGAGGTAATAGCGATACTCTTCAAGCTACTCCAAAAGATAGAAATGGATGGAAAATTACCAAATTCATTCTATGAGGCCATAGTCTCATTGATACCTAAACCTCACAAAGACTCAACAAAGAAAGAGAATTTCAGACCAATTTCTCTTATGAACATAGATGCAAAAATACTAAATAAAATACTTGCAAAACGAATACAGAAACACATCAAAGATATCATTCACCATGACCAAGTAGGCTTCACTCCAGGCATGCAGGGATGGTTTAATATACGGAAATCCATCAATGTAATCCACCATATACACAAACTGAAAATAAAAAACCACATGATCATCTCCTTGGATGCAGAGAAAGCATTTGATAAAATTCAACACCCATTCATGTTTAAAGTTTTAGAGAGATCGGGGATACAAGGCACTTTCCTCAACATAATAAAGGCTATATACAGCAAGCCAATAGCCAAAATCAAAGAAAATGATGAGATTCTCAAGGAAATTCCTCTAAAATCGGGAACAAGGCAAGGCTGCCCACTCTCTCCATATCTCTTCAATATAGAACTCGAAGTTCTAGCCAGAGTAATAAGACAACAAAAGGAGATCAAGGGTATCCAAATGGGAAAGGAGGAAGTCAAATTATCCCTCTTTGCAGATGATATGATAGTGTACATAAGTGACCCTCAAAATTCCACCAGAGAACTCCTACAGCTGATAAACACCTTCAGCAAATTGGCTGGATACAAAATTAACTCAAAAAAGTCTGTAGCCTTCCTACAAATGACAAGCTTGCAGAGGAAGAAATTAGGAAAACCACACCCTTCACATTAGCCACAAGCAATATAAATATCTAGAAGTTACCCTAACTAAGCAAGTAAAGGACTTGTATGAAAAAAAATTTCAAAACTCTGAAGAAAGAGATTGAAGATGACCTGAGAAGATGGCATGATCTTCCTTGCTCATGGATCAGGAGAATTAACATAGTAAAAATGGCCATCCTACCAAAAGCAATCTACAGATTCAAAGCAATCCCTATCAAAATACCTACACAATTTTTTAAAGACATTGAAAGTTCAATTCTGAACTTCATATGGAAAAACAAAAAACCCAGAATAGCTAAAACAATCTTGTACAATAAAAGATGCTCCGGAGGAATCTCCATACCTGATCTCAAACTGTACTATAAAGCAATAGTAATTAAAACAGCATGGTACTGGCACAGCAACAGGCTGGTTGATCAGTGGAATCGATCAAAGAACCAGATATGAATCCACACACATATGGTCACTTGATTTTTGACAAAGAAGCCAAATCCATTCAATGGAAAAAGGATAGCATCTTCAACAAATGGTGCTGGTCTAACTGGAGGTCTATGTGTAAAAAAATGAAACTGGACCCATATTTGTCACCTTACACAAAACTCAAATCCAAGTGGATTAAAGACCTCAACATAAAACCAGAGACACTAAGCCACTTAGAGGAAAAAGTGGGAAAGATCCTGGAACATATTGTCACAGGAGACAACTTCCTGAACAGAACACCAACGGCCCAGGCCTTAATGTCAACCATTAATAAATGGGACCTCATGAGGCTGAGAAGCTTCTGTAAGGCAGGAGACACTGTCAAGAGAACAAAGCGACAGCCTACAGACTGGGAAAAAATCTTCACCAACCCTACATCTGACAAAGGTCTAATATCCAAAATATATAAAGAACTCAAGAAATTAAACACCACCAAACCGAATAACGCAATTGAGAAATGGGGCTTGGAACTAAACAGAGAATTCTCAACAGAGGAGTATCAAATGGCTGAGAAACACTTAAAGAAATGCTCAACCTCCTTAGTCATCAGGGAAATGCAAATCAAAACAACTCTGAGATTCCATCTTACACCCATCAGAGTGGCCAAGATAAAAAACTCAAGCGACACCACATGCTGGCAAGGATGTGGGGAGAGAGGAACACTCCTTCATTGCTGGTGGGAATGAAAACTAGTACAGCCACTTTGGAAATCTATCTGGTGCTATCTCAGAAAAATGGGAATAGGGCTTCCTCAAGACCCAGCTATTCCACTCCTTGGAATATACCCAGAAGATGCTCCAGCACACAACAAGAAAATTTACTCAACCATGGTCATAGCAGCCTTATTCATAATAGCCAGAACATGGAAACAGTCTAAGTGTCCCTCAGTAGAAGAGTGGATAAAGAAACTGTGGTACATATACACTATGGAATACTACTCAGCTATTAAAAACAAGGAATTCCCGAAATTTGTGGATAAATGGATTGAGCTAGAAATGATCATAATGAGTGAGTTAACCCAGAAGCAGAAAGAATCAAATGGTATATACTCACTTATATCTGCATACTAGCCCAAGGGGCATGTCCCATGAAAGCCTTCCCTTACCAGGAAACTGGGACAGAGGAAAAGGCATCCTATTGGGACTCTAAATGAGAGATGCATGGGAGAATAGCAAAATAAGGGGATACAGAGGGTCCTAGAAATCTACAAGTAGAACAATATGATAGGCAGATTTGGGCCCAGGGGTCCCGCTCAAACTAAGGCACCAGCCAAGGACAATACAGGAGGTAAACTTTAAACCCCTTCCCAGATCTAGCCAATTGTCAGAATATTCTCCACAGTTGAGTGGAGAGTGTGATATGACTTTCTCACGTACTCTGGTGCCTCACATTTGACCATGTCCCCTGGAAGGGGAGACCCGGTGGCACTCAGAGGAAGGACAGCAGGTAGCCAAGAAGAGACTTGATACCCTATGAGAATATATAGGGGGAGGTAATCCCCCTCAGGAACAGTCATAGGGGAGGGGAATAATGGGAAAATGGGGCGGGGGAGGAATGGGAGGATACAAGGGATGGGATAAACATTGAGATGTAACAAGAATAAATTAATTTTAAAAAAAAGAAAAAATATTGGTTTCTCCTCTTTGACAGGTGTTCAGTCACTTGATGGCTGATGGAAAGGTAGAATTGTTATTGTCAAGCAATGGGTATATGGAAAGGCTTATGCTGTGTGCTAGACTGCCATACATCCCTTTATAAATGAGATATTAATGACTGCAGCTGCATCTGTGCTGATACTAAGCCTTCATATGCTTAAGGGTTAACTCTGGCTGAAGCCATGCAAGGAAAGATAGTGCTTCAACTATGCTAAAAAATTGTTACTACTAGTTTAAAAAGAGCTAGAGAGCTGTTTCCTCTTGCTTTTATTACACATTATATGTATGGTGTTCAGTTTTCTGCTGAAAATAAAAAATGAAGAAGGACCTATTGGCAAAAAACAACTTTGATTAACTCCTTAAATTTGTATTCCTCATTATTTAAATGAGGGTTTAAAATCTTACTGACTATCTCTGATGACTTAGCAATGGCTTTTGCTCTATACACTTTTCAAGTTGATAATCATTTTTTATTCCACTAAACACTGATTTTGCATCAAAACATGGCACTCTCTTTCCTAAAATTACCACACTTCAGCCTATAGCTTCTGCACAAGTATTATTTGGAGATGTCACAAAAGATGGAAAGTGTGCCCTGCTTTCTAGAGATACTTCACTGCTTTTTACTCACTCAGGTGTTTCTGTACAACTGGGGGAATTATGCATGTTTTAGTTTATCTTACATTTCCCTCAACCACTGAACTTATATTCTGATTCACAATATACAGTCTTGGCAATACAGCATATAAACAGCCCAGATCACTTCACCAGGCACCTTTATTCATAATTTATTACAATTATTTTGATAGGAATAATAGAACTAGAGAATTCATATTATTTTAGCTATATTATGCTTCATTCTAATCTTCCAAGATCTTTGTCTGAGGAAAAGGCAAAGGTAGATTCCCTTTTAACACTGTCTTTTTTCCTAGGAACTAACAACTAAAGGAAGCATGAGAATTCCATACACGCTCTCATTAAAGCGCTTCAGCATTGAAAAATCATTTTTCGCTAGTTAAAGATGAGGCTCTCTTGATAATTAAGGAATGGCTTTCATGTGTAAAAGTTAATATCATGCCTCTGCTCCTTTATCCCATGACCCCTGAAGGGAGTCAAATCATAATGCCAAATCATATTCAACACATGGATGTTACTCGTGTCTCTAGCTTTGAGAGGCTGAAATATGCTCATGTCATTTGCTCATTTTTGTTGGTCCCCTATTAAGAGAAGGAATTATGAACATTGTTACTCTTTTACTAAAGCTTTTTGCTATTTAGACCCCTGTAAAATGCTTAAAAACAGACAGTGCAGCCTGCTGAGTCCACCTGGGGCACAGCCAGCAGAGGTGGGCTGTAATCTGTTCCCTGAGATCCATTGGCAGTCCAAAGGTTCTTTCTGGCTCCCTGAGGAGTCCTGTCATCATGAGGAATATCTAACCAACACCAGGGACAACCATATGGTTAAAGTCTAGTGTGAGGACACAATCAATAAGATTCAGGGTAATATGGCACTACTAGAACCCAGCTAGCCTACTAGAGCAAGCCTTATATATTCTAACACAGCCAAAGTACAAGACAGTGACCTGAAATCCAACTTTATAAAGATGATAGAGACACTTCAAGAGGAAATGAGTGAGTCCTTAAAGAAATACAGGGAAATAGAAGCAAACAGGTAAAGGAAATTAATAAAATGGTTCAAGACATGAAAATGCAAATAGAGAAATAAAGAAAACATATGCTGAGGGAATCCTGGAGATGGAAATTGCAAGAGAACAGAAACTGCAGGTGCAATCATAAACAACAGAATACAAGAGATGGAAAAAATAATCTCAGGCATAGAAGATATGATTAAAGAAATCAATCTATTGGTCAAAGAAAACATTAAATGTAAAAAGTTCCAGAAACAAAACATCCAAGAAATCTGGGACACTATGAAAATACCAAGCCTAAGTATAATAGGAATAGAAGAAAAAGAAGACTCTCAGCTCCAAGGCCCAGAAAATGTTTTCACCAAAATCATAGAAAAAAACTTCCACAACCTAAATAAAAGCTTATAAGAAATTAGACACCAACAAACCAAATAACCCAATTTCAAATGAGGTACACAGCTAAACAAAGAATTCTCAACAAAGGAATATTGAATGGCTGAGAAGCACTTAAAGAAATGCTCAACATCATTAGTCATGAGGAAATGCAAATCAAAACGACTCTGAAATTCCATCTTACATCCATCAAAATGGCTAAGATAAAAAACTCAAGTGACAACATATGCTGGCGAGGCTGTGGAGAAAGGGAAACACTCCTCCATTGCTGGTGGGAGTGAAAACTTGTATAACCACTGTCGAAATCTGGAGGTTTCTCAGAAAACTGGGACTAGAAAACATTCTTCTGAATGAAGTAACCCAGACCCAGGAAGACCCTTATGATATGTATTCACTTATAAGTGAATATTAACCATAAACTACAGGATAATCATGTTACATCTCACATATCCAAAAAGGCTAAGGAGAGCCAAAGAGAGAATGCTTGAATCTCATTCAGAAAGGAAAATAAAATAGTCATCTGAAGTAGATGGAAGAAGGGAAATGGTAGAAGAAGGTGTGCAGAGGCTCATGGGGGTTGTGGTCAGCTATGATTAAAGACAGAAGCTTAACTGTCTAGTATAACTCTCTTCTGAGAGGCTTCCTTCAGTAGCTAATGGAAACAGATACAGAGACCCACAGCCAAACAATAGGCAGAGCTCAGGGCGTCTTGTCTTGTGGAAGAGTGAGAGGAAGGATTGCAGGAGCTGGAGGGGTCAAGGACAGCACAAGAAGACCTCCAGAGTAAACTAACCTGAGTCCATGGAAGCTCCAAGAAACTGAACCACCAATTAAAGAACTTGCATGGGCTGATCCTAGTCCCCCTACACACACATATGGAGCAGATGAGAAGCTTGGTCATTATGTGGGTCTGAAAACAATTGAGAAGGTGTTGTCTCTGATTCTGTGGCCTGTCTTGGGATCACAATCCCATAACTGGGCTGACTTGTGTAGGGTGAGCATGCACTTAGTCTTGTTGTGACTGGAGATGCTATGGCAGTTTGTTACCTATGGGGGAACTTCCCGTCTCAGAAAAGGGGGTGGGTAGAATTGAGGAAGGGTGATATGAGGGTGAGACTTGAAGGAGAGGAGGGGACTAGAATCAATATGTAAAGTGATTGAATAAATTATTTAATGAAAAATATAAAAATATTTTCTGATACAGCAACACAAGCTTCATAGACAATGAAAAACTAAGAGCTTCCCCGGAGCATAGCAAGCTAGCTTACTGTCTACACTGCTACTTTGTGTACCTTGTGTGCTACCAAAAACAATTAGGCAAGGAAAAGAAAAGACTTTTTAAAAGATGGATGTGAAGGCGTATGTCTGTAATCTATGACTCATGAGGCTGAAACAGGAGGATTGTCATGAACTCAAAACAGAGTACCAGGCCAGCCATGACAATTCAATAATATCTATGCTATAAGAGAGTGTCTTTCTGAGTCCAGGTTACCTCACTCAGGATGATCTTTTCTAGTTGCATCCATTTGCCTGCAAATTTCATGATTTCCTTGTTTTTAATAGCTAAATAATATTCCACCATGTAAATATTCCACAATTCCTTTATCTATTCTTTGGTTGATAATATATAAATTGTTTCCTGATTCTGGCTATTATGAATAAAACTGCAATGAACATAGGAGAGCAAATGTCCTTGTATGGTGGAGCATCTTTTGGGTATATGACTAGGAGTGGTACAGCTGGGTCTTGATATAGAATTATTCCCAATTTTCTGAGAAAGCACTAGATTGATTTCCAAAGTGATTGTATAAATTAGCACTTCCACCAGGAATGGAGGAGTGTTGTCCTTTCTCCAAATCCTCTCTAGCATGTGTTGTCACTTGAGTTTTTTATCTTATCCATTCTCATGGGCATAAGATGGAATCTCAGAGTCATTTTGATTTCAATTTCCCTGATGACAAAGGACTTTGAATATTTATTTAAGTGCTTTTTGTCCAGTCAATATTACTCTTGAGAATTCTCTGTTTAGCTCTCTATCCCATTTTTAATTGGATTATTTGGCTTGCTGATGTTTAGTTTCTTGAGTTTTTTGTATATTTTGGATATTGGGGGAAGAATGGGAGAGGATGGGAATGGGGGGATAGGAGCAAGTGGCTAACAATCAGGATAAAATGTGAATGAATTATAAAAAGTTAATTTTTTAAAAAAACAAAGAAATAAGGATTAGTAGGGGAAATGATTTCTAAAAGTCATTTGAGCAAAACATCTCAATTTTAAGTCCATATTTGACTACTTTAAATAAATATGAGTCAAGAAAAAAATCAAAAGTGAGAGAGAGAGATCTATAGAATTCATCTCTACAAATGACCTGATCTATATATAGATCCTTAAACAACAAAGATTGTTCAAAATCCTCAAAACTAAAAAATTAGGTAATATGCACAATAAAATATCAACATCCTACATGGTTCTGATAAATTATCTGAAAAAGAAAAATACCCTTAATAGTAATATCAAAAAAGTAATAAAAATATTTATTATACATTTACCAAACAGATGGAAACTTTGCATACCAGCACAAGAAACATGGAGAGGAATTAAAGTAGATAACTGGAAATCTAGCTTCACAGAATCTGAGAACAAACGATGTTAAAATGCTCATATGACCCAAAAGGCTGCACAATTGATGTCACAGCTACCCAAATTCCAAAGGCATTTTTAAGAAAATAGAAAAAACCCTGAAATTCATAAAGAATCACCTGAAGATTTCATGGGGCAGAAACAACTCAAATTAAAATGAGCAGAGTTGAGGGCAATGCACTGCTGGATTTCAAAATCTATAATCACTGTTGAGATTTGCATGGGGAATGTGCCCTCAGGCTCAACTGTTGGTACATTGGTCCTCAATGGAGAACATTGCTTTGGAAGGCTGAAGAATATTTTGGAGATGGCTTCTATGTACTGAATCTAGGCTTCTAGTTTATAAATGCTTGTCTCTTCCACACACTTTAGTCTTTTCCAAGGAGGAGACCCTTGAGAGGCATGCTCATGTAGGAGATGGACCTGGCCTGACCTTGGGCCCAATACATAGATCGCTGATGACCATGAGAGACTCTGGGAGCAATAGAGAGTCTCAAAGAGCAGGAAACGTCCCTGACACAATCAAACCGGGACATAGCAAGGCCAATCAAGAACGGCAATGACTCATTAAAATGCGACAATGAAGAAGACTTCCCCAAACCTCAGATTTTCCAGCCATCAAAATACTGGTTTCACTGCTATTCCTAGAGCTGGTGTAGAAGTCTCTTGGGATGTCTTTATGACTGTGCTCTTGCATGCCACAGTCTCTGAAAAACAGCTGGCATTTACTCTGTTGGGCTTAGAGCCTTATGTTAGGTAGGGGGTGCGCAGAAATTTGGAACCTGTGACATTTACATCATACAACTTCTCCAAAGAAAAATCATGTCACACTGCTCCTAATTAGAGTATCACACATCTCACCACTGTCTGAGGAATGGCATGTTCTGAGCAGATGGCCACTTAGATCTTTACTTTTCTTCTTTTATTAGGAGACAGAAGGTAATTGTTTCAAAATATTTGAGCAGAACAAAGGTAAGTTTTGTTTTTGTGCTGCTCACTCCTTTATAAAAAGAATCTAGCATTTGATAAAAGCTCTCTAGTGGGAAAGTGTCAGACAGATATGTGGATTCATGTGACATGTTTAGCTGAAGTTCATTTTTGTTATAGACATAATGTACTGGAGATACCAGAGGCACAAGGCAGGCACCATCCCTGACCTTTGGAACCTTTACATCTATCTATCTCATACTGACTAAAACTCTAACTTGTAATTTGTAAGAAAAGTACCCAGTGTACTAAAAAGAGGTCTTATGGGGAGGAGCACAGCTGGATCTAGGAAAGTCCTTGAAGAAGTGAACTTTAAACTAAGATGGGAGAATGTGCAGGGGTTGGGCCATCCCAGGAGAACATCTATGGCAGAAGCATAGGAAAGTGTCTAGGGAGGGTCTGAGAGGTCATTCTAAGCACAGCCAACAGAAAACTCAGACCTTGAGATACGAAGGTGTGTGGGTGTTCAACAGTGGCTATGCCTGGAGAGATAAGGGATAGAGAGAGAAAGCACAGAAGGGCGGTGGTGGTGCATGCCTTTAATCCCAGCACTCAGGAGGCAGAGGCAGGATGATCTCTGTAAGTTCGAGACCAGCCTTGTCTACAAAGCAAGTCCTGAGACAAAGAGAAACCCTGTCTCAAAAAACAAAGAGAGAGAGAGAGAGAGAGAGAGAGAGAGAGAGAGAGAGAGAGAGAGAGAGAGAGAACCAAACAGGTAAGAAAGTATCTGCCTAATGACATATATGAAAATAATTATCTTTATCTAGAGGGCCTGGAGAAACCTGGCATGGTGGATTGCTCTTGGGGAAAGAAGAGGGCTAGAAAAGAATTATGAGGGAGAAATGAGAGAGAGAAAGACACAAACACATGGGGTGGTATGATTAATTTTTTCACTTAACAAGCTTATCAATTAGGATAACTGCTATACAGTGTAACAAACATACCTCAGTCCTTAAAAGCTTGTACCAATAATGATTTGCTTTTTCAGCTGTAGCACATACCCACACAGAACAGCCAGCTTGCTGCATTCACACAGTGCCTTAGGCTGTTGGAGCTGCTGTAACAAACTACCATGGGTCGGTAGCCAACACACAAGTCATTTCTCATGAACCTGAAGTAGGGATGGACACAGGCAAGGCATCTGCTCATTTTCAGTCTTTGGCTTCCACTATCTTTTGACTTCTTCTCATGATGAAAGGATTGGGATAAATTCTAAGATCATTTTTAAAGGCCCAATTCCATCTGTGAGGGTCTGCCTTCCTAAACTCTTTACCTCACAAGTCTTCCTCTTCTAACACCATCACAACGGTTTCAGAATCTCACTGAGGGACAGGTCATTGTGTTCATATCTGTCTTGCTACTGTGTTACTCAGCCTCATGATCCCAGGGAACAGTCCATCAAGGTGAGGCAAGCATGACAGCAAAGCATGAGGCAGCTGTTCACAACATATCTGCAGTCAGGAAGCAGAGGCAGAATTCAGATCATCAACATGTTCTCCTCTTTTTGTCATCCAGATCCAAGCCCATGGAATGGTGCATCCATAATAAGATGAATCTTCCTACTTGCTTAACCTAATCTAAATAACCCCTCACAGCAAGCCCAGAGACTTCTTCCCCAAATGACTCTAGACCTCATCATAATACGTTCAATACTGGGGATCCAAGATGGTGGCAAGCAGTGTGGACCGTGTTTGGAAGCTCCAGTGAACAATTCAGGGAATTACACAGGTGGAGGTGATTGGTGTGGTGGCCGGTGGGAGTTGCTGCGGGAGAGGGAACTCTGGGCAGGATTTGGGTTGCACAGTGCCTTGGGACCCAAACTGGACTCGGCGGGCAGTTCATCCCCAGAGTCCGGGGTTCAGCTCAGTGCGCAGTGCCGTGGAGACGCTGGCTCAGCTCAGCAAGCAGTTCTGCCCGAGGCACTAGCTCAGCTCAGCTTGTAGTTCTGGGGCGCTAATGCAGGCTGAGGTCAGCACGCAGATTCAGCTCAGAGTCCCTAGCTGAACTTGTCAGACAGAATGGGCCCAGAGATTCCAGCTGAGTTTTGTGCACAGGCGTGGCGGCACTAAGACTCTTGCTGGACTCTCCACACAGTTTAGGCCGGGAGTTCCGGGATGAATTCAGTGGGCAGTGTGGGTCCAGAGTCTCTGGATGAGCTCGGTGCACAATTCCGCCCTGGAGACTCAGGTGGAGCTCGGCGTGGAGTTTGGGGCCAGAGTCCCTAACTGTGCTTGGCAGACAGATTGAGCCCAGAGACTATAGCTGAGCTTTTGGCACAGTCCCAGCTCTAAGACTCTGGTTGGACACAGTGCGCAGTTTGAATCCAGAATTCCCGGCTGAGCATGGTGGACGGTTCAGGCCTTGAGTCTATAACTGACCACAGCACACACTTTGGGCCAAAATCCCCTAGCTGAGCTTGGTGTGCAGTCTCAGCCCAAAAATTCTGGCTGGACTCTGCTTGTATTTTGGGGCCAGAGTCCCTAGGGGAGCTCAGTGGGCAGATTGGAACCAGAGTCCCTAGCTGAGTTCAACAGACAATTCCGGCCCCGAGAATCTAGCTGAGCTCAGGGTGGGGTTCGGGCCCAGTGTCCCTGGCTGGACTTGGCAGGGGACACAGAAGGCTGTGGATACTTTGACCTGACCCAACACTCATTCAGAGACCCAGAACGATTGTAGGACCCACAGTAGGGGGAAGCTAAGGATCACTGGCTGTGAGAGTCCAAAACGACAGGGCTAGCCTCCTGCCACACCAGTGAAGCATAGGAGCTTGCCGCCTTGGGAAATCGTGAGAAAACAAGTGAATCTATCATCAGACTCCCTCCACCGAACTCTGGATGCTACCCAACAAAAACAGAGACGGCAAGACGTCTAAGGGACAACATAAAAGCATAGGCAAAAAAAAAAAAAAAACTCAAAACAATATGGGGTTTCCAATTTCCAGCTATCCCAAAGAAAACAACCCAGAGAATTCAAACACAATGGAAATACAAGAAAATGACCTCAAATCTTTAGTAATGAGGATGATAATGGAGGAAACAAATAAAATTCATAATCAAATGCAGGAGGAAGCAGCCAAACAGGTAAGAGACATAAAAGAAGCACATAGAATGGAACTGGAAAATTTTCAGGAAAATGCAAATAAGCAGATGAAAGAAAGAAATAAAATGGTTCAAGTGCTGAAGACCTATAAAGAGGCAATGGAAGAAACTCAGGAATATAAAAACAATCAGATGAAAGAAATCAAAAAAATCAGTTCAAGATCTGAAAATTAAAATGAATTAAATGACAAACACAAAGACAGAAGAAAAACGAGAACGTGAGACCTCAGAGAAGAAGGCGAGCAACACAGAGGTGAGCTTTCTAACAGAATCCAAGAGATGGAAGAACAAATCTTAGGTCTAGAAGATACAATCACCGATCTTGAAGCAACCATTAAAGAAAATGCCAAATCTGGAAAACTCCTGACACAAAACATCCAAGAAATTAAGGACACCATGAGAAGAAGAAATCTGGGGATAATAGGCATTGAAGAAAGAGAAGACATCAGACTCCAGGGCCCAGAAACTATTCTCAACAAAATCATAGAAGAAAATTTCCCCAATCTAAAGAAAGAAATGCCTATAAACATACAAGAGGCCTACAGAACACCAAATAGAATTGACCAGAAAAGAAAAACTGCCCGCCACATAATAATCAAAACACAAAACATGCAGAACAAAGAAAAAATATTAAAAGCTGCAAGGGAAAAGGGCCAAATAACATTTAATGGTAAACCTATCAGAATTACACCCGACTTCTCAACAGAGAACATAAAAGCCAGAAGAGCCTGGACAGAGATCCTGCAAACCCTAAGAGACCACAGATGCCAGGCCAGACTACTTTACCCAGCAAAATTATCAATAACCATTGACGGAGGAAACAAAATATTCCACGACAAAAACAAATTCAAACAGTACCTATCCACAAATCCAGCTTTACAGAAGGTACTAGAAGGAAACTCCATCCCAAAGGGTCAAGCTACAACCAAAACTACTCAGGAAATAGATAACTATCCCATGGCAAAAACACAACTACACAAACGCTCGACTGGAACCAACATCAAAATTAAGACTCTGAACAGTCACTGGTCATTAATATCTCTCAACATCAATGGTCTCAATTCTCCAATAAAAAGACACAGACTAATTGAGTGGTTGCATAAACAAGATCCAACATTCTTCTGCATTCAAGAAACACTTCTCACCCATAACGATACGCATTACCTCAGGGTAAAAGGTTGGAAAAAAATATTCCAAGCAAGTGGTCACAAGAAGCAAGGTTGCGTAGCCATTTTAATATCGAACAAAATAGACTTTCAACCAAAATTAATCAAAAGAGATGCAGAAGGACACTTCATACTCATCAAAGGTAAAGTCAACCAAGATGACATCACAATTCTGAACATCTATACTCCCAATACAAGGGCACCCACATTTGTAAAAGATCTGCTAAAAAAGCTGAAACCACACATCGATCCCCACACAATAATACTGGGAAACTTCAACACCCCACACCCACTGAAGGATAAGTCATTGAAACAGAAACTAAGCCGAGAAATAACATCATTAACCAATGCTATGGGTCAAATGGATATAACAGATATCTATAGAACTTTTCACCCAAACAAGAAAGAATACACCTTCTTCTCTGTACCCCATGGAACCTTCTCCAAAATTGATCACATCGTAAGTAACAAAGCAAGCCTCAGAAAATACAAGAGGATTGAAATAATACCGTGTATCCTATCAGATCACCAGGCTCTTAGGCTGCAATTCAACAACAACAGAAATAACAAAAAGCCTACATGTACGTAGAAACTAAACAGCTCTCTGCTAAATGACACCTGGGTCAGGGAAGAAATAAAGAAAGAAATCAAGGAGTTTCTCAAATTCAATGAAAATGAAGGAACAACATACCCAAATTTGAGGGACACATTGAAAGCAGTGCTAAGAGGAAAATTTATAGCACTAAGTGCTTTTAAAAAGAAATTGGAAACATCGCACATAAGCATCTTAATGACACAACTGGAAGCCCTAGAAAAAAAAAGAAACAGAAACACCCAAAAGGAGTAGACGCCTGGAAATAATCAAACTCAGGGCTGAAATTAACAAATTAGAAACTAAGAAAACAGTCCAAAGAATCAACAATACCACGAGTTAGTTCTTTGAGAAAATCAACAAGATAGACAGACCATTAGCCAAACTAACTAAAAAGCAGAGAGACAGTATTGAAATCAACAAAATCAGAAATGAAAAGGGAGACATTAAAACAGAAGCTGAAGAAATACAAAGAATCATAATATCCTACTTTGAAGGCATATATGCCACAAAATTTGAAAATCTAAGGGAAATGGACGATTTTCTTGATCAATTTCACTTGCCAAAGTTGAGTGAAGAACAGATTATCAAACTAAATAGTCCCATTTCCTCTACAGAAATAGAAGCAATCATTGATAGTCTCCCAACAAAAAAAAGCCCAGGGCCAGATGGTTTCAGTGCAGAATTCTACCAGACTTTCAAGGGCGAGCTAATACCGATACTCTTCAAGCTACTCCAAAAGATAGAAATGGATGGAACTTTACCAAATTCATTCTATGAGGCCATAGTCACATGGATACCTAAACCTCACAAAGACTCAACAAAGAAAGAGAATTTCAGACCAGTTTCTCTTATGAACATCGATGCAAAAATACTAAATAAAATACATGCAAAACAAATACAGGAACACATGAAAGATATCATTCATCATGACCAAGTAGGCTTCATTCCAAGCATGCAGGGATGGTTTAATATATGGAAATTCATCAATGTGATCCACCATATAAACAAGCTGAAAATAAAAAAAACCATGATCATCTCTTTAGATGCAGAGAAAGCATTTGATAAAATCCAACACCCATTCATGTTTAAAGTTTTAGAGAGATCGGGGATACAAGGTAGTTTCCACAGCATAATAAAGGCTGTATACAGCAAGCCAATAGCCAAAATCAAAGTAAATGGTGAGATACTCAAGGAAATTCCTCTAAAATCAGGAACAAGGCAAGGCTGCCCACTCTCTCCATATCTCTTCAATATAGTACTGGTGCTGGACTAACTGGAGGTCTATGGGTAAAAAAAATGCAAATGGACCCATATTTGTCACCTTGCACAAAATTCAAATCCAAGTGGATTAAAGACCTCAACATAAAACCAGAGACACTAAGTCATTTAGAAGAAAAAGTGGGGAAGAGCCTGGACCATATTGGCACAGGAGACAACTTCCTGAACAGAACACCAACAGCCCAGGCATTAATGTCAACCATTAATAAATGGGACCTCATGAGTCTGAGAAGCTTCTGTAAGGCAGGAGACACTGTCAAGAAAACAAAGCAACAGCCTGCAGCCTGGGAAAAGATCTTCACCAACCCTACATCTGACAAAGGTCTAATATCCAAAATATATAAAGAACTCAAGAAATTAAACACCACCAAACCAAATAACCCAATTAAGAAATGGGTCTTGGAACTAAACAGAGAATTCTCAACAGAGGAATATCAAATGGCTGAGAAACACTTAAAGAAATGCTCAACCTCCTTAGTCATCAGGAAAATGCAAATCAAAACAACTCTGAGGTTCCATCTTACACCCATCAGAATGGCTAAGATCAAAAACTCAAGCGACACCACATGCTGGCAAGGATGTGGGGAGAGAGCCACACTCCTTCATTGCTGGTAGGAATGAAAACTAGTACAGCCACTTTGGAAATCTATCTGGTGCTATCTCAGAAAAATGGGAATAGGGCTTCCTCAAGACCCAGCTATTCTACTTCTTGGAATATACCCAGAAGATGCTCCAGCACACAACAAGAAAATTTGCTCAACCATGTTCATAGCAGCCTTATTCATAATAGCCAGAACATGGAAACAGCCTAAGTGTCCCTCAGTAGAAGAATGGATAAAGAAACTGTGGTACATATACACTATGGAATACTACTCAGCTATTAAAAACAAGGAATTCCCGAAATTTGTGGACAAATGGATTGAGCTAGAAATGATCATAATGAGTGAGTTAACCCAGAAGCAGAAAGTGTTAAATGGTATATACGCACTTATATCTGCATACTAGCCCAAGGGGCATGCCCGACGAAAGCCTTCATTTACCAGGAAACTGGGACAGAGGGGAAGACATCCTACTGGGACTCTAAAGGAGAGAAGCATGGGAGAATAGCAAAGTAGAAGGATCCAGAGGGTCCTAAAAACCTACAAGTAGAACATTAAGAAAGGCAGATTTGGGCCCAGGGGTCCCTCTCAAACTAAGGCACCAGCCAAGGACAATACAGGTGGTAAACATTAAACCCCTACCCAGACATAGCCAATGGTCAGAACATTCTCCACAGTTGAGTGGAGAGTGGGCTATGACTTTCATATGAACTCTAGTGTCTCATATTTGACCATGTCCCCTGGAGGGGGAGACCTGGTGGCACTCAGAGGAAGGAAAGCAGGTTACCAAGAAGAGACTTGATACCCTATGAGCATATACAGGGGGAGGATCCTCCTCAGGATACTCATAGAGGAGGGGAATAAGGGGAAAATGGAAGGATCTAAGAGATGGGATAACCACTGAGATGTAACAAGAATAAAATAATAAAAAAATTTTTAAAAGACATTCAATACTAACCACTATATGCACAAACATCTGCACTAAAGTATGTAGAGACAGTCTGATGAAGGCTACACCTCACCTATGTGTTCTGCTCCCACTATTATTATGTGTCTCTCTCATCAGCAGTGGTACATGTTTTTTGTTTTGTTTATCTCCAACCCTTTCTCCCTCATGAAAAAAAAAAAGCCTAACAATGTTCCTTCCTGCACTGCCAAGCTTTTTCAGAAATTTTGTCAATGGATAGCTTTCATGTTGTTCAAAAGTAAAGGAGGTGGAACAGGGTACTATGGCTATTCCTCACTTATTTTATCTCCTACTTTATATACTTTATATTTTTTAAATATGGCCCAGGATGGCATTACTGCTGCAGAATATTTTTGTGCCCCTCTGAAACAATTTAGGGTCATGGTCTTTTGAAGAGACATTACATAATGTAATTGGAATGGCCTGGCTCCAATAATTCACTGGAGCTGAGGCTATGTTTGTGTTTTTTCCTCAGGGTGCCAGTGTGAGTACCTGAAAGAATGACTCAGCCTGTGAAAAATGAACAGAGAGGTTCAAGGCATCCGCCAAGGTAACAGTTGAAGAAAAGGAAGAAAGAACACGGTGACATAAAACCACAGAGAATAGTCTAGTCACCAACAATGACTGAAGAAACTAGACACTCAGGGGGAAAAGAGCTGGTGAACTCTCAGAGAAAGGGTGTGATTGCTGAACTGCTGTTTCTTGCTATGTTGTCTCTGTTGAATGCATCTGTTACTGTGGAGACAAACTAGGCTATGTGCCTGATCCTCCTGTGCTTCATTTTGTTAATTGGAAAGAGAATAACATTCCTGTTCATGTCAATGACTCTCAGATCTTGGGTGTGCCCACTGGTAATTATATTGTTCCCAGGGCAAAGATGGTCACACGATAATTTAAGTGTTGATGTTCAGGCCTTGCATGAGAAAATATTAACTATTCAGCATTCAAAGTTAGATTAATTACCCTCCTCCATTGCTATTCAAAACCTAGCAAAGATTTTTTTTTTTTGGTCATTATATTTCCATTTCTAATTGGACTTCTAAACTGAGGTCCATAGGAATGTGTCTGGGAATTTTTGTTGTTGGTGGTGGTGGTCATTGTACTGGGAAGCATTGTAAACTTAAGATTAATTTGCTACTCTATGTCTGTTTTAAGGATTGATTTGCATTCTCTGATATTTAAAAAAAATTAAAAAGGAAGAACTGGAGGGAATCATCCAGTTGGCCTGGTCTAGCTACCTGGAAAGCCATATGCCGCAGGTTTTTCGGGTTAGAATTCATGGCTCCTGGGGTGTTGTGTGCTTTTCAGTTCAGGAGAAACTGGTGCACTCCTCAGGCTTCCTCTGTATTTCTCTGTGTTCCTTATAATTCAATGGGACATATAGAAATTTGAGAAGACAATAGGTTTCACATATTAAGCTTGTGTGCCCTGTATAGCTTGCAAATGTCATAGTTTCCTGGCAACTACCTATGTATTGATCCTGGACACCACGCTTATATTCTGTTTCTATTCTGATATGGATATGGAAAGTCTGATTGCTTTCAATAAACTTTTTGTGACCTCAGTCTTGCTATGGTCCCTCCAACCTGTGCCTAGTCAAGATTGCTTTCTCACTGGCCATATCAGGTAAGTGCTGATGCTTAAACTACAGTTAATCCAGTGTATTAGTTCTAGAATGCCCATCCCAGAGTCTGTGGAAAGGAAGAACTGTCTGCCCTACTGTGTGATACCACATGAGTCAGAAATAAAAGTCATAGGCCCTAGATTTAATATGTTTTATTTAGATTTATGTCTTTAAGTCTAGAAGAGATTCTGTGCATCACAAGGGCTCCACGATGTCAGCTCCACGGATAAATTCATAAAACATGCACCACTGAGATAATTGCAAGGTTGTGGATCATAAACAAGGTACTAGGAGAGTGCCTGGCACATACAAATATCCAGTAAGAGGCAGCTGTTGTCATGTTGGTTCATTGCAAACCACTTGCCAAGAATTAAAGAACAGAGCTGCGAATAACAGATTAATCGCTTGTAATATGATGCCAGATGGACTACACAGTTGTTCAGCCTCACATCCTGTTCCTTCTCACGCAGATTGACACAGACCCCTCTTTACATCCTAAAGAAATTTCTTACACTTTTATCATTGATGTATATTGATAGATGTTGGTTGTAGGTGCTGAAGTAGAGAAAGAAGTTCATCAAGATGCTAAGACTTCATTTTCCAAAAGACAGAGGGGTTCAATCTTCTTAGAAAAGACTGATACCCTGCTAGTTCCCTCCAATTACTTTCTTTAAACATATACAGGATTAATTGTGGCTGGGAAAGGCTCCAACTACCAATTTATGTTGCTCTTTTTGCCCAGGAGAGCAGACAACCCACACAAATCTCAGTCCCTTTTGACCATGGCTAGCCGTAATCAAAAGTAAGAACTCCAGATTTTCCAGGAGTGTCTTAGGACAGTGCAGCTGTAAGCTCTCACAGAGCACCAAGTGCAGATTCTCCAGACAGACATTTCTTCAAGGTTCAAACATCCACAAAATGATTTTTCAGCCTCTACTGATTGACCAGAACATAGCAACAGCTTAGCTGAAGCGTTTTACTCAAAACCAGACACAAAGACCTTACTATACACTTAACTTAAAGGCAGACATAAAAGTTTTACTTTACACATCACTATAGATGTAGGATGAATTTTTTTTATTCAAAATGTGTAGTTCAATGAAATTTGCATATTCACGTAGCATGCTATCATCACTTTCTAATCTTAGGATGTTTCCATCAGCCCCTAAAGAAATGCCATATTCAGTACATCCATTTTCAATCTTTCCTGCCCCTGAGCTTAGAAAAACACTAATTTACATTAACATCTTTTAGTCCCAATTATCTTCTAAGACTTCTACAGCTTTAGTCCTGCCTCTACAGAAAAACACTGAGTATTTAGTAAAAATGTAGTCACATAGCATATGATTTAGAGATTGGGCTCTTTCCTGGTATAATGCTTTCTTAACTCATCCTTGATTTCTTTCTGCCTTTGCTGTACAGGAATTCATTACTATTCATGGTAAAATTACATTCCATAATATATATATATAGCATGTTTTATTTATAATATTTTTTCAGCTCATGGCCAGATAGGTTGTTTTTACCTTAGTAATGGTGCTGGGTTTTGTATATATTTAAATTTTAAATAAATTATATTTTGCAACATACTTATAGATAAAATTGCTAAGTCACATGGTAATTGTAATTGTATGCTTAATATTTTTTTAAGCATACAACCTGCTCCCAAGAATCTGTGTTAACTTACAAGCCCACAACAGATCAGGGCTCCAACTTTTCCAAATCTTTGTGAAGGGTTTTCCTTATATGTATCTAATGAGTGAGAGATATATTTCACTGAAGTTTTTGTTGCCTTTCCCTAAAAACTTGCTAAGTTGAGCACTTTTTAATATGCTCATCAGATATATGTATATTTCTGAAAAATACACATTCTAACCACTTGTTTGTTTTAAAGATTTATTCATGTGTGTGTGTGTGTGTGTGTGTGTGTGTGTGTGTGTGTGTGTGTGTGTTGGCTTTTTGAGACAGAATTTTATGTTGCTCAACCAGGCCTTGAAAGTGCTATGTAGCTGAGGATTATCTTGAGCTCCTGATCCCACTTGCATCTATTTTCCAAGTTTTGGGATTACAAGAATAAGCCACTATTCCTCCTAGCTAAATTTACTTTTTGTGAATCTTCCAAGATTTTCTCCACTGAAGTTATATCTATGATCCCACTGAAGCATTACAATTTTTCTATATTTTTCCTAATGAATACATGTGAATGTCTGAACTTATTCTAATTATTATTATAAAAAGCATAATTATCCCAGTAGGTCTGATATAGTATCTCTGTAGTTTGAGCTGCATTTTTCTTGTGACTAAGGATACCCATTTACATTTAATGTGCCTATTGGCTGGTGATTTTCTCGTCTTTTCTGGGTAAAAGTCTACTGAAGTCTTTGCCAGCTTCTAAATTAGGTCCTTTGTTTTTTCGTAGTTGTATTTTAGAACAATTAAATATTCTAATAGTAAAGCATAAGCCCATATATGATCTTCAATACTTTCAATATTCTATAGTTTGACTTTATCACTTTCTTGATAATTCCCATTGTTGTGAAAATTCTTGTTTTCATAAAGCCAAATTAATTTAATTATGTTTTTCATTCATGTTTTTGGTATCAAATCCAAAACTCCATCCCCAAATGGAAAGTAATGAAGATTTACCACTATATTGTCCACTAAAGGTTTTATTACTTTTGCTCTTAAGTTTAGATCGATTGAGAATTACTTATTGCATTATGAGGTAAACTTTCAAGAAAAGTTTCCAGATTCACTCTATTTGTATGTAGGAATCAAACCTTCATTATTTGTTTAAAAGGTTGTTTTCTTACACCGAATGCATATGATATCCTCATGAACAACCAGACACTTTCATTTATTTCTGGATTCCCAACTGTATCTCATTGGTCAATATCTGTGGCTACCTCTATATGTTGCCTTTACTGGAGCTTTTTTTGTGTGAAGTTAGCAAGTGTGTATTCTTTGATCTTATGCTTCATATTTTGAAACTGACTTTTCATCTCTAGAGAGAGAGAAAAGTGTTAGAAATCTCTAGGGATAGTGTGGTACTGTAGATCACTTCAAATATTATCAACATCATAATAACATTAAGCATTCCCTCCCATGATTAGATGATGTGTTTTAGCTTACTGAGCTATTCATTTCTTTCACAACCTTTTAGAGTTGTGAGCATACAGATTCTTCACCTTTTTCTCTAAACTTAATTTATGTATTTTGTTCTTTTTTTTCTTTTTTTCTTTTTTTATTAATTTATTCTTGTTACATCTCAATGGTTATCCCATCCCTTGTATCTTCCCATTCCTCCCTGCCTCCCATTTTCCCCTTACTCCCCTCCCCTATGACTGTTCCTGAGGGGGATTACCTCGCCCTGTATGTGCTCATAGGGTATCAAGTCTCTTCTTGGCAACCTGCTGTCCTTCCTCTGAGTGCCACCAGGTCTCCTCCTCCAGGGGACATGGTCAAATGTGAGGCACCAGAGTATGTGAGAAAGCCATATCCCACTCTCCTTTAGATATTGTTATAAAGAAAAGGAGTTACTGAAAAGTAAGAGAAGAGATTTGAAACACTGTTAATATGGATTTATGGACCACAAAAGAAATTCAGTACAGAACCAAAGAAGAATAGGAAGGGGCAAAGAACCCTACTTATATGATGCTTCATGACTGACTTCTTTTACTTAGCATAATTGTATTAGTTAAAGTTTCTATTGCTGTAACGCAACAGGATGGACAAAAGCAACCTCAGGAGAAAAAGTCTTTTTGGCTTACATATCCTGATTCACACTCCACAGGGAAATCAAGGTGGGAACTCAAGCCAGACTGCAACACGGATGACAGGAAGAAGTGCTGCTTATTAGCTTACTCATCATGACATGCTCAGCCTTTCTTCTTAGAGAACCTAGGACCACCAACTGAGGGATGGCATTGCCTGGGTTCTCCCAAGGATGACATGACAATGCACTGGTCCCTCCCAAATCAGTCACTAATTTTTAAAAAATGTCCTAGAGTATTTCCTACAGCCCCAGCTCATGGAAGCATTTTCCCAAATGAGAGTCTCTCTTCCAAAATGACCCTAGCTTGTGTCAAGTTGACATAAAACTAACAAGGACAATAATGTCTCAGGGCCCAATTATGCTTTAACACATTTTTTTATTTCTTTGTAATTTCAAATGATATTCTATTGTTGACATATACAACACTTTGTTTACCTACATATCTACTGGTTAACATGTGGATGATTTCCATATTTGGGTTATTCTTAATAATGCTGGTACACATAAGGATCCATTTACACATTTTATATAGATATATTTTGAAATCTCTTGGGTATATATGAAGAAATAGAATTACTGAGTCATACCATAACTCTACATTTACTTTTTTCAGGACCTGTCAGTTGTACCATTTCATGCTCCCACCAGCAATGTGGGAGGGTTCCAACTTCTTTTCATCCTTTCTAACCCTTATTGTACACAGGCATCTCAGACATCGAAGTGGCTGTGGTTATGCACTGGTTTCTCACATGGTTTTGATAAACAATGTTGCATATTTTTGCTGTGTGTTTGTATATATTTTTGGAAGAAAAATCTATTCAGATCTATCCTATTCTTCTAATTGGATATTTGGCTTTTATTATTTTGTTACTTTATACTCTAAATACACTGTAATTTATGTAAACTTCAGTGTTCACTATGTGCATAACTGTGTATAGATTACAAATTTTCTTGGTATCATAGTTTCCTAACCAATCAAAATAAGATCCTATTACAAAATCAGAGTCTACATGAAGGTTAAGTTCATATACACCATTATAACAATGACTGAAGCATTATGGATATTCAGCACATGAAATTCAAGTAAAATATGACTCATTAACTGTTGAAAGCAGCCATGGTGCAATTAGAATTCTGTCGTTGGGGATTTGATACAGGAACTACAGAAGTAAAAATCATTATAATTATGCTTAGAGTTCTGTCAAAAATAGTTGAGAAATATTTTAAGTTGGGTGTTACCCTTAGAAGACCCATAAAGTTATGATATAATTACAGAAATGTAATAAAATGTGAAATGCCACAAGGAAGTAAAAAAAAATTACAAAAAGAAGTGATTATAAAATAAAACTAAATCTTACATAATATTTAAAATAATTATATGGCATGTGTCATTATGTGATTTTTATGCATTTTACAAGGTTTTGTACTCCACAAATATATCTGGATGGGGAGACAAATAGCACCAAGATTTGATAACGCCTAAAGGAATTGTATAATTTTTATTTACCTAAAATTATATGCAAAGCACACATGAAAAACTTAAATGAAATTATTTCACTTGGCTGATAATGCTTCCCACAAGAGGTATAGATTATTTTACAGAAAACCCAGCACTAGGCATGTAAAACCACTATTTGAGTTGTTTTCAGTATTGTTCAATAAAACACACACACACACACACACACACACACACACACACACACACACACACATTTGCCTTTGGTTGCTTCTCAGAGATTGAAGGTACATCCCTATTGCTGAAGGCATGGCACACTGCAGACATAAGACTCCAAAGAGTCACAATAGGTCTGACTTGAAAGCATCCTTCCTGAGTGAAACTTTTATAGTACCAGAAATTACTGTTTAAGCTGCTGAGGGAGGGATGTACTCTGTAGTCCTCAACAGTTTTGATGACTATGGGCCATAACAATGACAAGTGTAGGAAGAGATCCCCAAAGGTGCAATAGTGTCAGTTATAATTTAGTAGTAACAAACAGTTGTCTAGTTGGACTTAAGACTACTCAATAAGAGGAAAATCATACGCAGTAGTAGAAACTTAGAAAACTAGCATGACTAGATGTTAGAACAGAACCTACTACTGTCAGTTTACTAATTATGACCCACATTTTAAAACTTAGCCTTATAACCACTGATAAGGGTGGCTCTCACCTCTCACCAAAGAAGTTTCTCTTTTCACCAAATCAACACCATTAAAGGAGACCATAATTGTTCACAATGCAGAGATCATGGGGTCATGGGAATCTTGGCCCCTACACCATAGCTCTTATACATAAGGATCCCAGAACAGCTCAAATATAAGAGGCAGAGGACCAGGAAGTGAGCTGTGAGGGTGTGCCTTCTAGAGATGACCCTTCAACAATATGGCTTCCTCTATAAGACCTGAACAGCGATGCAGAACGGGGAAATCTCACCTGTATTAGGGTTTCTGTTGCTGTAACAAACACTATGACCAAAAGCAACTTTGGGAAGAAAGAGTTAATTCACCCTGGATGCTGTAGTCTATCAAAAAGAAACTTAGCGCAGAAACCTGAGGCAGAAACCTGGAATCAGGAACTGAAGCAGACGCCATGGAGGAATGATACTTACTGTAATGATCGTCTTGGCTTGTTTAGCTTCTTTCTTACATAACCTTGGACCACCTGACCCAACAGGCTGTGTCCACTAATATCAGTCGCTTTTTTTTTTTTAAATGCCTAACATTCTTGCCCACAGGCCAATGTTACAGGGGCATTTTTCTCAGTTATGGTTCCCTCTTCTCGGATAGATCTAGGTTTGTGTTAAATTGACAAAATCCAACGAGCACAGGGCCCCAAGTCTATACAAAACGCTTTCGGCAACTCATGACTGCCGAAAGAGGAATAGTTAGTTTCTCCCAGAGATGTGCTCCCTAATTGGTTATCCAATACAGTGGTCTGCTGTAGGGTATTGATCACACTGTGACCCCAGATTTGTGTACTGGAAAAACCTGTTTCTAGTTGTAGTGTGGATCAGCCCTAGCACATATCTTTAATCCATACAATAAACTTTCTGTTTATTGTAAAAAGGTAGTTGTGGTGTGGCACAGCCCTCGAACACACATTTAATCCAAGAGCTTTCTGTGAATAGAATTAAATAAAGTCAAACATAGGTCAAGATGTGAGGTAGGCAACCAGTTAATAAGGAGTGAACATAGGAAAAAAACCAGAGAAGGGGAAGAAGTACAGAGGGCAGATAAAAGATGCAGAGAAAGGAGGGTCATTCAGTTTGAAGGGGTTTTTAAGACAGTGTGGAGAAAAGGGGTTTGATTTTTACTTCTAGAGCTGAGTAGAAAGATCAGCTAGGTGCTTTCTCTGCCATTCTGAGCTAGTAGGCTTTCACCCCAGCATCTGGCTCCTGAGCATTGGTAAAATCGAATGTATGGGATTTTGTTTTAAAACAACCATGGTCAGCTCTGAAATTATATATACTGAAGCTGTATTAATGGACTCAGCAGGATGAATTTATATATTTATGCATATATTTACATATCTGTAATAGTGTGTGTTTGTGTGTGTATGCATATATGCTTAAAACAACAATAAAAGAAAAAAGAGGACCATCATTTTAAGAGGGTGTGAAGGGATATGGAAAATTTTGAAGAAAGAGGAACAGAAGGTGTTAGAAAGAGAAAGGGGGAAAGGATGAATAATGCAATTATATTTTAATTTAAATTTTTAATAAGACAAAATACTTTTTTGTTAAGAACTTCACTATAACACAGCAGAGCTCTCCCAGGACCGGAGTCTAATACAGCTCATATCAGAGCTGATCTCTACACTATAAACTGTAGACAGTAAAGACAAAATGCCCTTTACCACCGTTCAAAAGAGCTACAAATTATGTTCTTCCACTTGGATATCAATAACCCAAAAGATAATACTAATTTTCACTTAATATTATCTGTGTCCTTGAAGGAAAAATATATAATTATGTTCATTTTCCAGGTTAAAAATTGAGGTACAAAAATATTAGACTCCTGACCTAATGTCATGAAATGAGACAGTGACAAATCTGTAAGATGTTCTGACTCAGAAGCCTGGCTCAATGCTTCATGCTCTGTTTCCTGAAGTTTTTCTTTTTCCCTTGTGGATGTTATTTTCATACTTTCTGAGGTTATCTTTTACTCACCATACGACCTTCACTGGGAGTTGGTGTTTAACCAGAACAGTGGCGCTCATGCCTCCTGCCAGTGAAAACGCTGAGAAGCAGAGAAAAGACCAGAATCTTTAAGCTATACTTTATTCCTGGAGTCAGCAAGCTTAGACAGTAGATTAATGCTGAAGAAAGCTGTCTTTTATCTCATTTCCAGTTATGAAACTTTTATAGGGAGTAGGAAGATAGCAAAGTTTAGTCTGGTCAGGTGGTCAGAGAGCTTTGAGGTTTCTGGTATTTCTGTTTCTTCCCTTACCGCTCCTGTCTCCTGCACTTTCCTTTCATTATTGTCACTCTGTGTTAATGGGCTTGCATGTCTCTGTCTTGAATTCCTAACATGGCATCACAAGCTCTATTTACAATGCAAACATGCAAATTGCTTTCTATAATATGAAGCATTCACATGCCCTTCTAATAGAGAAGTGCCCCTCGTCTTTCTGTTACATGTCATTCCCTGCTTCCTGTAGTAGCTCTTACATGTGTAAGGATCTATATCGTATTAAACATGGCATCATCCAATTGTTACTGTAGCTTTGTACCAGTAAAGGGATTTTCTGGCATAAAACGGCATATACCAAATGTGCAGCCTTAGCTTCATCCCCTGTAGCTGAAAGGAAGCAATTTAAGGCACAGAGGGTTTTTTGGCTCATAGTTCAGATCCATCACCACAGGAAAATCAAGGTAGCATTACACCCACAGCTAAGAACAAAAAATAATATTTTAAAGCATATGAGCTCCTTTATTTTTCACTCTTACACAGCTTGAGTCCCAGCCCATGAAATGATGCTAACCACATATACAGTAGGTCTTCTCATCTCAATTAGCCCAACTAAAAAATTTCTAAAAGTTATGCCCACAGCTCAACCTAATACAAAAAATTTCTTGCTGAGACTCCACTTTTAGGTGAATCTACATATGCTAAATCAAGAACCAAACTATGCATTATATATACCATAATTAGCATCAAGCAGCTATACTAAAATTTGTTTTTATTTCTTTTTTATTAATAATATTTTTTACATATACATTTATATTATTATACATACATAAAGTAAACTACATACTGCAAGAATAACCACAAAACAATCAGGGATTATATTAATGTTATTTTCATAGTGTTTTGGCTATTTGTATTTGGCGACCTTGAAGAAAACATTTTCCTATCTTGGTGAGTCTAAAATTCTGAATGTAAATAAATATCTATCATATCTCATCTCGATCAATTTAAAACATCTATCTAAACCTAAAAACATCATAACCCCTAAGAAACTAAGCTTAATTGTGAAACTAAACTATTTGGTCCTCAATAAACTTAGTTACCTGAGGACACAGAAAGTGCATGTTAGCAGCTTCCAAATTGGAAAAAAAATAATGACAGAGACATTTGATACCTGAACAGTCACCCATAACTCTCTATAATGTTGGAGTATCACTGTCAGCCTACCTGACATACATATTTGTGAGGCAGGAACTATTGAGGACTTGCTTACCCTGTCTTGGAAGAGTTTGGGTGTCGACTCTGCCTGTATCCAAGCTTGCCTATTTTAGGCAGAATTCTGTCTGTGGTCAAAATGAGGACATTTTGCCCAGTGGCTTGTTTGCCACATTTGAAACCATCTCCATAAGGAGATTCTTTGATCTTCATCATCTTCTTTGAGATAGGCTGGGTGTTGTCAGAAATTAACCTGTCTTATTGTCACAGAATCCTTAAAACAAAAAAATCCTTAAATACCATATTCTGTAGGGCTCTAAGGTTTTTGAAAATCTCATCTAACTATTTTACTTTATCTGTCTATAGAATCATACCTGTCTGTTACACCTAGGATATATATCCTTGCGATTTAAATAGAATAGTATTGACATGACCATGATTTGATCAATTGACAATTAACTTGTCTAACTTACTTATCCTAAACAGCCTGCAATACCACTTTCAAAGTATTGGAAATAGACCTTGTATTCTACTTGACATGAGTATTCTGCTCGCATTAGAGTAGAAATACATATATAATGTGCATGAAGAATAATCTTAAATTTGAATTCTATATCAATGTATCAAAATAAACTTATTTTGCATCAACATACAAATTTCTATCCCAACAAATTAAAAATAACCTTGTGAACACAATTCAGGCCTTAACTTGAGGAATAAATTCAATAATCTACTTTTTGTCCTACCATCCCTATATATTTTTATATTCCCCCTTCTTTCTTTTCAGCCCCTATTTCCAAACCTGAAAAGGAAAGATAAAGGAAAACTGAGTCCAACCATGTTTTCTCTCTGGATAAGAGCAATCGTTAACTTATAACCAACTCCCAATGAAAATAAATATCTATAGCCAAAGAAAACAACCAAAAAACATACCCAGTCCTCCTTAAGGGAAATGGAGCATCATTCTCTTAGGGTTTCTTCTGGCTGATTTGGGACAAATAATACCTTCGTAGTGGACCAAATAAAATTGGGGAAATGGTTAAACAACCTAGGAATAGCATTTGTGTTCCAGTTTCTCAATGTTAAGAAAGTCCAGGCTTATTAACTGTCCAGTGTGTAGCAGTCTGAAATGCTGGCCCAATTGGGAATGGAAGGTTTCTTTGAAGCTGTCCTGGGAGCTGTCCTGTTTTGATGAAGTGCAGCAACTGAAGCACTTGGGGCTGGAACATGAATGATGCAGGATGTCAGCCTCCAGCATGCTGAGGGGAATGAATCCTGTCAGGTCTGATCCAGCCTCAAAGTCCAGTTCTTTTGCTCTGAAAACATGTAATTTCTCACAAGCATTATACAGTCCTAAAATTATAAGTGAATACGGTGTGCAAGGTGCACATAACAATTAAGGCTGGTTCTCTGCTCCTTGCATGAGCAGAAGAAAGACACCTGTAAATCCTCATTCATGCCATATGAAGAATGGCATCTAATACTAATTCACAGGGATTCTGTAACCAATAAGAAGCATTGTCTATGCATAGATATTCATGTCTCAACCAGTCTCAGAGCTATTCCCATGTAGTGGGATTAGGAATATAGGTTACCTGTTTGTTCTGCAGTTTCAATTCTTTACATCCCAATTTTAGTCCCCTCCCTCATCACCTCCTGATCCTACCTTCCCTCCCTCATCCCTTCTCCCTCCCTCCCCTAGCCCTCAGAAAGAGGGGCCCTCCTCCCCTAATATCTGATCTCAAGTCATCAAGTCTTATCCATACTACCTGTATCCTCTTCCTCTGTGGCCTGGCGAGGCCACCCAGCCAGGGGGAAGTGGTCCATGTAAAAAGAAGTCCCTACTCCCCATATTGTGAGACCCACAAGGAGACTGTGCTGTCTATGTACTGCCGCTGAGCAGAGTGTCTAGGTCCTCACCATGCATGGTCCTTGGTTGGTGCATCATTCTCTGCCACAACCCCCTCCTCTGCCCTGACTTTTTAAATGTATATATTTTATTTATTATTATTTATTCACATTACCTCCCGATTGTTACCCCCTCCCTCTTCCCATTGCCACCCTCCCTCCCTCTTCTACTTATTACCCTCCCCTAGACCTCTGGAAACTGCCTATTATGTCTCATCAGGATAATCAGAATTGCCTTCCACTGTGTGCCCACTAGGCCTTCTTGTCAAGGGGCAGTGACCAAATAGTGTGCACATGAGTGCATGCCAAAGGTTCAGCAGCAGTCCCCTCTCTTTCTCCCATGTGGAGGATAAGCAGTTCATTGCCTACATCTAAAAAGGGGGTCTTGGTTCTCTGCACGCATTGTCCTTGACTGGTGCATCGGTTTGTGCAGACCCCTGTACCCTCCCCCCAATCTTCAGAATTTGAAGGGCTCCTTGTGGAGCTCCTGCTTCCTTCTGGACATCCAATCCCCCCACTCTTCCCTACAACTCTCAATGTTTTGCTCAGAGTCTAGCTTCTAGACCTAGTATCTGTCCCTTTCAATCCCCTCTTGGGTGGAGTCTCACAGATGACATCTATGTTAGGCTAATATCCACTTATAAGTGAGTATATACCATGTGTGTCTTTTTGGGTCTGTGTTATCTCACTTAGGACGATCATTTCTATTTCCATCCTTTTGCCTGTAAAGTTCAAGACTTCCTTGTTTTTAATAGCTGAATAGTATTCCATTGTGTAAATGAACCACAGTTTCTTTATACATCCTTCAGTGGAGGGACATCTAGGTTGTTCCCAGATTCTGGCTATTACAAATAAAGCTACTATGAATATAGTTGAGCAAATGTCATTGTTGTACAGTGGAGCATATTTAGGGTATATGCCCAGGAGTGGTATACCTGGGTCTTGAGTAGAACTAGCCCTCATTTTCTGAGAAAGAGACAGATTGATTTCCAAAGTGCTTATATGAGTTTGCACTCCCACCAGCAGTGGAGGAGTGTTCCTCTTTCTCCACATCTTGCCAGCATGTGTTGTCACTTGAGTTTTACCTTTGCCATTTGGATAGGTATAAGATGGAATCTCACCGTCATTTTGATTTGCATTTCCCTGATGACTAGGGATGTTCAGCACTTCCTTAAGTGTTTCTCAGCTATTCTATATTCCTCTGTTTAGCTCTGTACCCCACCTTTTAATTGGATTACTTGATTTGGTTGTATTTAATCGCTTGAGTTCTTTATATATTTTGGATATTAGTCCTTTATCAGATGTAAAGTTGGTAAAGATCTTTTACCAATCTGTAGGCTGTCACTTTGTTCTGTTGATAGTGTCTTTTGCTTTTCAGTTTCATGAGCTCCCATTTACTAATTGTTGATCTTAGAGCCTGAGATGTTGTTGTTCTGTTCAGGAAGTTGTCTCCTGTGCCAAGGTGTTCTATGTTCTTTCCTACTTTTTCATCTAACAGATTCAGTGTCTCAGGTTTTATGTTGAGGTCTTTAATCTACTTGGACTTTAGCTTTGTACAGGGTGATAAATATGGATCTATTTGCATTTTTTAACGTAGATATCCAATTAGCACCATTTGTTGAAGATGTCTTTTTCCCATTGTATGGTTTCGGCTTCTTTGTCAAAAATCAAATGACCATAGGTGTGTGAATTTATTTCTGGGTCTTCAATTCAATTCCATTGGTCAACTGACTTATTTCTATGTCAGTACCATGCCATATTTATTACTGTTGTTCTACATTACAACTTGAGATCAGGGATGGAGATTCCTTTGGAAGATCTTTTATTGTACAGGATTGCTTTAGCTATTCTGAGCTTTTTTGTTTTTCCAAATGAAGTTGAGAATTGATCTTTCCAGTTCTGAAAAATATTGCTTAGGTTGTTTGATAGGGATTGCATTGAATCTGTAGATTGCTTTTGGTAAGATGGCCATTTTTACTATGTTGATTCTCCCAATTCATGAGCATGGGAGATCTTTCTTTTTCTCATATCTGCTTCAATTTCCTCCTTCAGAGGCTTAAAGATTTTTTATATAAGTCTTTTTCTTGCTTGATTAGATTTACACCAAGATACTTTATATTATTGCTACTTTGAAGGGTGTGGTTTCCCTAATTTCCTTCTCAGCCCATTTGTCATTAATATACAAGAAGGCTACTGACTTTTTTTTAGTTGAATTTGTATCCCACTACTTTGCTAAAGTTGTTTATCAGCTATAGGATTTCTTTGATAGAATTTTTGGGGTCACTTATATATATTATTATAGCATTTGTGAATAGGGAAACTTTTACTTCTTCCTTTCCTATTCGTATCCCCTTGATCTCCTTTATCTGTCTTATTGTTCTAGATAGGACTTCAAGTACTATATTGAAGAGAACCAGAGAGAGTGGACAGCCTTGTCATGTTCCTGATCTCTCTCCATTTAGCTTCATATTGGTTATAGGCTTGCTGTACATAGCCTTTATTATGTTTAGGTATATGACTTGTATCCCTGATCTCTCTAAGACTTTTAACATCAAAGGGTGTTGGATTTTGTCAAATGCTTTTTCAGTATCTAAAGAGATGATCATGTGGGGTTTTTTCCCTTCAGTTTGTTTATGTGGTTGATTACATTGATAGATTTCCATATACTGAACCACCCTTGCATGCCTAGGATGATGCATACTTGGTCATGGTGGATGAGATTTTTGATGTTTTCTTACATTTAGTTAGCCAGTATTTTATTGAGCATTTTTGCATCTATGTTCATAAGGAAATTTGTCTGACATTCTCTTTCTTGGTTGTGGCTTTGTGTGGCTTAGGTATTAAGGTGACTACGGCTTCGTAGAATTAGTTTGGTAGTGATTTTTCTGTGTCTATTTTGTGGAATAGTTTGAGGAGTATTGGTATTAGTTCTTCTTTGACAGTCTGGTGAATTGTGAGCTGAATCCATCTGGCCCTGGAGTTTTTGTTTTGTTTTGTTTTGTGTTGTGTTGTTGTTGTTGGGATACTTGATGACTGCCTGAATTAATATCCTTAGTGGATAATGGATTACTTATTTTGTTTGCCTGATCTTGATTCAACTTTGGTAAGTGGAATTTATCAAGGAAATTGTCCATATTATTTAGATTTTCAAATTTTGTGGCATATAGGCTTTTAAAGTAAGACCTAATGATTCTTTGAATATCCTCCATATCTGTTGTAATGTCTCCCTTTCCATTTCTGATTTTGGTAAATTGGGTAATTTCCCTTTGACTTTTAGTTAGTTTTGCTAAGGGTTTTCTAAATTGTTGATTTTCTCAAAGAACCGGTTCTTACTTATGTTGATTCTTTGAATTGTTTTCTTTGTTTCTAATTTATTGATTTCATCCCTCAGTTTGATGATTTCCAACCATCTACTCCTCTTGGGTATATCAACTTTTTTTCCTAGGTTTTCAGGTGTTCCATTATATTGTTTGTATGGGATGTCTCCAATTTCTTTATGAAGGTACTTAGTGCTATGAGCTTTCCTCTTAGCACTGCTTTCTTTTCAGGTCTAGTCTATTTGGTGTTCTGTATACCTCTTGTATGTTCAAGGGTATCTCTTTCTTAAGGTTGGGAAATTTTTCTTCTATGATTTTCTTGAAAACATTTTCTGATCCTTGGAACCTCGCATCTTCCTTTTTATCTACTTCTGTAATCCTGAGGTTATGCCTTCTCATGATATCTTTCGTTTCTTGGATGCTTTGCATTATGCATTTTTCTGTTTTAATATTTACTTTGAGAGATGCATCAATTTCTTCTATTGCAACTTCAGCCCTTGAGATTCTTTCCTCCATCTGTTGAATTCTGTTGGTTATATTTATCTGTTCGATTCCTCATTTCTTCTCTAATTGTTCCAATTTGAGGTATTTCTCAATTTGAGTTTTCTTAATTGTTTCTAATTCCATTTTCATGTCTTGAACAGTTTACTCATTTCCTTTGCCTGTTTGATTGTGGTTTCCTGTTTATCCTCAATTGCCACTATGCATTTGTATTTTCTTGTAATTCTTTGAAGGATATATTCATTTCCTCTTTGTAATTCTCAAAAACTGTATAAGCATAGCTTTAAGGTAATTTTACTGAGACTCATCTGCATCATGGTATCTGTTGTTGTTTGGGCTTTCTGGTGGAGCCATATTGTCCTGGGTTTTGTTGTTTGTCTTCTTATCTTTTCCTTTAGGCATCTGATAGGGGGGCTTGGGATTTCTAAGCTGGAGTCATGGGGGTGATTACCTTTGGGAGGCAGCTGCGTCACGTACTAGATTGGCAGACACGGTCCTCCTGGAGTTAGATTCATCTACGCTCTGCCACCTAGGATCCAAGATTTAGTAGGGTTCCTCTGACTACTTCTAAGAAGTGGATATCAGAAAAACAATCCAATTAAAAATGTGGTACACATCTGAAGGGAGAATTATCAGAAGAGAAAACTCAAATGGCTGAGAAGTACTTTTAGAAATTTTCATCATCTTTAGGCAACTGGTACAGTAGTGACACAAAGCTTGTTGAAGCAACCATCCAATATCTGACTGGATTTAAGGTTCACACCATGAGATGGAACTTATACTCAAGACTGTCCATGTAGCCAACAACCTGAAGCTAAGTAGGCCAGGGACTTAGTAGAAAAACAAATGCTACTGTTCTATTAAAGGTATAAAATGACTCGCAGTGACATTCTGCTATAATCATAGATCAGTGCCTTTGTTCAGCCATCATGAGAGAATGTTCATCCCACAATATATGGGAACAAATACAGAGACTCAGAGCCAGACAATGTGCACAGAATAAAAACCCTTGGCACACTGGGGTCCTAAGTGCACTGTCTTCATCATCCTTTCCCTTGGGACTCAGGTAATACCTTAGAAAAAGAGGAATGATTGTAATAGGAAGAAGGGGTGGAAGCCACTAAGGTAAAAAGCTATGCTAAATACATCAAGACAGATGCACGTATGAATTCATAGAGACTGTTGCAGCATGTGCAGGGCCTGCATACCAGATGAAGTCCTAGCACTGAACCCAGAAGCTAGCTCTAATTGATATCCAGTTGCAAACAAAACATTAGTCTTCTCCAAAGGAGGCTTTCTTGGAGAAACAAACCACTCTTAAAGCTTACTGCATGCACAACATTAGATGGCCAACACAAAATGTACCTGTGGAGATTCTTTGTCTCTCAGGATGATGTGTCTAAACTTTTTTATTTTGCCTTAGAGGTCCTTTGTTACACACACACACACACACACACACACACACACACACACACACACACACACATCCCCCTGTTTTGTGGAATTCCCTCTTATGCAAACATGTGTGTCTCTACATTTACATGCAAATCTCATGATTTTCCTTTGGCTCATTTTCTTCTGTTTATTTGTTTTATTTTATTCTGATTAGTTTCAGTTTTGTTTTATCCTATTTTCTTTTTATTCCTATTTTATTCCTGTTTTATGTCTATTTGTTTTCTAGCAAAGGACAGAAATGATGTGGATATAGATTATACTAGAGGTAGGAAAGAACTGGGAGGTGTTGCAGGAAGAGAAACCATGGTTAGAATATATTCTATAAACAAAACTATTTTCAATCAAAACAAAATGAATACCTTTCAAGGGGGAAGTGAACATAACTGTTAGCAATTTGATTGCCTTTAGCCTTTGGCATATATGTGAAGCTATGTGTGCATGTGTCCTTGTATTTGTGAATGTAGTCTTCTCTTCTATGTGCATACCTTTACTAGAAAAAATTGTTTGAGTTTGGCTTTAGAAAATAATGTGCAATTCATACTAATATATACATTCTAATAAACCGTTTCATAATCATGGGCCATGAATTTCCCAGGCTGCCTACCTGTGATGTCTTTACCTACCTGCCATGGGGATGTGGCCCTGCCTAGGGCCATATAACAGGACATATTCTCCTCATGACCCTCTCTCTTACCTCTCTACTCTCCCTTTTACCCCCTTACTCCCTTTCCCTGTACTTCTTCCTCTCTGTCTCTGCCTCTGTTTCTGTCCCTTTATCTCTCTCTATCTCTGTCTCTCTCTCTGTGTGTGTGTGTCTGTCTGTCTGTCTCTGTCTCTGTCTCTGTCTCTCTCTCTCTCTCTCTCTGGTACACCCCCATGTTCTTCTCCACCATGCTCATTTAATAAACCTCATATAATATAATATCTTATCTAGCATCTGGTACCTTATTATCTTATTCTCATACATAAAAGTATATACTTACTTATAAGCAAAATTTAGCCATATAGTACAGGATACACATACTACAATGCACAGACCCAAAGAAGATAAATAACGTGGAGGACCCAAGGGAGGATGCTTAAATCTCATTCAGAAGGGCAAATAGACAGTGAAAGTGGTTGAAGAGATGGAACAAGGTAGGAGAGGGAAGAAAGAAATGAGGGGGGTGATCAGACCTGGGAAAAGAGGGGTAGAAGAACAGAGGTTTAAAGAGAGACAAAAAACCTTGGGTGGAAGCATCTTTCTGACAAGCTGAAGATCTGAGACAGGGTAGGCTTCTGGGAGGGTATGGGGGTGACTCTAGCTGAGACTCCTAGTAACAGGGGTCATGGTGACTGAAGAGGACACCCACTAACTAGACAGTACTCCTAGTGGAGGTGGAAGAACACCAACCCACTCACAAAAAAATTTGAGACAAAATTTGCTCTGCCTATAAGATGTGCAAGGATAAAGATAGAGCAGAGATTGAGGGACTGTCCAACCAATGCCTAGCCCAACCTGAGACCTATCTCATGGGAAAGAGGCAACCCCTAACACTACTAACAATACTCTGCTATGCTTGCACACAGGAGGCTAAGCATAGACTCCAACCAACAGCACCTCAAAACAGATGCTGAGACTCACAGCCAAAGATTAGACAAAGTGTAGGTAGTCTTCTGGAAAAGTGGGAAGAAGTATAAAAGGACCTGGAAGGGATTGGAGCTCTATAATAAGACCAATAGAGTCAACTGACCAGGACTGAGAGGGGCCTGTGAAAACTGAAGCACCAACCACAAGGACCATGCATAGACTGAACCTAGGCCCCCTACATAAACGCAGCTGATGGGCAGCTTGGGCTCCATGTGTGTCCCCTAGTAAGGAGAGTGTGGACTGTTTCTGACATGGACTCTGCTGCCTAATATTTGTTCACTTCCCCCTGGCGTGGCTGCAGTCCTGATGTGACTTGATGTGCTGGGGTAGGTTGATGGGGGGGGCCAGGGAAGGCTCCACTTTTCTGAGGAGTAGGCCAAGGGGAGATATGGAAAAGAGCGAGGGAGGGTAGAACCTGGAGGAGAAGAGGAAGGGGCTACAATCAGGATGTAAAGTAAATAGGTAAATAATTTTTTTTTAAAAGTTGAAGCTAATTGGCCCTAAGGCTAAAGTCCTTGACTGAATTCAGCAAAGCTATTCTTCCTGTCAGAAGTAGCATTTTATGAGTCACTGTGGCAAGCAGAGACTGCCTTGCTTAGCATCTTCTCTTTTATTTTCTTGTGTAATCTTAAAAGTTTAATCACCTTCCTTTTTGAAAAGGGCTGTTAACACCTGCAGTCATTCGTTACAATTATCATGCTTGGCCTTCACAAACAGGGCATTCCAATTTCATGGTCAAACACAGAATGTAATTTCACACTTGAAAATAATTTCAAGAACTATCCTGGAAGAGAAAGCAGAACATATTTTATCTACCAAACCTCAGTGCTTCACAGTTGAATCAGAAGTGTGCTTTGGAGTGTCTATCAAATCCTGAAGCTAGATCTTGTAGATTAACATATTGAAATATTTATTACATTTGGCCTGACAGAAACAGCACTCAGTACAAAATTTATTAAGAATAATTGTTATAGAGAACAGTTATTAAAAGAGTAATTGTATGGTTGGTGTGGCCATCACTTCTTTTTCTTCCTAAGGTTTTGATAAAGTACATCCTTTGGCTTTCATGGGACTAGAACATCATTCTTGAATCCTAAATTTTGGTAAGTAGCACATGTGTGAACCACTGTGAGGATCTCTTCTCTAGGATTGGAAGGACACCTTTATTAGGAAGGATGTTCACTCTGGAAGAGTCTGAGCAATGGCCTGCCAAAAATAAGACAAAGAAAAATAGGTGGTGGTGGTGGTGGTCCATCTAGGTTAGGTAGCTCAGGGCTCTGAAACAAGCAGTAAAGATGTTGATATTGGTTGGTTAATAGTCAAGATATAATAGTAGTTAACTTCAGATGGACTGACTCAGGCTACCTAGAAAAGGATGTAAAGTACAATAGGGGTTGTGCTGTCTCCAGCTGGATCACCTTAATTGGCTTTAGGAAATTCTTCACCAACAGAGCATATGTAGAGCACTGTGACTCTTTCTCCTAGTACACTCTTCCACTTTGGGAAAAAACAATTCCACAACTATCTGATTAAAGCAAGTTGTATTTAGAATGAGCCAGGTGGCTGCATCTCCCAAAGTCAGGACAGAGAACAGCTCCTCACTGGCTTTTGAGGTCCTCTTATGGGGAAGACTTAGCATAGATTAAAAAAAAAAAACAGCTATTGAGTTAATTGGCTGTTAGTAGCTGGTCAGAAGAGTCGGAGACATGGGGCTCAAGGTTGTCTATGGAATAGATAAGTACAAGAATACATCATGTGGAAGAGGAGTCATCAAGATAGCTGTGGAACAGGATGTTGTGGCAGCAGGTGGATCTCTGTGTGTTCAAGACCAGCCTGATCTACAAAGTGAGCCCAGAACAGCCAGGGTTATTACACATAAAAACTCTGTCTCAAAACCCTCTTACCCCAAAAGATATCTGTGAAGACATATTTTTGCAAGGCAAAAGGATAAGCATATATCACAGGTTCAGGAATTTTAAAGGCAAAAGAGCAGACATACATTTCAGGGTTATAAGTTCAACATAGGTTGAAAAACATGGTTTGCAGGGTACATTAGGTTTAGAAAATAGGAACTTATTCTTGTAAGGTATGGAGATTTAATAACAATGTATGACAATGTGGCTCCTATTTTGGTTTCACAAAACATAAACCCATATAATCATGCATACATACATGCACACACACATACATATATACACATATGTGTATGCATATATATCCTTGTGTCTTATACTTCTACTTATAACAGACTGAATTGTGTATTAACTGGGCTTCGAAAGAAAGCTTCCACTCCTAACAGATAGAAACATATATATGTCATATGTTTATTACCTTTAATATGCACCTAAAGTAGTCAGACTACTGTCTTGCACTATGAAAGCTTAAAATGAGTTTAAAAATTTACTTCTAACACTGCTGAAAGAAAGCATGCTGGTCTCTGCTTCTGTATTCTTGCTTGCTTCTTCCTATCTTGGGAGAGCTAACACTTACAAGGCTATCCCCAGCAAAACACAGCTGCACAAAAGAAACTGCTTTAGAATTCTGCTTCTGCAGACATGCCTAGGTGCAGTGGACTTTCTCCTGAGGATCCATGAAACACAGATACTGTCTGCAGGTGGTCTTGAAGTAGGAGAGTGCCACACTCTTGTTCAACCTACAAAAACTGTTAGAAGCTGTGAGTCAGAGCCAAGCTTCAGAGAACTGAGTTCTTCAGTATTCCAAGAGCTGTTCAGTTCTGGGTGGCCAGTTTTTACCCATACTCAGGAGCACACAAAGGAGGGAATTACTAAGAGAGGAGAAATATTTATCCAACCCATCCCTGCTCGATTTGAGGCCATTGTTTTTCAACTTGGCATACTTCTTTTATAAAAAGAGTATTCTGGCTTCCTTGAGAAAGGCAAGTTTAAAGCCTTGACTGTTTTCTCCTTTACTATGTTCAAACAGCATTTTCTTTTGTGAGCACAAGGACCAAGGCTGTTGCTGGTGTCAAGTCCCGAGGAAACTAGACACTTCATGAACCTTAGTTTTTAGCATTGTTATGAAACATGGAAAATAAAGACTGTGAAGGTGGGTGTGATAATGCATGACTCTAATCCCAGCACTCAGGAGGGTGAGGCAGAAGATTATGAATCCAAGGTCTGAGCTATGCAGTGATGCCCGTTCTTAATATTCTTACCAAGGAAAAGAAATGAAAGACTATGACTTTAATGTTATAATTAAGAATTTTGAGACCTCAATTACTTTTAAAAATAATAAAATACTATCCTTTTCCATAAGGGTCTCTTTCTGAGTAACTCTTCTTATTGCCAGGTGAAAGTATCTTCATTGCTATCAGCAGCCACTGCCCCTCAGTCATGGCACTCAGAGGCACTGTCTGTGTCTGAGGTGCCTGTTGGCGTCCTGTGGGAAGGAACCTCTCACCACATTGACAATGGTTACTTTTTCACAATTGGTTTTTACACTCTTCTTCCCCACTCCACTTTGTGTTTCCAATACAAGTTCTATTTGCCATAGCAGCTTTTTAATACATATTGCTTCATTGAATAAATAATGAAATGGCTGCCTAACTAGATCTCACTTCCTGTTTGAAATATTTAGGTTTGAAAGGCTGCAGACACCATTGCAGATGTTCATTTACAAGCTGTTATATAAACAACAGAAACCAACAAATGTAGGTCAAAAGCACCTAGAAGCACTTTGCTAAGCAGCCACTTGTACACAGACAATCAGGAGAGTTGGGTAACAGCCAGATCTCACACACTAGGCTCAGACCTGTCCTCCACTTTCATGAGAGGGGCTTCTCAGTTGATCGCCTGGTAAAAGAGGGCTTGGAAGTTAAAGTGATTGAGAGGTTTCTGACTCACTTTAGATTTTTAGTGAATGCTAAGCTTACCAGACATACCCCTTGTGTGCACTGGTATGTTGAGTTAAGATATTGGTGTTTTTAAAGCCAGGATAATTCAAATTCCAGGAGAATGTCACCTTAATAATTTATAGTGTTTTTACTAGGGTTTGGTAACAATCTAATAATGTTCACCCATCACGTGCAGGTGAATAGAAATCCAAATGGACCTGCTATGTCAGAGGGAGCCACTCAAGAGAGACTACAACTTACAATTCTGATGTTCCTTCCTAGGCAAATTTTTGAAAAGTTTATTAAGTTTTACTGTGAAAATATAGTTCAGTTCACATGAGGCAGTTGTCTGATCCTTTCAGGGAGTCAGTAGCTTACTCTTCAAGCCTAGCATCAGAATAATTCTTACTCATGTATGGACAGTCATGTATTTTTCTGTTACATATACATATACACACATAAACATTGCATATGTAAATCATAGACAATTTTTCATTAATTTAAAAGTCTGAATGAATAAGGTCAGGGGATATAGCTCAGGTATACAGTATTTAACTAGTACAATAGCATCACCGGGCAAAGTGTAGAAGAGTAAATAACCTAAATAGACACTTAATATTCAATAGGGATATAAAAGTTACTAATTATCCTTCATCCTTGGATTAGTGCAAATAAAAACCACAATGAGGCATTATCTCACCTGCTATAATGATCCAGGGATACCCATCAAATGTCAAAATCCACTGATTCTCAAGTCTCTTATACACAACTTTCATGCATTTATACATACTTTCATATCTACTTTAAATTACATATAGATTACTTATAATACCTACCAAAATGTCAATACTAAGTAAATAGTTTTATGTATTCTTGAGAGAAATATGACAAATATTGGGGGCCATGCAGGAGGAACAGCAAAACAGCTCTAGAATTCATGAAATGCAGCCCACTGGTTAACATAACCACAATGCATGTCTCAGAGAGGCAGAGCCTCAAGACCTACGTGTCCTGAGGACTTCATGCTGTTATGGAAGATAGTCTGCTTGTTGCCCTTAAAAGAATTTGGAATAGTATATTGCTTAACAAGGTTAGGTAAAGATTTTTTTTTCCTACTGGCTCTGATGCATAAAATCTTAGGAAACCACTTGAAGTTAAGAAAAGTACACACTTAATGGTTAAGCCAGGGACTATCTGAGGTTGGTGAGCAAGAACAACAGTCCAGAATAACCCTGGCTGACATGACTCTCTCACTAAATACAGGCTTCAAGGTGGTTAATTTCTTGTACTAGTTTTTGCCCTCAGCTTCCTGATATGATTTAATAAAAATTATGAATGAGTAGATGCACATTTTGAGGATTTAAAGAAGAAATGACTGCTTTTTTATATATAAATGTTTAGGTTTGTGATTAATTTAAGAATTCTACAAGGTTACTGTTTTTATTATTATTATTTATTCATATTACATGCCAGTGGTTACCCACCCCCAGCTTGTATCTTCCCATTCCCACCCTTCCTTCCTTTTCGTCCCTATTCCCATCCCCTAGACCTAAGATAATTGATTCTTTGTAACCACAAATTGCAACCTGCTGGTAAAGAAAAGTTGGCTGAGAAACTACCTTGCTTGCTCACACTTTGTTAATCTGTAATGAGTTTCTCGGTTACAAATGTACATAGGTTCTTGGGAATAACTTGTTTTTCATATTTGTTTCTCACCCATAATACGTAAAATATTTGCTCATGTGAGAGTATTTGGAAACATGTTTTTCTTATGTATACTCATTGAAATCATTCACTTAAAGAAAAACAGAATGTAAGTACATTGTGGTTTTTTTTTGTACTGCTTGAAAGGTCTTGCTGGGATATATAAGCTATGGGAGAAATAATAAAAGTTGTTGGGACTTGCTCTTCTGAGTTTGTTCCATTCACCAAATGTATATATGTATGTATGTGTATATGTATGCAAGTAAGGTTAGCTTGGAATATGTTCCTATCCATCTAATATGTGAATACGTATGTATGTATCTATGTATCTATCTATGTATCTATGTATCTATGTATGTGTATGTATGTATAAAGTAAGAGAACCTTGAAAGAAGAAGCTTGTTGGAACCTACCTACTAGAGTCTGTCTCGCTTTATAAAGTGTGTGTGTGTGTGTGTGTGTGTGTGTGTGTGTATGTGTGTGTGTGTGTGTGTGGCCTTTTTCTCTTCTTCTTTCACTTCCTTTTTAGATGCTTGCCACAATTAAACAAAAGCTCACACTTGCCACTATCAGTGGAAGCCACTGTCAGTAACGGTCAGCTCCAGCCTGGAAAATTATCCTCAGAGAACATCTGCTCAGCAAGCCAGCTGTTCTAATCTTGTGTATATACCCAAAAGACTTTACATCCTACTACAGAGACCCTACTCAGCCATGTTCATTTCTGCTCTACTCATAATAGTCAGACATTAGAAACAAACTAGACGTCTGTCAGCAGATGAATTGGATTTTGAAATGTGGTACATTTACACAATGAAATATGGCTCAATCATTCAAAACAAAGTCATGAAATTCACAAGTAAATGGATGGAAGAAGAAAAAAAAATCATCTAGAGTGAGGTAACCCAGAGCCCAAAAGACAAATATAATATGTATCCACTCATATATTGGTATTTGCTGTGAAGCCTTTAATAACCAAACTATAATCAATACAATCTCAGAGGTTAGGTATAGAATAAGGGACTTGGTGGGGTTTGGGTCTCCCTGGGAAGGGGAAATAGACAGTTATTGAAAGGGAGAATTAAATGGGCAGGAGGAGGAGAGAGAGGAATTAGGGGGGTAATACATGGAGGGAAACCTAAAACTAAGGACCATTTGAGGGGTTTTATGGAAACCTAAAGAGTAGAAACTTCCTAATATGTATGAAGGTAACCTACATCGAATATTTAAATAGAAAGGACGACAGAACCCCCACTACACCTGCAGTCACCAAATAAAGCCTCCAGTTATAAGAATGAGTTACAACTAATTAAGTTGTTGGCCCAAGGGCCCCCAAGAGAGCTGCAACCAAACCTTTGACTCTACAATGGTGAGCCACCTCAGTAGAAGCTGAGACTAGATAGGCCAGTGTGGGAAACAGTAAGCTTTGTCACAGGTGGGAGCAGTCTTGGCGGGCTTTACCCTTGGGGCACCCCATAAATACCTTGTGACAGACTGAGTGGAGCCATCCTGGGTCTGGAATTCAGGAAACAAACCTGGGAACCCCACCTGGACTATTGTCTTTCTAATGGACCCTCACCGGGAGAAAGAGCCGGTCCTTCCCACGTGACTGAGGGAGTTGGGGAAGAGAGAATAACAAAATCGGCTGCAGAGAGAGCGTGCGGGGGCAGCGGACAAGCTGGATCAGCACGCAGGCCAGAGAGACACCTAAGGATCCGTCCCGTGGAATGGCTACCGGAAGGTTCACTCTTTTGTCCCTTTAACCTTTTTCCTTCTTGTATAAGCTAGTTGGGTTGCATAATAAAGTTTAATTGCTAAGAAACAGAGTCAACAGGCCAGGGACATGGAGAAAGCTAAATACTACTGTTCTTATAAAGGGCATAGCAGAAAAATGACTCCTAACGATGTTCTGTTGTAAACAAGGATAAGTTTCTTGCTCATCTTGGCCTAGAGAGATGGTTCAGTGGTTAAGAGCTCCACCTGCTCTTCCAGAGGCCCTGAATTCAATTCCCAGCAACCACACACTGGCTCACAACAAGCTGTAATGTGATCTGATACCCTCTTCTGCAGATAAAGCACTCATATGCAATAAATAAAATAAATAAACCTTTTTTAAAAAGTTTCTTGCTTGTCTGTTATCAGAGACGCTTCCTTCTGAAGCTGGGCAATATGAAAAGAGTGAGAGCCCTTGAAGCACCCAGTCCTAATTAGAATGTCTCCATCATATCCCTCCCCTCAGGGCTCAGGGAACCCTTTAGAAGAGGAGACACATATAGATTGTAAGAGCTGTAGGGATGGAGGCTACCAAGGAAACAAGGTCTTTTGTGCACACCAGGACTATCACACATATGAGCTCACAGAAACTTTGACAGAGTACACAGTTCTTACATAGGTCTGGACCTCATGGCTTCCCAGCACTGAAAGTGGAAGTGGAAGCAGAAGCCCACAGACCTAGGCCACAATCACTCTCCAATTGATAATCACTCATAAATGAAAATGTAATTTTCTCCATGTCTCCCTAGGTATACAAACCAGTCCAGGCCTTATGTCCAGCAGTAGTCAACACAAAACAAACTCAATATTTTTAGAAGCTTTTCTGTCTCATAATGCTTTGTCTGGTAAGTTTTTTCTTTACCCTACAAATTATTTGCTTATATATTACAGTTTCCAATTTTGTTCAGAGTTACAGACAGTTGCGAACTGCCATGTGGGTGCTGAGAATTGAACCTGGGTCTTCTGAACAAGCATGCAGTGCTCCCAACCACTGGGACATCTCTCCATCTCCTATTTATCATATTTTATCATTATTATTTTATTTTAATGCCTGTTTGTTTTCTATAGTGAGAATTTTGAAATTGGGGTTTCTTTTAAAACCACAAAATATTATAAGAATATGTTTCCATTTTAATCCCAGGTTAGGGGATATGGGCCTGCTTCAAGCAGGTGACTATGATTTGCCTGATGATCAAGCAGAGGTGTGATTTTGCCAGCTACAGATAGTTCTGTGATTGTATAACATATGAAACTCTGGGGGACTTTTTAGATGTTATATAAGTGCTAGAGCCCCAGTAGATGGTTTGCTAGTTGGTGACTGGAAGCTGTTGGTTGCGGTTTGTTAAGCAGTTGTGTACATAGAACAAACAACAACAAGGAAAATTAGATATCCTGATGGCAAAGGTAAAACTTGCCCCAAGGAACTCAACACCACTAATCATCAGGAAGAAGTCTAACAATAACATCACCCCATTTCACTTCCATTCTTTTTTCTCCCCTATCTTGTATTAGGGGGTTGATTTGAAAGGGAAAAAAAAAAGATATGGAGATGGGTGGGAGAAAAAAAAATCCCACAAAGTAGCAAATGTCAGCCACAGTTTTCTAATACTTAAACTAAAAAAAAAAAAAAAAAATTGGATCTTCATGTGGATTACATTTACTTTTATAGAAAATGTCAAGCATTTGTCTAAAGAATTTGGACCTTTGCTTCAGAGACCCACCATTGAGACTAACAACAGTTTTCAATTCCAGCCTTAAAGGCAAGTATGGCATTTCTGTTCCTGTTGACTAATTATATCGAGCATATCATCACGTACTTGCTGAGTACACATAACTTGTTTGAATGAAACATCCATTCACGTCTTTAGAATACTTGGCTAGGCATGCAGATCTACTCCCGTATTATACCTATGCTGTAATATCAGTTTGTGTATCTGTTTCTTGGCTGATATTATGTAATGGGGCTGCTATAGGATCAAAATTGTTTGATGGATCAAATAATTTCATAGGGTCAAATACTGGTATGTTGTTTTTAGAATCATGTTTGTTAAAAAAAAAAAAAGCAAAGGTTTAGTTTACTTAACAGTTTGAGGTGCTTGAGGTACATTCATCATGGTGGGCAAGGCATGGGGGCAGGAACTTGAGGTACATTCATCATGGTGGGCAAGGCATGGGGGCAGGAACTTGAGGTACATTCATCATGGTGGGCAAGGCATGGGGGCAGGAACTTGAGGTACATTCATCATGGTGGGCAAGGCATGGGGGCAGGAACTTGAGGTACATTCATCATGGTGGGCAAGGCATGGGGGCAGGAACTTGAGGTACATTCATCATGGTGGGCAAGGCATGGGGGCAGGAACTTGAGGTATATTCATCATGGTGGGCAAGGCATGGGGGCAGGAACTTGAGGTACATTCATCATGGTGGGCAAGGCATGGGGGCAGGAACTTGAGGTACATTCATCATGGTGGGCAAGGCATGGGGGCAGGAACTTGAGGCAATTGTTCACACTGCATCAGCAGTTAAGAAGCAAGGAACAGAGAGAGGTGGCTGCTTTGGCTCAGGTACCTTTCTCTTTTTTTTTATACAGGGCAAGACTCAAGCCCTGGGAATGGTGCTTTTCACTTTTAAAGTGGGTGCTCCCACCTCAATCTAATTAGTATGGTCCATGCAGTCATGGCTAGGGACTAGCTGAATCTAGGTTACCCTTCACAGACATGCCCAGAAGCTTGTCTCCTAGGTAGATACTGTCAAGTTGTTAATCAATACTACCAATGCATGCACATTTTTTCTAAATGAGCCTTTATATTAGGGTTCACAAAGGAATGGACTTGAATCAAGCATCTTTACATATGTGCCATTGTGCTTTGTTTTCATTGCTACCCTCCCTCTCTGCCCTCTCCTGCATCCCTTCTCTGCTGCCAACTGATAACTAACTATGGGGAGGAAGAAAACCATCTCTGACTATTCTAAATATTTGACATTCTCATTAAACTCATAAGTATGAACACATAAATTTCTTTAGAAATACCTGTTATAATTTTGTCCAAAGGCAGGCAACAGGCTTAGATATAGCCTTTACTTCAATTGTTGGAGGACCCACATGTTGACAAGGCTGCACATCTGCTACATATATGTAGAGGGTCTAGGTCCAGCCCAAGCATGCACTTTGGTTGTTAGTTCAGTTTCTGTGAGGCCCCATGGGCCCTGGTTAGTTTACTCTATAAGTCTTCTTGTGGTGTCCTTGACCTATCCAGCTCCCTCTATGATTCCTTGCACTCTTCCACAATAAACCCAAGCTTGGCTTATTGCTTGGTTGTGGTCTCTTCAGCTGCTTCCATCAGCTGCTGAAAGAAGGCTCTCAGAAGACAGTTATGTTAGGGTGCTGTCTGCAAGTATAGCAGAGTATCAATAACAGTGATAGGGTTGTCTCTCTCCCAAGGGGTGGGTCCCAAGTTGTCATTGGTTTTCCATTCCCTCAATCTCTGCTCCATCTTTACCTCTATACTTCTTGTAGGCAAGACAAGTTTTGGGTTGAAAGTTTTATGGGTGAGTTGATGTCCTCCTGCATCCACAGAAAGTCCCACAAGACTATAGGAGGTAGCAACTTTAGACTTTTTAACTCCTTCTGCTAGGAGTCTCAGCTAGGATCATTCCTATAGGCTCTCTGGAGCCTACCTGACCCAGAGATGCTCCCCACTGATTTCTGCTCTCTCTCCCAGTCCTTGATCTCATTACCTTACTGCTCTTTCCCAACACCTGATCCCAATCCCCTTACCGTCTCTACCCCATCTTTCACCCAGTTACTCTCCTCCTTCTACTTCAGATGTCTCACTTTATTTCTTCTTCTGAGTGAGACTCAAGCATCCTCTCTTGGGACCTTGTTGGCTTCTTTGGGTCTTTGGATTGTAGCATGGCTATTCTGTACTTTATGGATCATATCCACTTATGAGTACATACTGTGTTTATCTTTCTGGACCTGTGTTATCTCACTCAGTTTGGTATTTTCTACAGCTTGAAAATTGCTTTATGTCTTTAGTAGTTGAGTGGTATTCCATTACATAAATGTACCATACTGTCTTTATCCATTCTTCAGTAGAGGAGCATCTAGGTTGATTCCAATATCTGGCTATTACAAATAAGGCTGCTATAAATATAATTGATCAAGTGTTCTTGTGGGAAGGTGGAGCATCTTTTGGGAATATGCCTAGGAGTGGTATAGCTGGGTCTTGAGTTAGATCTATTCCCAATTTTCTGAGAAATCTCCAGAATTATTTTCACAGTACTTATACAAGTTTACACTTCCACCAGCAATAGAGAAGTGTACCCCTTGCTCCGTATCCTCAACAGTATGCACTGTCACCTGAATTTTTTATCGTAGCCTTTCTGACAGGTATAAAATAAAATCTCAGAGTTTTGGATTGCAATTCCCTGATGACTTAAGGATATTGAGTGTTTCTTTTTTTTAATTTTTTATTAATTTATTCATATTACATCTTAATGGTTATCCCATCCCTTGTATCCTCCCATTCCTCCCTCCTTCCCATTCTCCCCTTACACCCCTCTCCTATGACTGTGACTGAGGGGGACCTCCTCCCCCTTTATATGCTCACAGGGTATCAAGTCTATTCTTGGTAGCCTGCTATCCTTCCTCTGAGTGCCATCAGGTCTCCCCATCCAGAGGTCGTGGTCAAATATGTGTTTTGTGGCCATTAAAGAATTCTCTTTTGAGAATTCTGTTTAGCCCTGTACTCCACTATTTAATTGGGTTATTTGGTTTGTTGTTCTCTAATTTCTTAAGTTCTTTATATGTTTGGGGTATTAGCCCTCTGTTGGGTGTAGATCTTTTTCCATTCTGTAGGGTGTGATTGTGTCCCATTGACAGTGTCCTTTGGCTTACAGAAGCTTTTATCTTTCATGAGGTCCTATTTATCAATTGTGATTTTACTGCCTGAGCTGTTGATGTTCTATTTAGAAAGTTGTCTCCTGTGCCAATGAGTTCAAGGACTTTCCCCACATTCTCTTTTATTAAATTTACTGTATTCAGTTTGATATTGAGATTTTTCATCAACTTGAACTTGAGTTTTGTGCAGAGCAATAAATACGGATACATTTGCATTCTTGTACATGTTGACTCCAGTTAGACCATATCATTTGTTGAAGATGCTATCTTTTTTCCATTGTATGGTTTTGGCCTCTTTGGTAAAAAATCAGATGTCTGTAGGTACATGGGTCTCTTTTTGTGCCTTCAATTCAATTCATTTGATCAACATGGGAGGAACTGGAATAGCAAGGAAGGAGTGAAAGTGATGTAAACACAATACTCGCATGTGAAATTATCAACAAATTAAATTTAATAAATACTCAGACAAAAGTAACTTTTGGGAGGAAGTGTTTATTTGGCTCATAACTCTAGGTTACAGTCTATCATTCGGGGAAGCCAAGATAGATAATCCTTCAAGAAGCTAATCATATCCACAGCCAAAGGCAGAGAGAGGATGAACTAATGCATGCACACTGGTACTCAGATCACACTGTCCACAATAACACAACCCAGGATCCCCTAACAAGGCAATGATGTCACCCTCAATGAGTGAGACTTAAATTAACAAGATCAGATAATAACAACATAAACATGCCTACAGGCAACATGAACTCTTATTGAGACTGCCTTTCTAGGTGGCTCTAGTTTATGCAAAGTTAAAGATTAATGGTAACCATCCCAAGATGACTACTCCTGTTACAATGTACAGCTTGCCATCATAGGTAATTGTCCTCATTTGGAGGATAGTATGTCTTGTAAGACTTTGTATGCTTAGAATGCAAGATGACTACAGGCTTAGGAAAATGACTCTCATTTCTCAGATCTTGAACTTGAAAAGGAATGAGATAGATGGAAATATTCCTTGAGGGATTAGCATGTCTATACACAGTTAAGCCATTGACTCAAGTGAAGGAGACAAACCAAAGGAAGGCAGAGGTATCAGATTTTACACACTTTTAGTTATTGTGTGTGCTCAAGCCAATGATTTTCAGCAAAAGATATCCATCAGTGCCTGTTATAGCAACAAAGGACACACATAAGCTCCCATTCAGGCCTCCTCTCCACTTATGATCCACCTGGAGATACCTGAAGTTGACCAGCTCAGAAAATCAAAGTGAGCATCTAATATGGCAGTGGATATTTGGAAGAACTTCAAAAGTGCTGAAAGAAAGAAATAAAAAACAGCAAAATATAGGTGAGATGAATGAAATTTTCAAAGATAAAATTCCCTAACATAAAGAAGTCCTATGAGCATATAAAGGGGGAAGAAGTCCCCCTCAGGCACAGTCATAGGGGATGGGTGTAAGGGGAAAATGGGAGGGAAGGAGGAATGGGAGAATACAAGGGATGGGATAACCATTGAGGTGTAACAAGAATAAATTAATAAAAAGATTTTTTAAAAGAAGTTGCAGAGAGGGATGATGGCCAGTGATCAAGGAGTCATTTTCTATAATAATAATAATAATAATAATAATAATAATAATAATAATAATAATAACAACAACAACAACAACAACAACAACAACTCTGGAAACATAGCTCAGGAAAATTCATGGGGTACAAAGTGATCACTCAGACTTCAAAGGGCAGTATTCTGTTCAAGGCATGAGAAGTCTTGGAGTCCCATCCCTATCTGCTTGCCATGTGTGAGACACCTTTCTTTTCCCTCACATTCTTTGGAAGGCTTGAGACAAATTTGTTTTTTCTGGCTCTGCTGATTGTCTTATGCATTGCTCACATGGCATGAATCTTGTGGAATAGCTCCAAAGCCCAAACTAGGTAAACATGTCTCAAACAGAAACAAAAGGCTCTTCATGAGCCATGTCTCAGTCAATAGGTCAATATCTTGTATCTCATTGTTGCTCTGATCAGAATAAATAGAAGAAATTTAACCACCAAATTCCTTTTGTCAGTTTATTCTTTCATCTGCACAAGGTATACCCAGAAAGGGGTGACTGAAAGATTAGATAGATATTAAAGGAAGGCAAGAGTGATACACAGATTCGATTCATGAGATTTTAACAGGTCATAAATATGAGAAGAAACAACAGCATGTGTTGCAGGTGAGAACACTAAGGAGATAAAATGTTGTGCTGTCCAGACCATAAAGTCATGCTATGATTAACACTGATTAGCTAAGGCTTAAGAAGGAAAGTGAAAGACATAATTTAGAAGACCACTGCTATCACTGAAAAAAAAAAATACAAATGAACAAACCTGTACATTTCCAGGATCCATAAAAGTTCTTGGCTCCAAACTGAAAGTAAGGCTGTGGAAGGAGTTTGGAAGAGAATCCTGAGAATCACTGGGTGCTCAGCACTGATCTATGTCTATAGAGTCATTCTCACAGATACTGCTCAGGATCATCTACAGAAACTCTGCAGTCCGAAGTCATATTTTTTAATGCTGTAACTTTTGTCTCTTCAGTGTGTGTGTGTGTGTGTGTGTGTGTGTGTGTGTGTGTGTGTGTGCATGCACATGTGTGTGTGTGCAAGCACACTTGCATGCATGCACACACATGTATGCAAGCACTAATGTGAGTATGTAGGCTTTGGGTAGGTTCTAATTCTCACCATCTGACACAGCAATTGAAGCCAGTTTTAAAGAATATGAAATACTTGAGGCTAGAGAGATGGCTCAGCAGTTAAGAGCACTGACTCCATCCTGGATATGAGATAAGGGAGCTGCTCCCCAAAGCAACACAAAAATGTGACCAAGTTCATCTACCATCTAGCTAGCATATGATACTCAAGGAAGCATGTGATGCTTGAGGAAACTCCCACTTGATACCTAGCTGATTTCATTCTTCATCATTGTACTAACTGAACTCATAGTGTGGGAATTAAGGAATATAAACATAACTTTGATTCACTTTTCCCTCAATGGAAAACCCTTGATATTCCTTAATTGGCTTTTTCCTACACTACACTTGAAACTCTACACAATACAAGTAAAGATCATAAGTAGGAAGCACAGTTTAGTTTGTATTTAAAAGTATCTAAAGACAAGAAATGATAAAGTTGCTTATGTACAAAAAATAAACAAAAAATTAGGAACTGTATTGAAATAGACAAAGGTGACATTAAATTAATAAAATTATAAGTGTTGAATTAGAACTAAACAAATACTCTGAAGAAACAGCCTTTTCTCAATTACCCACTCTTGTCTATCCTTCTCTGACCAAGGTTCTTCATCTTCTTTATCTCCAAGCAGAACAAACGTCTATATTAACAGTACATATTGTTATATCTAATTATGTCATGTTGTAGGATAAAACTCAGAGGGCAAAGAGATCCCCATACTGTATTTACATTTTCAATTTATGAAGTTTTCTTTCTACGTATATATCACCTATCTTCCTATCTGTCTGGTTGTTTTTTGTTTTTTGTTTTTTGTTTTTTTGTTTTGTTTTGGTTTGTTTTGTTTTGTTTTGTTTTTGTCTGTCTGTATGTCTCTGTTGATTACATCTTAAACTGTGGAATGTGTAGACTACCTGAGTTTACACAACATGTTTAATTTATTGATCCTTTTGTTTCACTGAGCCTTTAATTTTCAATAAAGAAGTTATGGTTTTTAATTTGGTGCACTCTGATTTTATATAGTCAGGTCATGCATGTTGATGATGATATGTTATTTTTGAGTCCAAAACAGCATGGTGTATAAACCGATCTCCCCCTAAAATACTGAAAATAATTGTAGCAAAACTTGCAGTTATTTCCTTTTATATTTTTCATGTGTTTGTTTGGTTTGGTTTTGCAGAGTTTTTAATTTTTTATGTATTGAGTATTAAAAATTGCTGGTATTTACATGCTTAATTTAAGCAATGTGTCCACACATAGGTATATATGTAAATATGAATATTTTACTGTGATTTTAACTTATTATTATGACATCAATAATACAGGTTTTTCCCACAGCAGAGACAGTAGCTTTTAAACAAAGACTTATACTAAAGCCTACAAACCTATGTATAAAATAGAATCAACAGATCTTAAATGGTCACTTAGTAAAAAGATAAAACAACATTTTCCTTCTCTAAGCCAGTGGTTTTTTTAATTTGATGATATAAAGATCAAATCAATGTGCTAAGTAAACCTCATTGTAAACAAAGATATAGGTATCATTTTCATACCAGGGCATAATAATTGCCATGGGAAAGAAAAGAAGGAACTATCAGAAGTGATAGGAGATGATCTCTGAAATCCTGGAAAATCTCTATCCATTTCCTCAAGCAATGAGAAAGCAAAGGAGCTCACTTCAGTGTAATGAACAAAGTCGGCCATGAATATTGACTACATGGAAGCAACATTATTTTCACACACAGATATTTAAAATAAGAATGTTTAGATAACTAGCTAGTGATGTGGCTCAGTGGAAGAGTGCTTGTCTAGCATTCACAAGGCCCTGAGTTCAGTCCTTAGAGGCATAGTTAATTAATTAGAAAATGAAGATTTCTAGCATAGGTGAGTAGACGCTCCTTCTGGGCTTCCTCTTGCAGTAGAGCCTAGATTCAAGCCACTAAATGTATCCATCCTTCCTGAGTGCCCACCATCCCAAGGCATAGAGATTAGACTCCCACTGCCAAGTCCAATGACCCCACCAACTCCATCCACCCCAGCCACACACCTAGACACAAAAACTAAACTTGGACTACCACTTCTACTCCCCTGATAACATAAAACCACTCCAATCTGCAGAGGAATATTGCACCAGCTTCCCTGCTACTTGGCCCCAGGACCATATGTCCTTCTGTCTCCTACCTGCTCCAAATCCTTCCTCTTCATTAGAGTATTTCTCCAAGACTCACACAGCCGATTCTTCAAGCACCTGTTTCTTTTTATTATTATTATTAATTTATTCTTGTTACATCTCAATGGTTATCCCATCCCTTGTATCCTCCCATTCTTCCCTCCCTCCCATTTTCCCATTATTCCCCTCTCCTATGACTGTTCCTGAGGGGGATTTCCTCCCCCTGTATATGCTCATAAGGTATCAAGTCTCTTCTTGGTAACCTGCTATCCTTCCTCTGAGTGCCACCAGGTCTCCCCCTCCAGGGGACATGGTCACATGTGAGGTACCAGAGTACGTGAGAAAGTCATATCACACTCTCCACTCAACTGCGGATAATGTTCTGACCATTGGCTAGATCTGGGTAGGGGTTTAAAGTTTATCACCTGTATTGTCCTTGGCTGGTGCCTTAGTTTGAGCAGGACCCCTGGGCCCAAATCTGCCTATTATAATGTTCTACTTGTAGGTTTCTAGGACCCTCTGGATCCTTCTACTTTGCTATTCTCCCATGCTTCTCTCATCTAGAGTCCCAATAGGATGTCCTCCCCTCTGTCCCAATTTCCTGGTAAGTGAAGGCTTTCATGGGACATGCCCCTTGGGCTACTATGCAGATATAAGTGAGTATATACCATTTGATTCTTTCTGCTTCTGGGTTAACTCACTCATTATGATCATTTCTAGCTCAACCCATTTATCCACAAATTTCGGGATTTCCTTGTTTTTAATAGCTGAGTAGTATTCCATAGTGTATATGTACCACAGTTTCTTTATCCATTCTTCTACTGAGGGACACTTAGGCTGTTTCCATGTTCTGGCTATTATGAATAAGGCTGCTATGAACATGGTTGAGCAAAGTTTCTTGTTGTGTGCTGGAGCATCTTCTGGGTATATTCCAAGGAGTGGAATAGCTGGGTCTTGAGGAAGCCCTATTCCCATTTTTCTGAGATAGCACCAGATAGATTTCCAAAGTGGCTGTACTAGTTTTCATTCCTACCAGCAATGAAGGAGTGTGGCTCTCTTCCCACATCCTTGCCAGCATGTGGTGTCGCTTGAGTTTTTGATCTTAGCCATTCTGATGGGTGTAAGATGGAACCTCAGAGTTGTTTTGATTTGCATTTTCCTGATGACTAAGGAGGTTGTGCATTTCTTTAAGTGTTTCTCAGCCATTAGATATTCCTCTGTTGAGAATTCTCTGTTTAGTTCCAAGCCCCATTTCTCTTTTTTTTATTTTTTATTTTTTATTAATTTATTCTTGTTACATCTCAATGTTTATCCCATCCCTTGTATCCTCCCATTCCTCCCCCCGCCCATTTTCCCATTATTCCCCTCTCCTATGACTGTTCCTGAGGGGGATTACCTCCCCCTATATATTCTCATAGGGTATCAAGTCTCTTCTTGGCTACCTGCTGTCCTTCCTCTGAGTGCCACCAGGTCTCCCCCTCCAGGGGACATGGTCAAATGTGAGGCACCATAGTACGTGAGAAAGTCATATCACACTCTCCACTCAACTGTGGAGAATGTTCTGACCATTGGCTAGATCCGGGAAGGGGTTTAAAGTTTACCTCCTGTATTGTCCTTGGCTGGTGCCTTTGTTTGAGCAGGACCCCTGGGCCCAAATCTGCCTATCATATTGTTCTACTTGTAGATTTCTAGGACCCTCTGTATCCTTTTATTTTGCTGTTCTCCCATGCGTCTCTCATTTAGAGTCCCAATAGGATGCCTTCCCCTCTGTCCCAGTTTCCTGGTAAGTGAAGGCTTTCGTGGGACATGCCCCTTGGGCTAGTATGCAGATATAAGTGAGTATATACCATTTGATTCTTTCTGCTTCTGGGTTAACTCACTCATTATGATCATTTCTAGCTCAATCCATTTATCCACAAATTTCGGGAATTCCTTGTTTTTAATAGCTGAGTAGTATTCCATAGTGTATATGTACCACAGTTGCTTTATCCACTCTTCTACTGAGGGACACTTAGGCTGTTTCCATGTTCTGGCTATTATGAATAAGGCTGCTATGAACATGGTTGAGCAAAGTTTCTTGTTGTGTGCTGGAGCATCTTCTGGGTATATTCCAAGGAGTGGACTAGCTGGGTCTTGAGGAAGCCCTATTCCCATTTTTCTGAGATAGCACCAGATAGATTTCCAAAGTGGCTGTACTAGTTTGCATTCCCACCAGCAATGAAGGAGTGTTCCTCTCTCCCCACATCCTCGCCAGCATGTGGTGTCGCTTGAGTTTTTGATCTTAGCCATTCTGATGGGTGTAAGATGGAATCTCAGAGTTGTTTTGATTTGCATTTCCCTGATGACTAAGGAGGTTGAGCATTTCTTTAAGTGTTTCTCAGCCATTTGATACTCCTCTGTTGAGAATTCTCTTTTTAGTTCCAAGCCCCATTTCTCAATTGGGTTATTCGGTTTGGTGGTGTTTAGCTTCTTGAGTTCTTTATATATTTTGGATATTAGACCTTTGTCAGATGTAGGGTTGGTGAAGATCTTTTCCCAGTCTGTAGGCTGTCGCTTTGTTCTCTTGACAGTGTCTCCTGCCTTACAGAAGCTTCTCAGCCTCATGAGGTCCCATTTATTAATGGTAGACACTAAGGCCTGGGCTGTTGGTGTTCTGTTCAGGAAGTTGTCTCCTGTGCCAATATGTTCCAGGCTCTTCTCCACTTTTTCTTCTTAGTGACTTAGTGTCTCTGGTTTTATGTTGAGGTCTTTAGTCCACTTGGATTTGAGTTTTGTGCAAGGTGACAAATATGGGTCCAGTTTCATTTTTTTACACATAGACCTCCAGTTAGACCAGCACCATTTGTTGGAGATGCTATCCTTTTTCCATTGAATGGATTTGGCTTCTTTGTCAAAAATCAAGTGACCATATGTGTGTGGATTCATATCTGGGTCTTCGATTCAATTCCACTGATCAACCAGCCTGTTGCTGTGCCAGTACCATGCTGTTTTGATTACTATTGCCTATAGTACAGTTTGAAATCAGGTATGGATATTCCTCCGGAGCACCTTTTATTGTACAAGATTGTTTTAGCTATTCTGGGTTTTTTGTTTTTCCATATGAAGTTCAGAATTGAGCTTTCAATGTCTTTAAAAAATTGTGTAGTTATTTTGATAGGGATTGCATTGAATCTGTAGATTGCTTTTGGTAGGATGGCCATTTTTACTATGTTAATTCTCCTGATCCATGAGCAAGGAAGATCATGCCATCTTCTCAGGTCATCTTCAATCTCTTTCTTCAGAGTTTGAAATTTTTTTCATACAAGTCCTTCACTTGCTTAGTTAGGGTAACTCCTAGATATTTTATATTGCTTGTGGCTAATGTGAAGGGTGTGGTTTTCCTAATTTCTTCCTCTGCAAGCTTGTCATTTGTGTATAGGAAGGCTACAGACTTTTTTGAGTTAGTTTTGTATCCAGCCAATTTGCTGAAGTTGTTTATCAGCTTTAGGAGTTCTCTGGTGGAATTTTGAGTGTCACTTATGTACACTATCATATCATCTGCAAATAGGGAAAATTTGACTTCCTCCTTTCCCATTTGGATACCCTTGATCTCCTTTTGTTGTCTTATTGCTCTGGGTAGAACTTCGAGTACTATATTGAAGAGATATGGAGAGAGTGGGCAGCCTTGCCTTGTTCCCGATTTTAGAGGAATTTCCTTAAGTATCTCACCATTTACTTTGATCTTGGCTATTCAAGCCCCATTTCTCAATTGGGTTATTTGGTTTGGTGGTGTTTAGCTTCTTGAGTTCTTTATATATTTTTGGATATTAGACCTTTGTCAGATGTAGGGTTGGTGAAGATCTTTTCCCAGTCTGTAGGCTGTCGCTTTGTTCTCTTGACAGTGTCTCCTGCCTTACAGAAGCTTCTCAGCCTCATGAGGTCCCATTTATTAATGGTTGACATTAAGGCCTGGGCCGTTGGTGTTCTGTTCAGGAAGTTGTCTCCTGTGCCAATATGTTCCAGGCTCTTCTCCACTTTTTCTTCTAAGTGACTTAGTGTCTCTGGTTTTATGTTGAGGTCTTTAATCCACTTGGATTTGAGTTTTATGCAAGGCAAGCACCTGTTTCTTGATGGAAAGTCCTGAGCATCTCCCCCAGATTCCTGAAGACTGGATATAAGAACCTTATTTTTCAGAAGGTCTGACTTGGGCTCAGAAAACTCATTCATATCAAGCTGAGCTGGAATACTTCTGAAATACCATTCAAACATCAGCACTGAAATTTCCAAAGACTGAACCCTAAGCCCCGTACAGCTATCTGATCAACCACCTGAAAAGGTGAACCAAGAGGAATAGAGTTTTAAAATACGTACTCAGCAGAGTAGAGACAATATTTCAATACCAAGAAACAATACAGAAACCTCACTCCTAGTGTCTAGGTTTAGTCACAAACCCACAAACATAAATAACTAAAAGTTTCCACCAAAAGTTAGTACTCCTGTAGTTAATATCCCCAGAGGAAAAATGACTTTCAGGATGACAATGAATTCAAAATAGTAATAATAAAAATTATTAAGGAACTTAAAGAGGACAGAAATAAAAGTGATAGTGAAGAAAAAAAACACAAACTGTTAAATGAAATAATGAAAAATTCAAAATATGAGAGCAGAATTTAATACACAAAGGAAGCCTCAACAAATTGATTCTTAAAGTAATAAATCAATGTTCTCCTTCCTCTATTCCTATTATTCTTTGGTTTGGCCTTTCTATAATGTACCAGATTTCTTGGTTGTTTTAGGTGAGGAACTTTTTAGTTTTAACATTTTGTTTGACTAATGTATCCATGACTTCATTTGTATCTTCTGCACTTGACATTCTCTCTTCCATCTCTTGTATTTGGTTGGAGTGGCTCATGTCTGTAATTCCTGTTTTCTTCCCTGTTTTCCAACTCTAAGATTGCCTCAGCTTGTGGTTTTTTTGTTGCTTCTAATTTTCTCCTTAGGTCTTGAATAGTCTTATTCATTTCTTGTAAGTTTCCTAAATTCCTTATATGATTTATTCAATTCCTTCATGTCTTTGGATGTATTTTCTTGTAGTTCTTTGTAGGATTTATTCAAGTCCTTCATCTGATTGAGTGTATTTTCCTGTGTTTGAGTGATTCATTTTCCTCTTTCAAAGCTTCTATCATTCCCATCACCTCAGATTTAAAGTCTTCTCCTTGTGCTTCATGGATGTTCATATCTCCAGGGTTTGCTGTGTTAGGATCACTTGTTTCCTATGTTGTTATAAGGCTCTCAATTTTATTGCTAGTCTTCTTGCGCTGTCCTCTAGTCATCTGGTTGTTTCTTGTATTAGCAGGTCTAGGGGTTCCTGCAATGAAGTTGCTATGTGTGTCCCAGGTTGGCCAGGCAGATTGGGAGCAAATAAAGAGAACTCCAAGCCAAAGGTTGTTTGCTAGGGCTCACCAGAGGCCTCATTAATATGTTAGGCAATGGGTGTTAGAGCCTGCTCCAATGTTATACAGAGTTTTGGGTGACTGTTCGGGCAGCAAACTGTCTCTGTTATCTTCTCATTTGGAAAGCTACTAACCTATGATCCTGGCATGCTCAAGTAATCAAGTTTATTCCTCCTCAAGTCTCTGAGGTAGTTGAAGACCAGGTAGCTTAGTTTTACAATGAAGCTTAAGTGTTTAGGTGTTATGATGTTTTTAGGTCCAGATAGGTGTTCTAAGTTGATAATGACAATAGGTGATTGAGATTGATTTACATTCAGAAATTTAGATGCACCAAGATAGGAAAGATGTCTTCTTCAAGGCTGTCAAATACAAATAGTCAAAACATGAAGAATGTAACTTTTATATAATTCCTGATTGTGTCATGGCTCTTCTTGCTATAGGTAATCTATTGTATATATGTGTAATAATATAAATGCATATGTAAAAAATAAAAGAAAAAGAAAAAACAACAAAAACCTTTTAAAATGGAAAAGGGAATTCTAGTGGTAAAAAGTACATTATGGGAAGGAGGAGTCAAGGAGACAGAGAAGAGACAGGGAAGGGTGGAGATCAACCAAAATAAAATATGTATATAAATACAAGGAAGCCTTTTAACTTTTCAGGTTAGTATAAAAATTTTTAAATAGAAAAATAAACAACTAACTGTCTTTGTGATGCTGTATCCTGGAACCTAGAAGGGGCATTTAAACTGCTGATGCCAGTAGGGGATTGTGGCCTGATTATATGGAAATTTTATTATGTGACAAAGAAAAGGAGTGTTAAACAGTAAGCATCTTCTTTCCACCCATTCTGTTCATTATTTGGTCACTCCACAAATCTAGGAAAAACTGTTCTTTAAACAGATGGATGTCTCCTGCACCTACACATTCCAGAGATGTACTGGCTCATGAAGAAGACACAGAGCCCAATGCAATGTCTCCAGTGTTCATTTGTAACCCTAAATAATATTGACACATATATCAAGGGAGGCCAGCCCACTACAGAACTGCCAAGATTAGAAGGCCACAGAAAAGCAAGTCTTTATCTCCAATCAGTCTCTAGTTGTTTGATACAAAACCACATACTGGCAGCCGAGGAGATACCAGCAGTCAGTAAAGGGCCCATTGTGCATTGACAGGGACCTGTGCTCAGATCCACAACACTCTAAAATAAGCTGAGTATAGAAGCACCCTGGTGCTCAGAGGGCAGAAAACATATCCCTGGAGCTCACTGGCCAGCAAGCTTCATTGAAAAGCTGAGTTCCAGCCTTAATGAAAGACCAAACTAAAAATAAGATGGAGAGGAACCAAGAAAGACACCTAATATCAGTATCTGGTCTACAACAGGCACATGCAAGAGTGCCCACATGAACATGTGCACGCACCCAATACACAGAGATAAATGTCTAATCTTTTTCCTTAATAAGGATTTACATGATTCTAGGCACTTCCATGAAAGAATTTTAATATAATCACACTACACATAATTTTCCATTCTATATTTAGGCATGGCATTAAAACACGACTACTTAGCACATTATTCCCTGTTTTCTTAAGCAATTGAATGAGTTTATGATATGTCATCAAACAGATTTTTTATTGCAAGCCTAACTAGTCCCCCTGGTAAAGTACTCAGAGGCTGCTGTGAAAATGCAGCAATAAACACATTAAACATAAGAAAAAGAAAGAAATCAGAAGAAAAATTTAAATTCTGAGAATGGAATGAAAATGAAAACACAACATACCAAAATATACGGGGCACAATGAAAGCAGCCATAAAAGGAAAGTTAAGGGCCTACATCAAAAATCTGAGAGTTTTCTAATTAATCAGTTAATGATATACCTTAAGTTTCTTAGAAAAATAAGAATAATCAACACTCAAAAAATTAGATTAGAGTCAGGCATGGTGGTACATGCCTGTAATCCCAGCACTCTGTGAGGTAGAAGCAAATGGATCTCTGTGAGTTTGAGGCCAGCCTGGTCTACAAAGCAAGTCCAGGACAGTCAGGGCTACAGAGAAATTCTGTGTAAATAAAGTTAGTTGAGAAGAGAAAAATCAAAATCAGAGCTGAAACTAATGAAATAAAGCAATTCAAATGATCAATGAAACCAAGATTTGATTCTTTGAAAAGATTAACAAGAGTGAGAATTTTTTAGCTAAACTACCCAAATTAAAGAGAGGAAAAAAATAAAAACTAAGAAATTTCAGAAAATTGTAAGGACATACTTTAAAAAAAAAAAAAAAAAACAAAACCTTATATTCCACAACACTGGGCAATCTAAAAGAAATTAATGAATTTCTAGAATGTAAATGGATGAATTTAACCAAAGTTAAATTAAAATTAAATACATAATTTAGGTAGACCCATAACCATTTCACCTCTAGTGACATAGAACTAATAATTTAAAATCTCCTAACTAAAGTGGGTTTAGAACCAAATGGTTTCAGTAAAAAATTCTACCAGTCCTTCAAAGAAAAACTAAGAATGCTACTCATTAATAATAGTAAATTGAAAAGAACAAAAGGAAACATTTATCCTTACTGGCTAGCTTTCATAGGCTAGAAAGTGTCATGATAGAAAGTGGAAGATAAAAATAATCTTCAGTCTTACTCAACTGAAAACTCTTGTAAACTACATTTAATGTAGAACCAGTTTTGCAAGATATGGCTACTATTGCAATAGTGGTGTGAATGTCATCCAGCTACTTTCTGCTTGGATTAAAGGCCTGACCCACAAAATAATACTCATACCTGACACGAATACCAGGCCAAGAATCTAAGGCTAGGCAGGACATGGAAACTAGAGGAGAAACTACTCCTATTATTCTGCTAAGTAGACATAGTATTAGACTATGTCTTATACTCCTAATGACCTACCATTATATTCTTTGATTAGGGCATCTCTCAACCCTCATAATAGCAGCTTCTGTTTGTAGTAGATGATCAACACAGAGACCGACAATTGGCTAATCTATAGAGAATAGGAGACCAAAGGATTCTCGTTCCTAAATAGAACATATATACTGTACCTCCTCCAAATGCTCAGTGATCGTTATGTAAGAGAGGACAGAAAGAATGTAAAATCCGGAGGCAGTGAATGAATACAAGGAAACTTAGTCCTCTATAAACAACAGAACAGTTGTACCGACAAAATCACAGTTATTGAAACACCATGCATAAAACCTATGCAAGCCCAAGTCATACCAAATACCATCATTGGAGAAGGAAGATGGGCAGGAAGTTCCACCGCTATATGCAAAACTATTGGCTATTCTTAGTTGCTGATAGGGTCAATTTTCTCTAAGACTTCAGCATATCTTGATAATCCAACGAAAAGTCACACATCTAAGAATGTTTAGGCAGCACAACTCGTCTTGATATTAAGAAGGAAGAGTAAGATACGAGAAGGAAGAGAAGTGACACAAAGTTGGATGAGAAGGGCAAGGATGCACACTTGTGCAAGTTATCTTAGAGAAACCAGATTGATCTATCTCAGGTGATGACAGTACCTCAAGACGCAGGTATTCCACTCCTTGTCGCATACCTGAAAGTCCACCACACAAAGACATTTGCTCAACTATGTTCATAGTATCTTTATTCATAATAGCCAGAATCTGGAAACAACCCTCTACCAAAGAATGGATAAAGAAATTGTGGTACATTTACACAATGGACTACAAGTCAGCTATTAAAAAAACAAATAAATATTGAAATTTGCAGGCAAATGGCAGGAACTAGAAAAGATTATCCTGAGTGAGGTATCCCAGACTCAGAAAAGCAAGCATGGCATATACTCATTTATAAGTAGATATTAGCCCAACATAGATGTCCTCTGAGAGTCTTCACCCATCGGGGAATCAGGTCAGATACTGGGACTTGCAGCCTGACTCCAGGAAAAGAGCTGGGCTAAGAGCTGCAAGTTGTATGGAAGAGTTGGGGGATGGAATGACAGGTGAGGGGAAGGTGGGGTGGAGAGGAAGAGGTTGTCAGGAGCTCCACAAGGAGATTATCAAGACTGATGGATCTGGACCCAAGGGTGCCTACAGGGACTGATGCACCACCAGGGATAGTGCAAGCAGAAGACCTGGACCTCTTTTCAGGTGTAGATGATGGACAGCTCACTCTCCATGTGGGGAAGGGGGTTGGAGTGGGGGGACTGTCTCTGACAAGATCTCTGGTGCCAGTGATTTTTATCACTACCCCTTGGCAGGGAGGCCCTGTGGGAACGCTGAGGAGGGGCAAGCAGACTGTCCGATGACACCTGATAGGCTGTGGTCAGACTGTTGGGGAGGATGACCCTACCTGTCAGAGGTCTAGGGGAGGGGAATAGATCAGAGGCAGGGGTGGGAGGAACAAGACGGTAAATGCGATAAGTGTGAGGGGATTACAATCTAGATGTAATGTGAATAAATTATAATAAAAAATTTAAAGAGAAAAAGAAAGAAAAAACAACCTCCCCCCCAAAAAAAAGGCTTTAGACTGCCTTAAAAAGTGGATTTGAGACAATGAGTGAATAATGTGTCCATGGACAGGAGCACACCTTTACCAAGACTGCCTAGTTCTAACAGATCCCTTGTTCACTGACTCAACTAGTCCTTTTCTTAAGCCTAAAGCTCCTGAAAGAAGACCCAGGATGAAGTCAGGATTGAATCTGAATCCCTGAGGATATGTCTTGAGGGTAATGTTTTTACCCTCAAGTGAGGTTCTTCTCTGCTCTGTGCACTGTGATAATAAGACTCAGTGCTGACTGGGTAGAGGAGATGTTTACTTTTAGCCAAGAATAGAGCAAGACATACATTTATCAAATTGACACCTGATTCATAATTGGAATGGTTTTTGTATTAGAAAAGATGAGAAGGTGGAATTATATGGCATGAGATGGGAATATTCATTTCTCTTCTGGGGGGTGGGTGGAGATTATCCAGGATTTTAATCATCATCTTTTCTTACGTCTTACATGGGAGAAGTCATGTAAATTTCCATAGCCTTATTAGAAAGCAAAAAAAAAAAAAAAAAAAAAAAAAAAAAAAGTGGGAAAAGTGAGCTCTAATCACTAAAATGGCATGGAAGGTGTTATGAACATATTATACAGGAACATAGACATGTTTATGACTTTCTAAAATGTCAGAATTTATTGACTAAAAACACATTCACAAGTTATATTGAATTCTTTTACAATGTAGTCTTGATTTCCCCTGATGTCAGGTTTTTTATTACAATATTAATAGCAAATATTAACTCTCAAATCACATTATACTTCACATAAGTAGATGATAGACGAGAAAGTGACAGAAACACACAGAGAGGCAGAGACAGACAGACAAGGAAAGAGAGGTTATAGAATAACTACAAAATTATTTTAGAGGCCACAGAGTTCAAAAATGCCTTACTAGACACAGAGCTATAGGGCTGGTGCAGATAGAGTGACATCAGTTAGATATGAAAGAACACAGTTGGAGAGCTACTGGAGGTCTGCATAGCACAGTAGGTCCACAGCTGAATCTTAGAAGCACAGAACAGGAATAGAGGTGGAGAAGGATGGATGGCTGGGTGAAAGGACGGATGGACAATGGATGGGTGGATGATGGATTCATAGATGGATGGATCGCTAAGTGATTTGTGTAGGTCCTGTCAAGCAGCAAGCAGTAGGGACTGTTTTGAAGTTGAAGTCTCAGGGATAGTCATTAATTCTCTTCCTATCAGTCTAGTGATGACCATATCAATCAGGTAGTCAGATGACAGGCCTGTAGGACTCTCTCTGCATCAAAACATTAGGTGTTCTTACAAGGTCCAGGTGAAAGCACTGCAGTCTTCATTGCTTTAGTGTGTTCAATGAATTTGGGGGATTATTTTTGTGATATGGCTTTAGTAAGCCATGTGCTTATATGTTCCAAATTAACATTGGTAAGTTTGAAGATAATACCTTTTACTTGGAGTAAGGTATCTGCTGATCTGTGGTGCTGAACTGGTTGTGGTATCTATGGTCATAATTTAAATTGAGAGTCATTCTTCCTCTGTATTTATACACAAAATAAGATGAAATACTGATTTTTATCATGGGGCTACCCAGGGCAAGGCACAGCCTAAAATGCATTGTCTTAAACAATTGGAGTAACTCAAAAAGGACACAGCTTTCTTTATCTCTGCAAAAGGGAGACCTCTATACCCCTAAGACTTATGGTGGCTGATTATCTGAAAGGCTAAACTGCTTTCTCACTTCCATGTGAAGCCTGTACGAGTACAAAAGGTGGTCATCAATTAAAATGTAGGCAAGATCTCATGCTGAAGCCTGAAGGAAATAAAATATTCTAATGAGAGATGTGTGTGCCCCTCCCTTCAGCTACCAGTCTATCGCCATCTGTGTGTGAAACTGACATACAGGACGAAGTTCACTTCCAGAGAAGAGATCCAAAAGGCTTTCCTCCATACTTATCAAAGGAATGGGCTTAAGAAGGTGGCACTCAAAGAAAGAATAAACAGGATACCAAGATGAGACTTGAGAGCCCATGACCATATAGTGGGGGAGGAGGTCCCCCTCTATCATAGACCTAGGAGAGGGGAATAGGGTGAAAGAGGGAAGGAGGGAGGATTGGGAGGATACAAGTGATGGGATAACAATTGAGTTGTAATCTGAATAAATTAATAAAATTTTAAAAAACGAAAATGCCAAGGAAAAAGAAAAAAGAACAAAAAACTCTGATAGGCCAAGAATAGTGAGAGTTTAAATCCACCCATGAAACCTCTAGGATTCTTTTCTCTTTCAAAACTGAAGACTCTTTATATGATTTTCCTTAGTGCCACAAAAAAAAAGTGTCCTTTATAACAGTAGATGGGAACAATGAGAACAATGTGAGGCCTGAGTTATCAGGGTGTAACTGGATTGCAATTAAATGTACACATGTTCTGATCCTGTTTTCATGGTTTGTCTCATGGTAGGGAGAAATTAGACTCCTCCAAATCCGTTTGGCCAAACCATAAATACGTCCATTTCTTTTCCTAGAGTCTGTTTCCTAATTTCTTTTCCTAAGGTAGTAGATAAAGACCCAGTGTCCTGTACTTAGTCCTGAGCATGAAATGCAGAGGGATTATCCTCACGTGTTCTTTATCTTCTTCTCTAATCTATTCTTTCCACTCTCCTCTATTATTTCAACCATCCATTGCATTGATGGGCATCTGCATCTTTTGGCCATGCGTGACCCACACCACCCCACAAAAAAAAAAAAAAAAAAAAAAAAAAAAAAAAAAAAAAAAAAAAAAAGACAAGTCATTGTTCTGGATTCCTCACAGTGTTCTGGAATTCTCAAGTCCCAATGACTCTGAACTGTTGTGTGAGTGTAGTCAGCTCAATGTCAGTCACAAGGAGAACTTTACCGATAGCATACATCCCAGGTTCATAGCTCAGGACCAGACTCAGGCTATAATATTGCCTAAAACAGGATTGTTGAGAGTTTTCCTGTTCATTTGCAATCTCAGTCCATGTTCTGTCATTATAGCAAGATGCCTCAGGCTGCATAATTTATAAGAAAAAGGATTTACTTTGGCTCACAGTTCTTGAGGCTGGGAAGTCTACAAGCATGGAGCTAAAATGTAGGATCAGCTGGCTAGGGCCTTCTTGTAGCATCCTAACATGAGCCAAAAATGAATATATTCTAAGAAACATTTACAGCCGCTATTTTAGTAGTTTGAAATCTTTTGGCTGTCCCTGAGAAACTGAAATTTCATTAGGAGGCTTGTTCTGGAAGAAGGAAAAAGCTGAATCCTGATACCAGCCAGAGGAAGGTTGTCTCTTGGGAAGAGAGATCACAGGGTTATGACAACTTGTAGGACCACCTTGCAGGAGGGAAAGAAGCCAAAAAAAATGGTGGGCCAAGTTTAGTTATATAAACTAAAACCTTATGTTGGTACTTTAAGATAGATTTGAAGGGGGTCAGTGGACCTCTTTATTTATACCTCTTCCCTATGTGGCCACACTGAATAAATCTCTTCCTTAGTTTTCACTATTAATTGTCTCTTTAATTGGCATATTAAGAGTGGGTGGCCAAGCCTAGCTTGTTAGGGCTGCCAGGGCTCAAGCTCTGACCTTAACAATGTCAGTAAAATAAGATCATTATATATCTGATAAATACTCAAAGCACCAGAGATAGATAATCTTTATTTAATTATGATGATAACAAAATACACCTTTGAGTGCTAACACCAGTGCCTAAAGACAAATTTGGATATGATAAAATTTAGTAGGTAGAATAATCTTTCTTATTTCCTAAAGGGAATGAGATAACTGATTAAAAACTATAAACGGAAACAAGCTTCCTCCAAAGGCTGACTTCTTTTTATCACTATCTGAATAGACTTTTTAAAGTGTCATTGTTTTTGTTTACATCTTCTTAATTTTAAAAGGTAGGATTTACAATGGTTATAGTCATTTCCTTCTGGGCTAGGACCCATATGTCTGTTCTTAAAGAAGATTTATGAATGCAAGACACAAATAATAACTCACGCAGCACACCACCACAGCTTATAGCCAGTGGACTAGGTCATGAATGATGACAAGCTTAGCACAGTGGCTTCTCAACCCAGCAGAGCACAGTTTGCTTTATTATAAACTACATTGTTTCCTTGATCAGGCTTTCTAATGCCTCAGTTTTATGCATAATAATATATAACAGTGTAGACTAGAATTTTGCAGAAGCTAAAATATTGTCCTCTTATACTCTGGATTTCAGAAATGTAATTGAGAGAGGAAATCTGAAACTGCCTAAACCCTCAGAACATAAAGCCTGATTGGCAGAGTCAAAAATCTCAACAGACATTTCTTAACAGTGACAAACAGATCTCTGCCTCATTTTTCTCGTCTATGCAGTGGAGACAGTAACTATGTACCTCACATACCAATTCACTGAGTCAAACTTTGTAAAATTCTTAGAATTTTCATGATAAACAAAAATAATTTTATACACCTTTCTGATAAGAATTTTTAATTCAAATTTATTTTCAATATCTTCCACTTATACTCCAACCACAGCCTCCTCCCTTGTATCCTCTCTGTCCCACCCTACCTCCCTCTTCTCCCCATCCCTAAGCCTCAGAAAGGGGAAACCCTCATCCTCTACCAACTAACCCTAGCCTATCAAGTCTCATCAAGACTGCCTGCACACTCTTCTCCTGTGGCCTGGCAAGGCTGTCTGGCCAGGGGAAAGTGATTGAAGAGCAGGCAACTGAGTGCATGGCAAAGACAGGCCCTCGTAAGGGTACTAGGGAACTCATATGAAGACTTGCCTTTTGGCTACATCTGAGCAGGGGGCCTACATCCTCTCCATGCATGGTCTTTGGTTGGTGCATCAATCTCCACAGGCTCTGCTTGCAGATGCGTTGGCTCTGTGGGTCTTCTTGTGGAGTCCCTCTCTCCAGATCCTTCTATCCCATCACTCCTACATTAGACTCTCTTAACTCTGCCCAAAGTTTAGCTGTGAGTCTCAGCATCTGCTTCAATCCCCTGCTGGGTAAAATCTTTCAGAGGACATCTATGGTAAACTCCTGTCCTGTACTATCTCTTCAACCACTTCCAGTGTCTATTGTATCTGCCCTCCTGAATGAGAATAAAAAGTCCTTCCTAAGGTCCTCCTTGTTACTTAGTTTCTTTAGGTCTGTGGGTTCTAGTATGGCAAACCTGTATTATATGGATAATAGTTTTTTATGAGTATATACAATGCATATCTTTCTGGGTCTGGATTACCTCAGGTTTATCTTTCCAGATCCATCCATTTGCCTGAAAATCTTACGCTGTCCTTGTTTTTGACTGCTGAACTGTATTCCATTGTGTAGATGTACCAGTTTCTGTATCCATTTTCAGTTGAGGTACTTCAACTGAAATTGTTTCCAGTTTCTGGCTACTACAAATAAAGTTGCTATGAATGTAGTTGAGTAAATGTCCTTTTGTATTGTAGAGCATCCTTTGGGTATAATTCCAGAAGTGGATTACCTGGGTATTGAAGTAGAGCTGTTTCCAATTTTCTGAGAAAGTGTCAGATTGATTTCAAAAGTGGTTGCACAAGTTTATACTACATTAGCAATGGAGGCACATCCTTGCCAGTATGTGCTGCCACTTGAGATTTTGTTCTTAGCCATTCTGACAGGTGTAAGATGGAATCCCAAACTCTAAATGAGAGACGCATGGGAGAACAGCAAAATAAAAGGATCCAGAGGGTCCTAGAAATCTACAAGTAGAACAATATGATAGGCAGATTTGGGCCCAGGGGTCCTGCTCAAACTAAGGCACCAGCCAAGGACAATACAGGAGGTAAACTTTAAACCCCTTCCCAGATCTAGCCAATGGTCAGAATATTCTCCACAGTTGAGTGGAGAGTGTGATACGACTTTCTCACGTACTCTGGTGCCTCACATTTGACCATGTCCCCTGGAGGGGGAGACCTGGTGGCACTCAGAGGAAGGACAGCAAGTAGCCAAGAAGAGACTTGATACCCTATGAGAATATATAGGGGGACGTAATCCCCCTCAGGAACAGTCATAGGGGAGGGGAATAATGGGAAAATGGGGGGGGGGAGGAATGGGAGGATACAAGGGATGGGATAAACATTGAGATGTAACAAGAATAAATTAATAAAAAAAAAAAAAGATGGAATCCCAAGGTGATTTTGGGTTGCATTTCCATGACGTCTAAGGATGTTTAGCATTTCGTTAAGTGCTTCTTGGCCATTCAATACTCCTTTGTTGAGAATGGTAAACAACACCCTTGACAATAGCCACAAAACACCATAAAGTATCTTGGTGTAACTCTAACCAAGCAAGTGCAACATTTTTTGGGAAAAAAAATCATCAAGTCTCTGAATAAAGAAAGTGAAGAAGATATAAGATGGTGGAAAGAACTCCCATGCTTATGGGTCTGTAGGATTAACATAGTAAAAATGGCCATTTTAGCAAAGGAATCTACAGATTCAATGCAATTCCCAACATAATTTTTCACAGACCTTGAAAGAAAAATTCTCAACTTCATATGGAAAAAGAAAAACCAAAATACATAAAACAATCCTGCACAATAAAAGATCTTCTGTAGGTATCTCCACCCCTGATATCAAGCTGTACTATAGAACAACAGTAATAAAAATTGCATAGTACTGGCATAAAAACAGATAGGTGGATCAATGGAATCAAATAGAAGACCCAGAAATAAATACACACACACACACACACACACACACGCGCGCGCGCGCGCGCCTATGGACACTTGATTTTTGGCAAAGAAGCCAAAACCATACAATGGAAAAAAGACAGCATCTTCAACAAATGGTACTGGTCTAACTGGATGTCTGCTTGTAGAAAAATGCAAATAGATGCTTATTTATGACCCAGCACAAAACTAAAGTCCAAGTAGATTAAAGACCTCAACACTAAATCTGTTAGAAGAAAAAGTGGGGAAGAGCCTTGAACTCATTAGCACAGGAGACAACTTCCTGAACAGAACATCAATAGCTCAGGCTCTGAGATCAACAATTAATGAGTGAGAGCTCATGAAACTAAAAGGCTTCTGTAAGGCAAAAGACACTGTCAGCAGAACAAAACGACACCTTACATATGGGAAAAGATCTTCACCAACCCTCTCTCCATCTGACAGAGGACTAGTATCCAAAATATATTAAGAATACAAGAAATTAAACACCAAGAAACACAAATAATCCAGTTAAAAATGGGGTATATAACTAAACAGAGAATTCTCCACAGAGGAATATTGAATGGCAAAGAAGCAACTGAAATGTTCAACTCCCCTAGTCATCAGGGAAATGCAAATCAAAACAACTCTGAGATTCCATCTTACATTGGTCGGAATGGCTAAGATCAAAAACTGAAGTGACAGCACATACTGGCAAGTATGTGGAGAAGCAGGAATGCTCGTCTATTGCTGGTGGGCGTGCAAACTTGTACAATCAATTTGGAAATCAATCTAGCACTCTCTCAGAAATTGGGGATAGTTCTACCTCAAGACTCAGCTATACTACTTCTACACATAAACCCAAAAGATACTCTATCATACAGCAAGGACTATGTTCAGAGCACTATGTTCAAAGCAGTTTTATTTCTAATAGCCAGAATCTAGAAATGACCTAGATGTCCCTCAAGTGAGAAATGGATAAAGAAACTGTGGTACATTTGCACAATGGAACACTACTCACCTATTAAAAACAAGCAAATTTTGAAATTTGCAGGCAGATGGATGGAACTAGAAATGGTCACCTAAGTAACACAGACTCTGAAAGAGATGAATAGTATATACTCACTTATAAGTGGATATTAGCCACATAAGACAGGATAACCACACTACAATACACAGACATAAAAAAGCTAAATAGCAAAGTAGAAGGATCCAGAAGGTCCTAGAAACCTACAAGTAGAACATTATGATAGGCAGATTTGGGCCCAGGGGTCCCGCTCAAACTAAGGCACCAGCCAAGGACAATACAGGAGGTAAACTTTAAACCCCTACCCAGATCTAGCCAATGGTCAGAACATTCTCCACAGTTGAGTGGAGAGTGGCATATGACTTTCTCACGTACTCTGGTGCCTCACATTTGACTATGTCCCCTGGAGGGGGAGACCTGGTGGCACTCAGAGGAAGGACAGCAGGTTACCAAGAAGAGACTTGATACCCTATGAACATATACAGGGGGAGGTAATCCCCCTCAGGAACAGTCATGGGGGAGGGCAATAAGGGGAAATTGGCAGGGAGGGAAGAATGGGAGGATACAAGGGATGGGATAAACATTGAGATGTAACAAGAATAAATTAATAAAAAAAATTTTAAAGATGTAAAAAAAAAAAAGCTAAATAACAAGGAGGACCCTATGGAGATGCTTAATTCTCATTCAGAAGGGCAAATAGAATAGAATGGAAGTGGTTGAAGAGAAGGACCAGGATGAGACCCTACCATAGATGTCCTCTGAAAGACTCTACCTAGCAGGGGATCAAAGCAGATGCTGAGAGTCACAGCCAAACTTTGGGGTGGAGAGCAGGGAGTCTTATGGAAGAGTTTGAGGATAGAAGGACCTGGAGGGGATAGGAGATCCACAAGGAGACCAATGGAGCCAGCAAATCTGGGCCGAGGGACTATCCTGCAGATATTGATGCCCCAACCAAGACCACGCATGGTGAGGACCTAGACCCCCTTTTCAGATGTAGTTGATTGGCAGCACTATATCCTTGTGGGTCCCATAATATTGAGAGTAGGGCTATCTCTGACATGGACTCTGGTGCCCACTTACTGTTCACTTCAGAATAGACTTGATAATCTAGGGTCAGATGATAGGGGAGGAGTTCTCCCCCTTTCTGAGGACTAGAGAAGGGGGAACGGAGAGGAGGGGAGGAGGGTGGAACCAGGAGGAGATGAGGGAGGTGGTTTCAATTGATATGTAAAGTGAAGCAGTTAAAAATAATATAAATAACATATATTTTCAAAAAAAAAGAATGCTAGAATGATCTTTATGGTAACTATGAGAGGCAAGCTGTCAATATGAACTTATATTTAGCTTAACACAGATACAGATGGTTACACAAGAATGTTTGTAAGTAAATGTATATATACTGATTATTATACACACATGTAGTCCTCTGTTTTATCAACTGAGAAGAATTAGGAATGATGACACTCTGGAAGCAATAAGCACGCTTAGCACCTGTATCTCAGTTTCTATTTCCATTTTTCAATATGGTTATATGAAGTTCTATGTAAAAGTGGCAAGTTTTATAACTAGTACAGAAAACATACAAAATAAGCCTATAGGCTCTTACAGTGTCAAAATCAAATTAATATTTAAACATACCATACAAGTACATATACAAGCATGATGGTGACCTATACATTTTTCTGTAGTTTTGGCTTAGGGCCTTTCTTAAGAAGAACAGCAAGGAGACTCTACACTCTCCATGATGTGCTCCAGGGGAGCACCACAAACTGTTACAGTGCATCTTTCATAATATTATTTTGTCCTGGAATACAGCCCAGGCTTAATCATCCATCCTCTCTGATGAGGTGTCCCACTGACAGAAAGCTGATTGCAGTGATAGATGATCATAGAACTTTACTCTTTGTTTAATTTATCCCTAACAAGACAGCTACAACCTAGGAGAATCTTGGCCAGGAGAAAAGAGATGCATCGATCAGGTGAGAGACAGATAAACTAATATTTGAAAACTGTAAAATAACAGAAGCAGGTGTGTATGCACGCACACATGTGTGCACATGCATGCATGTGTGTGTATGTACACACCATGTGCAACAAACTCAGTAAGCAGATAGAGAGTGAGAAGAGAGATGAACGCACGGCTAAAAATTTTCTTGAGGTCTCCAGTTTAGTTAAGCATACTTTCCAAGCAGAGCTCTATTAATGAATGAGTTCAGGGCTAGCAGGCATGATTTCTGTATAGTCACCATTCTAGATAGCCACCCCATTATATCTTCGGGGTGGACTCAGTCAGGTTGACTGTGTCTTGCTGTTCTAGAGGACATCAGCTGTATATAGCAAATATCTGGACTGACAACACTGAGGAACTGTGAGAAGGTGAGCTTTAAACTAGGTTGAGAATGTCAAAACTGTATTCAAAATTGATGATAAAGCAGGATAAAATTGTAGAAATTCACTATGTGGTGACAGATAGAAAAAAAGACAGATCTCGTAATGTCCACATTTGCATAAACTTCCTAGAATTTCTGTACCATGTAAAGTGTATATTAGTATCAAAAACTCCAAACTGATAAGAATGGATGGTCAAATAAAATCATCTTTGAGGAGATATGGATCTCCTCTGTATAAATATGCAAAATAATTGATCTAAGGGCTTTGCCTTCAAGGAAGTGGAGAATAATCCCAGCTCCGTAATTGTAGACTATGCAAAGAGACTTTAAACACCACAAGATAGACAGGAGCAGGACAGTAATTGCATGATGGACAAACCTGACCACATTAGTCAAACGAAGAGGGCCAACTTCACTAGTGAGAGACTGTTTATGGCACATGCTTTTAATAGTACATGACAAAACATCTCTCTATACCATTGTGGAATTCATAACCAAAGTCTGATCATGAGAACATTGAAAAATTCCAACAGAGACACAGTGACGTAAATATCTTCCCTGTCCTCTTTCAAATCACCAAGGATATAAAAAACCTTTGGCTAAAGAGGATCCCTAGATGAGATATAGGGTGGCATCCAGGATGGGCTCCCAGAACAGAAAGAGGGCACAGGGAAACTAAGAACTGTTTACAACAACTCTATCCAGTTAATATGCTATACCACTACGCTGCAGTGAAGCAAGCTAGCAGTGACGAGGAAGGACAGGAGCAGGGCAAGTGGAAACTCCCATATATTTTTTTAATATAGTTTATTAATTTATTCATATTACATCTCAATTGTTATACTATCCCTTGTATCCTCCTATTCTCCATTCCTCCCATTTTCCCCTTACTCCCTTCCCCTATGACTGTGACTGAGGGGGACCTCTTCCCCCTGTATATGCTCATAGGGTATCAAGTCTCTTCTTGGTAGCCTGCTATCCTTCCTCTGAGTGCAACCAGGTCTCCCTATCCAGGGGACGTGGTCAAATATGGGCACCAGAGTTCTTGTGAAAGTCAGACCCCACTCTCCACTCAACTGTGAAGAATGTCCTGTCCATTGGGTAGATCTGGGTAGGAGTTCGAAGTTCACTGCATGTATTGTCCTTGGCTGGTGTCTTAGGGAAACTCCCATATCTTGACCTGGAAATCTGTCTGACACTACTCTAAAGCATATTTAGTCATAAAAATCTGTCCTAGTCCTTCATTTAAAGCTCTGCAGTGACTTGTACATGAGATCATTCTTTCTTCAAATATTCTTGGGGACATGCTTGCTGAAAGATGCCCATCCCCACAGCCTCCATGTTTTCATGTGCCCTTGATCCCTGCATAGATGAGCCAACTCCTTCTCAGTGTCCTTGACCTATACCTAGATCATTGCCTGCCACAATCTCACCTTAGCCTCCATGGGCAAGCTTTCATCAGTATGACCAGGGGCAAGCAAAGGTTCAGTCATGGACTCAATTCTTCAGGTCTGGAGCCTGTATGTGTAACACCCACCCATTGCCTTCATGTGCCTTCTTGCCAAGTTTGCAGATGTGGTTAAAAAAAAATACTTCAGGCCTCACCTTTTTCAAACATTACAGTAATCAAATAGCATGCGCTCCACTCGTCACAGTCGCCCCGATGAGTCCATCTGCATTGAGGCAGAGCAGAGCCTTTGTGGGTTCATTGCCAAGCCAGCTGTCCACACAGCTTTCCCAGTGCTGCCAGTCCATTTCCTCAGTCGGCTAAGCAGTAAGGCTGGCTTTGCAGATACTGTTTATATTACAGGTTCTCAGCTGCATGATTTCCAGTTACTTCCTAGAGAAAGCTCCACGGTGAGATGAAGAAAATTGTTTGAGATAATTTCTCATGTCTGAATGGTTTCATTGTCATAACAGTGCCAGAGATGCACTGGCTGCCACTCCCTCAGAGAGCTAGAAAATAAAACACTGTCCCCTTTACAACTGGCCAGGATGCCTAACGAAAAATCCAAAACCTCAATTTTCTTCTTCAGGTACCATGCTGAATCATAAAATGAAGTTGTAAAATTCTTAATTTGTTTTATATCTTAATCATTTCAACACTGCATGGTTTTTTCTTATTTTTTTTTAAATGGAAGCTATTTCCCTCAATTAGATTCAAATTTATTTTAGTCCAGATCAAAATGTCAGTAAAATTTATCTTTTACATGTCATTCACTACCTGATAGTAGTTATTTTTAAAAAATTCTAAACTTGCCATTCTTTACATTATTTTTTATGTAAGCAAACAATTTGACATTTGTTTGAAGGATAAACTATTTTTAAATGGTTCCTTAATTAGCACAAATGTCATCAGTCTGTCCACAGTTCCTGGATTTTCCAAACTCACTAACAGTCTGGAATAAGATTTATATGGTTTGTTTATAAAGAAAGCAGAGTACATGTGCAAATACCACCATAGAATTATAGAAAATGGTTTTTAAAGGTTAAATAATTCACCGTCTGTTTCAGCAAACACAGCTGGTAGTATGAGAGAATATCTCGCAATATACAGAATAATGAATTATATAGCTGATGCAGCACTTAACAATTAAAGATCTGAAATTACTATCTGTAGCCCACCCACCTCACTTGGCCAGAGTATAAAGCCTTTAAATGACTGCTGCCTTACATTCATCTTACTATTTTTATTTTTTCACATACAATAGGCATCTTTTTTTTAATTTTCATTAATACTTTCATTTTATTACACGTGTATAAAACACACTACATACAGCATGGAGAACCATGTGACAATCATGAGAATAATGAGTTCTATACATGTCAGGCAGTAAACTGTCTTAAGTCAATTGAACATTTTGGGAACTGCTAACCCACACTGCTGGTTCACTCAGGAATTTAAGTTTTATTCCTTCTCTAGTCTCTGAGGGGCATTGAAGACAAGACAGTATAGTTTTCCAACAAAGCTTAGTTGATTAGGGGACAAGATCGTCTTAGATTAAATTAAAGAAGTTAAGTTATGAGAGATCCAAGATGGTGGCGAGCAGTGTGGACCGTGTTTGGAGGCTCCAGTGAACAATTCAGAGAATTGCACAAATTTCTGAGCCAAGAACACCTAGGTCCCCACACCACGGCAGCAGGAGTGCTCCATGGTTCTGAGGGACCAGGGTGTGGAGGACCTGTGTGCCCCTGCACACGGGAGGAGCGTGGATTTTCTCGGATCAGAGCAGCAGCAGCAGAGGCATCAGCAGCAACGTCAGCAGCAGCGGTGGCTGAGATTTGCAGCTCAGAGCCTTCCAGTGAAAGCGATTGGTGTGGTGGCCGGTGAGAATTGCTGCGGGAGAGGGGACTCTAGGCAGGATTTGGGTTGCGTGGTGCCTTAGGACACAGACTGGACTCGGCGGACAGTTCGGTCCCAGAGTCCCGGGTTCATCTCAGTGCGCAGTGCCATGGAGATGCTGGCTCAGCTCAGCAAGCAATTCTGCCTGAGTCACTAGCTCAGCGCAGCCACAGCTCCCTGCTGTGACACAGGCTGGGCGGAGAGCTCAGTTCCACCCTAAGCGCTAGCTCAGTGCAGCCACAGCTCCCCTGCTATGATGCAGGCTGGGCGGAGAGCTCAGTTCCACCCGAGGCGCTGGCTCAGGGCAACTGCGGTTTTCCTGCTGTGACACAGGCTGGGCGGATCACTAAGTTCCACCGGAGGCACTGGCTCGGCTCAGCAAGCAGTTCTGCCCGAGACACTAGCTCAGTTTGGCAGGCAGTTCTGGGGTGCTGACGCAGGCTGAGGTCAGCATGCAGATTCAGCCCAGAGGCCCTAGCTGGACTTGCCGGGCAGATTGGGTCCAGAGACTCTAGCTGAGCTGTGCGCACAGGCTCGGCAGGCTTAAGACTCTGGCTGGACTATCCACACAGTTTAGGCCCGAAGTCCCGGGCTGAATTCAGCACGCACTGTGAGTCCAGAGTCCACAATTCCGCCCCGGAGACTGAGGTGGAGCTCGGCGTGCAGTTTGGGGCCAGAGTCTCTAACTCTGCTTGGCAGACAGATTGGGCCCAGTGACTCTAGCTGAGCTTGAGGCACAGTCCTGGCTCTAAGACTCTGTTTGGACACAGTGTGCAGTTTGAATCCAGAATTACTGGCTGAGCATGGCGGACAATTTGGATCCTGAGTCAATAACTGAATACAGAACGCACTTTGGGCCAAAAGCCCCTAGCTGAGCTTGGTGCACACTCCCAGCCCAAAATTTCTGGCTAGACCCTGTGTGCATTTTGGGCCCAGAATACCAAGCTAAACTGGGCAGACGGTTCAGGCTCTGAAAATCTAACTGAGTTCGGCCCATGATTTGGGCCCAATGTTCTTGGCTGGACTTGGCAGGGGACACAGAAGGCTGTGGATAACTTGGCCTGACCCAACACTCATTCAGAGACCCAGAATGATTGCAGGACCCACAGCACAGGGGAGCTGAGGATCACTGGCTGTGAGAGGCCAAAACAACAGAGGTAACCTCCTACCATCCACACCAGGGAAGCATTAGAGCTTCCAGCCTAGGGAAATTGTGAGAAAACAAGTGAATCTATCATTAGATTCCCTCCATCTAACTCTGGAAGCTACCCAACAAAAACAAAGAGGGCAAGATGTACAAAAGACAGCGAAAAAGCACCCGCAAAAAAACCCAAAACAGCATGGCGTCTCCAGTTTCCACCTATCCCAAAGAAAACAACCCAGAAAACTCAAATACAACGGAAATACAAGAAAATGACCTCAAATCCTTAGTAATGAGGATGATAATGGAGGAAACAGATAAAATTCATAATCAAAAGCAGGAAGACGTAGCGAAACAGGTGAGAGACATAAAAGAACCACATAGAGTGGAACTGGAAATTTTTCAGGAAAATGCAAATAACCAGATGAAAGAAAGAAATAAAACGGTTCAAGCTCTGAAGACCTATAAAGAGGCAATGGAAGAAACTCAGGAATATACAAACAATCAGAAGAAGGAAATCACAAAATCAGTTCAAGATATGAAAATGAAAATGGATTCAATGATAAACACACAGACAGAAGAAAAACGAGAATGTGAGACCTCAGAGAAGAAGGCGAGCAACACAAAGGTGAGCTTTTCTAACAGAATCCAAGAGATGGAAGAACGAATCTCAGGACTAGAAGACACAATCACAGATATTGAAGCAACCATTAAAGAAAATGCCAAATCTGGAAAACACCTGACACAAAACATACAAGAAATTAAGGACACCATGAAAAGAAGAAATCTGAGGACAATAGGCATTGAAGAAAGAGAAGATATCAGACTCCAAGGCCCAGAAACTATTCTCAACAAAATCATAGAAGAAAATTTCCCCATTCTAAAGAAAGAGATGCCTATAAACATACAAGAGGCCTACAGAACACAAAATAGAATTGACCAGAAAAGAAAAACTGCCTGTCACATAATAATCAAAACACAAAACATACAGAACAAAGAAAAATATTAAAAGCTGCAAGGGAAAAGGGCCAAATAACATTTAATGGTAAACCTATCAGAATTACACCCAACTTCTCAGCAGAGACCATCAAATCCAGAAGGGCCTAGACAGAGATCCTGCAAAGCCTAAGAGACCACAGATGCCAGGCCAGACTAATTTACCCAGCAAAACTATCAATAACCAATGATGGAGAAAACAAAATATTCCATGACAAAAACAAATTCAAACAGTACCTATCCACAAATCCAGCTTTACAGAAGGTACTAGAAGGAAAACTCCATCCCACAGGGTCAAGCTACAACCAAAACTACTCAGGAAATAGATAACTATCCCATGGAAAGAACAAAACTACACAAACGCTCGACTGGAACCAACATCAAAATTAAGACTCTTAACAGTCACTGGTCATTAATACCTCTCAACGTTAATGGTCTCAATTCTCCAATAAAAAGACACAGACTAGCTGAATGAGTGCATAAACAAGATCCAACATCCTTCTGCATTCAAGAAACACATCTCACCCATAATGATGGGTATTACCTCAGGGTAAAAGGTTGGAAAAAATATTCCAAGCAAATGGTCACAAGAAGCAAGCAGGCGTAGCCATTTTAATATTGAACAAAATAGACTTTTAACCAAAATTAATCAAAAGGGATGAGGAAGGACACTTCATACTCATCAAAGGTAAAGTCAACCAAGATGACATCACAATTCTGAACATCTATGCTCCCAATACAAGGGCTCCCACATTTGTAAAAGATCTGCTAAAAAAGCTTAAACCACACATCGATCCCCACACAATAATACTAGGGGACTTAAACACCCCACTCTCACTGAAGGATAAGTCATTGAAACAGAAACTAAGCCGAGAAATAACATCAATAACCAATGCCATGGATCAAATAGATCTAACAGATATCTATAGAACCTTTCACCCAAACAAGAAAGAATACACCTTCTTCTCTGCAACCCATAGAACCTTCTCCAAAACTGATCACATCGTAGGTCACAAAGCAAGCCTCAACAGATACAAGAGGATTGAAATAATACCTTGTATCCTATCAGAGCACCATGGTCTTAGGTTGCAATTCAGCAACAACAGAAATATCAAAAAGCCTACATGTAGGTGGAAACTAAACAACTCTCTGCTAAATGACACCTGGGTCAGGGAAGAAATAAAGAAACAAATCAAGGAGTTTCTGAAATTCAATGAAAATGAAGAAACAACATACCCAAATTTGTGGGATATATTGAAAGCAGTGCTAAGAAGAAAATTCATGGCACTAAGTGCCTTTATAAAGAAATTGGAAACATCGCACATAAGCATCTTAATGACACAACTGGAAGCACTAGAAAAAAAAAGAAGCAGAAATACTCAAGAGGAGTAGACATCTGGAAATAATCAAACTCAGGGGTGAAATTAACAAATTAGAAACTAAGAAAACAGTCCAAAGATTCAACCAAACCTAGAGCTGGTTCTTTGAGAAAATCAACAAGATAGACAGACTGTTAGCCAAACTAACTAAAAGGCAGAGAGACAGTATTGAAATCAACAAAATCAGAAATGAAAAGGGAGACATAACAAAAGACACTGGATAAATACAAAGAATCATAAGATCCTACTTTGAAGGCATATATGCCACAAAATTTAAAAATCTAAGGGAAATGAACGATTTTCTTTTTTTTATTTTTTATTTTTTTATTAATTTATTCTTGTTACATCTCAATGGTTAACCCATCCCTTGTATCCTCCCATTCTTCCCTCCCCCCCCCCCATTTTCCCATTATTCCCCTCCCCTATGACTGTTCCTGAGGGGGATTACCTCCCCCTGTATATGCTCATAGGGTATCAAGTCTCTTCTTGGCAACCTGCTGTCCTTCCTCTGAGTGCCACCAGGTCTCCCCCTCCAGAGGACACAGGAAATCCTTCACTTACAAGGAAACTGGGACAGAGGGGAGGACATCCTATTGGGACTCTAAATGAGAAAAGCATGGGAGAATAGCGAAATGGACAATTTTCTTGTTCAATTTCACTAGCCAAAGATGAGTGAAGAACAGATAAACAAGCTAAATAGTCCCATTTCCCCTACAGAAATGAAAGCAATCATTGATAGTCTCCCAACAAAAAAAAAGCCCAGGGCCAGATGGTTTCAGTGCAGAATTCTACCAGACCTCCAAAGGTGAGCTAATACCAATACTCTTCAAGCTACTCCAAAAGATAGAAATGGATGGAAAACTACCAAATTCATTCTATGAGGCCATAGTCCCATTGATACCTAAACCTCACAAAGACTCAACAAAAAAGAGAATTTCAGACCAATTTCTCTTATGAACATCGGTGCAAAAATACTAAATAAAATTCTTGCAAAACGAATACAAGAACACATCAAAGATATCATTCACCATGACCAAGTAGGCTTCATTCCAGGCATGCAGGGATGGTTTAATATATGGAAGTCGATCAATGTAATCCACCATATAAACAAACTGAAAATGAAAAGCCACATGATCATCTCTTTAGATGCAGAGAAAGCATTTGATAAAATCCAATACCCATTCATGTTTAAAGTTTTAGAGAGATCAGGGATACAAGGCACTTTCCTCAGCATAATAAAGGCTATATACAGCAAGCCAATAGCCAAAATCAAAGTAAATGGTGAGATACTCAAGGAAATTCCTCTAAAATCGGGAACAAGGCAAGGCTGCCCACTCTTCAATATAGTACTCGAAGTTCTAGCCAGAGCAATAAGACAACAAAAGGAGATCAAGGGTACCCAAACGGGAAAGGAGGAAGTCACATTATCCCTGTTTGCAGATGATATGATAGTGTACATATGTGACCCTCAAAATTCCACCAGAAAACTTTTACAGCTGATAAACACCTTCGGCAAATTGGCTGGATACAAAATTAACTCAAAAAAGTCTGTAGCCTTCCTATACACAAATGACAAGCTTGCAGAGGAAGAAATTAGGAAAACCACACCCTTCACATCAGCCACAAGCAATATAAAATATTTAGGAGTTACTCTAACTAAGCAAGTGAAGAACTTGTTTGAAAAAAATTTCAAAACTGAAGAAAGAGATTGAAGATGACCTGAGAAAATGGAATGATCTTCTTTGCTCATGGATCAGGAGAATTAACATAGTAAAAATGGCCATCCTACAAAAAACAATCTACAGATTCAATGCAATCCCTATCAAAATACCTACACAATTTTTTAAAGATATTGAAAGTTCAATTCTGAACTTCATATGGAAAAACAAAAAACCCAGAATAGCTAAAACAATCAGGTACAATAAAAGGTGCTCCAGAGGAATCTCCATACCTGATCTCAAACTGTACTATAAAACAATAGTAATTAAAACAGCATGGTACTGGCACAGCAACAGGCTGGTTGATCAGTGGAATCGAATCGAAGACCCAGATATGAATCCAACACACATATGGTCACTTGATTTTTGACAAAGAAGCCAAATCCATTCAATGAAAAAAGGATAGCATCTTCAACAAATGCTGCTGGTCTAACTGGTGGTCTATGTGTAAAAAAAAAATGCAACTGGACCTATAATTGTCACCTTGCACAAAACTCAAATCCAAGTGGATTAAAGACCTCAATATAAAACCAGAGACACTAAGTCACTTAGAGGAAAAAGTGGGGAAGAGCCTGGAACATATTGGCACAGGAGACAACTTTCTGAACAGAACACCAATGGCCCAGGCCTTACTGTCAACAATTAATAAATGGGACCTCATGAGGCTGAGAAGCTTCTGTAAGGCAGGAGACACTGTCAAGAGAACAAAGCAACAGACTACAAACTGGGAAAAGATCTTCACCAACCCTACGTCTGATAAAGGTCTAATATCCAAAATATATAAAGAACTCAAGAAATTAAACACCAGCAAACCAAATAACCCAATTGAGAAATGGGGCTAGGAACTGAACAGAGAATTCTCAACAGAGGAATATCAAATGGCTGAGAAACACTTAAAGAAATGCTCAACCTCCTTAGTCATCAGGGAAATGCAAATCAAAACAACTCTGAGATTCCATCTTACACCCATCAGAATGGCTAAGATCAAAAATTCAAGTGACACCACATGCTGGCAAGGATGTGGGGAGAGAGGAACACTCGTTCATTGCTGGTGGGAATGCAAACTAATACAGCCACTTTGGAAATCTATCTGGTGCTATCTCAGAAAAATGGGAATAGGGCTTCCTTTCACTCATTGGAATATACGCAGATGTTGCTCCAGCACACAACAAGAAAATTTCCTCATCCATGTTCATAGCAGCCTTATTCATAATAGCCAGATCATGGAAACAGCCTAAGTGTACCTCAGTAGAAGAATGGATAAAGAAACGGTGGTACATATACACTATGGAATACTACTCAGCTATTAAATACAAGGAATTCCCGAAATTTGTGGATAAATGGATAGAGCTAGAAATGATCATAATGAGTGAGTTAACCCAGAAGCAGAAAGAATCAAATGGTATATACTCACTTATATCTGCATACTAGCCCAAGGGACATGTCCCACGAAAGCCTTCACCTACCAGGAAACTGGGACAGAGGGGAGGAAATCCTATTGGGACTCTAAATGAGAGAAGCATGGGAGAATAGCAAAGTAGAAGGATCCAGAGGGTCCTAGAAACCTACAAGTAGAACATTATGATAAGCAGATTTGGGCCCAGGGGTCCCGCTCAAACTAAGGCACCAGCCAAGGACAATAGAGGCGGTAAACTTTAAACCCCTACCCAGATCTAGCCAGTGGTCAGAACATTCTCCACAGTTGAGTGGAGAGTGTGATATGACTTTCTCACGTACTCTGGTGCCTCATATTTGACCATGTCCCCTGGAGGGGGAGACCTGGTGGCACTCAGAGGAAGGACAGCAGGTTGCCAAGAAGAGACTTGATACCCTATGAGCATATACAGGGGGAGGTAATCCCCCTCAGGAACAGTCATAGGGGAGGGGACTAATGGGAAAATGGGAGGGAGGGAAGAATGAGAGGATACAAGGGATGGGATAACCATTGAGATGTAACATAATAAATTAATTTTAAAAATTAAAAAAGAAGTTAAGTTATTAGAGTTGAATAGGATAGATATTGAATTTCATTCGGAAGTTTAGACCCAACAAGACAAGAAAGACACTTACTTCAAATGGAACAAATTCAAATTTTTTAGATTTAAAAATATTAATAGTAGTTGTTGAATCATAACCTGATTTGTGTCTGCTCCTAAGTTAATGATATATTTTCATTAATAAGAACTATGTTTTTAGTAGGGAAGAAAAAAATTTATCCCTTTCAGGAGGCTGGAAAAATGGCTCAGCTGATAAGAGCACTGTCTGCTCTTCTTGGGGTACTGAGTTCAATCCCCAGCAACCACAGGATGTCTCACAACCATCTATACTGGAATTTGATGCCCTCTTCTGGCATACAAATGTATATTCAGATGGAGCATTCATACATAAAATAAATAACATCTTTTTTCTTTAAAAAGTAATCCCTTTCAAGTGAGTAACACATGATACTCAACTAACTCATAAAATTAATTCCTTAATGTGCCTATGAGAGTGCTTCTAGGAGAGATTAATATGTGAGCTGGTGAACTGGGGAAAGAGGACTGCCCTCATCAAAGTAGGTGTTTATAATCTGTGTGTGTATATATATATATATATATATATATATATAAAATTCCTACCTCTATTACCATGGCCACTTTGTTCATGGGCCCATTGTGCAATAACAAGGATGACTAGGGAAGCATGCTGAGTGTCCACAGAATGGGTCATCTCATCTACCTGATTATTGATCTCCTCCTTAACTGAAAAGTATCTTCACTTCTATATATTCACATACTTCTCCCCCAGAGTCTTTCTCACCCATTTTCAATCATGCTTGTTCCAAGTTCCTGACCATCCACCTAAGCCCATGAATCAGTAAACAATCACACATCTGGCCATTTCTCCTCTTTCTTTCTTTCTTTCTTCTTCTTCCTTTTCTTCTTCCTCTTCTTCTTCCTCTTCTTCTTCCTCTTCTTCTTCTTCATCATCTTCTTCTTTTTCTTCCCCCTCCTCCTCTTCTTCCTTTTTCTTTCCTTCTTCTTCTTCCTTCTTCTTCTTTTCCTTCTCCTCCTCCTCCTTCTGCCTCCTCCTCCTTCTTTAAAAAAATGCATGACTATGTATACTGCTGAAAGTTTACCCACTATGAATATTTCCCTTTGCCAGTGTCTTTTGTGGTTGTCTCAGAAAGGGGTTGTAATGTTGCAACTGTTCACTTCTCATTGGTGCCTGGATAATATATTGGTTTGGGTTGTGGTATTTCATTACAGTAATATTAACCCTGACAAAGTGAAGGCCTACTTGAAGCCAGCAGCTTTCTGAATCACTGTGTATATGAACCAGAGAAACATACCTAAGTGAGGAACTTGCTGTGTTCATTATTGAAGTAGGACCACTAAATATTGTGATCCTCTCTTGGTATGGAAAAGGCCAGGCGCAAAAACTTATCCTTCATATGAGAAGAAATATCTCTGCATTCCCCATACCACTGGACTCCTAAGAATTTCACCGAGGTAAATGGACTTTGAATTTTGGTTGTATTTATTTCCCATCCTATAGTATGCACCTCCCACTTGCTTGGTTTAATCAGCATCCTAATGTGGCCAATATAGTGAACCAACATGATGTTTTTGTGAACGAGACAAACTACCAAGATCCCGTCTAACTAGATTACAACACGGGACTGGAATTTTGTCATTTTCTCTCTACCATGCCCTCCTATGTCAAGATTGTCTTTCGGCTAACATCTTACCTCTGGTAGCTCCAGAGATTTACTGACTGAGAGAGGATACCGAAATCATGAAGCCTCACATTCTCCCACACCATCCAGAAGATGAAAATTTCCTCTAATAGCTAGTTTCAAAGATGAAAAAGTTTGTCGTTCTCCAAGGCTTGCCTCATCATATCTGTGTGGCCATGGCTGGAGCATACACTCATTTCTGAGTCAACCTTTGTTGTCAAATGGACTAAATATCTATAGACTTCAGTAAATCTCATACCAGCTCTAAAACTGAATGTTCTAGTTTGCTTTTCTATTCCTGTAGTAAAACATTGACCAAAAGCAACTTGTAGAGGAAAGGGTTTATTTCCCCTACAAATTACAGTCTATCATTGAGGGCATTCAAAGCAGAAACTCAAACAGCTATCCTGAAGAAATGCATCCTATTGGCTTATTCAAGTACTTCTTCTATTCAACCCAGGCCCATTTTCTCAGACATTAGCACCACTTAAAAATGTCTGGGCATGGGCATGCCTACCAACCAAGATAATAGAGGCAATTCCTCAAATAAGATAATGTTCTCTTTTCCCAGGTGACTCTAGTTTATGTTAAGTTGACAAAAATTAACAGTACACTGTGGTGTACTGGGGGAAAATAAAATGAAATGAGAATTAATATAGAGAAGAAAACAAATTTCAAGAAACAGACAAGCAAATCTCAAATTGCCAAAACTCAAAAGTACAGTGGGGCCAGATGATAGAAATAAAAGGGGAATTAACCTAAGCCATTAGTTTCCTCTTATTTATAACAAATTTAGGCAGCCATGCATACTTGGTCATGACTACCAAGCATTATAATGGACTTTATATGTACCAGAATGTTAGGTATTGAGTAAATGGCTATTAATAAACCAAACTTTGAGGCCCATGGAAAGTAACCATCTAAGATATCAAGTGAGGAAGACACCATAGAGTTGGTCTCCTTGATGTGTGTTTCTCATTTGTGTAATACAGAGAACTTGACATTTTATTAGTAAAGTAATGTGTCATTTCACATGTTTAGTCTAGGAAATACATCACTAGGTGAGTTCATCATTGTGAGAGTTCACACAGATTACAAAAACCTAAATGGTCCTATACTTCATGTGTCCTTTTGATACATTCAAGAAACAGCAAGCATGATTGGGAGAGGCCACTGTTGCTTCAATGCCAAGTACTTCTTCATAGTAAATTTATTTTTCAATGAGAAGAAGGCACACAGAGTGGGGTGTGTATTAGTTCCTTGTCTTGCTGTTGTAGAATATCTACGAAAGTGACTTCAGGAAGGAAGGGCTTACCTGGACTTGCAACTTAAGGTGCAATCCACTATGACAGAGAAGGCAAGCAGCAAGGTCACATGGCAGCTGTAAAAAACAGAGAGATAAGAGACAAACCTAGGTACTCAACTCACCTTCTCTCTATTCAGTCTTAAATCCAACCTATAAAATTGTGCTGTCCACTTTAAGGATGGGTTTACTCTAGCTCAATTAACCCAGTCTAGAAACTTTCTCATAGACATCCCCAATAGCTTGTCTCCTAAGTGAACCTAGATACTGTGGAGATGACAATCAATATTAACACTATTCATCAACATGGTCTGTTAACACCAGCACCACTTCAAACAAATGAGGAAGTCAAGACACTGACATGCTCCAATAAGCCAGGAAAACACAAGTCTCCTGCCAAACCCCCTTGAGAACCAGCCAGGCTCTGGGGACTATGGGGGAATAATCTAGCCTGCTGACAAAGAGATTTTCTTACTTTTTCCCTCCTTGGGTGGTTATTAACCATTGCTTGTAGCTGCTCTCTTATTTTGGATTTGAGCCTAGCCCTTAACCACTGAGCCATCTCTCCAGCCCTGCTCTCTTTATTCCTAATGGCAACTTTTCAAGTACAAGGATATTTTGGAAAGATTCCTATGTCAATTTCAGTGAAGACAAAGAGGAAGCAAAGAAAAAAGAAAGGTCAAAATGCATGCAACAGATGAAAGAAATAAGCAAACAGCCCAGTTTCATAAAATATTCACAGTATTTTAATTAATTAGTTAATTTCCTGGTTCTTCCATCATTTCTAGTAATAACCTTACACATATGTGTACATATATATGTGTGTGTGCATGTGTGTATGAATATATAATCTTATCAAAGAAATCAATTTTTCCTTTTTGCAGGCTTTTATTCAACTATTATCAATAGTAATTAAGAAGATGAAAGTGATTGCAAAGTCCTGCCTCTATCAGAGAAGGTATTTGTAATTGATATCTGCTGGCAAAAGGAAAGTCAGTTTTCTCCAGTGCAGTGACACTGGATTGATCAATCATACACTATGGTACATCTCATGCTAACGAGGAGTTGACCAACACAAAATGGCTATATCTTGATGTTCATAATCTGTTGTTGTTGTTGTTGTTGTTGTTGTTTGAGAGAGATAAAAAGCATGACATTGGTAGGTAGAGAGGAGGGGAGGTTCTGGGAGACTTAGGTGAAAAGAAAGAATACCATATAAATATATATTATGAAAAGTTTAAAAATAATAAAATTTGTAGTGAAAACAATTTTTATTTTTTTTATTAATTTATTCTTGTTACATCTCAATGTTTATCCCATCCCTTGTATTCTCCCATTCCTCCCCCCCCCCATTTTCCCCTTATTCCCCTCCCCTATGACTGTTCCTGAGGTGGATTACCTCCCCCTATATATTCTCATAGGGTATCAAGTCTCTTCTTGGCTACCAGCTGTCCTTCCTCTGAGTGCCACCAGGTCTCCCCCTCCAGGGGACATGGTCAAATGTGAGGCACCAGAGTACGTGAGAAAGTCGTATCACACTCTCCAATCAACTGTGGAGAATGTTCTGACCATTAGCTAGATCTGGGAAGGGGTTTAAAGTTTACCTCCTGTATTGTCCTTGGCTGGTGCCTTTGTTTGAGCGGGACCCCTGGGCCCAAATCTGCCTATCATATTGTTCTACTTGTAGATTTCTAGGACCCTCTGTATCCTTTTATTTTGCTATTCTCCCATGTGTCTCTCATTTAGAGTCCCAATAGGATGCCTTCCCCTCTGTCCCAGTTTCCTGGTAAGTGAAGGCTTTCGTGGGACATGTCCCTTGGGCTAGTATGCAGATATAAGTGAGTATATACCATTTGATTCTTTCTGCTTCTGGGTTAACTCACTCATTATGATCATTTCTAGCTCAATCCATTTATCCACAAATTTCGGGAATTCCTTGTTTTTAATAGCTGAGTAGTATTCCATAGTGTATATGTACCACAGTTTCTTTATCCACTCTTCTACTGAGGGACACTTAGGCTGTTTCCATGTTCTGGCTATTATGAATAAGGCTGCTATGAACATGGTTGAGCAAATTTTCTGGTTGTGTGCTGGAGCATCTTCTGGGTATATTCCAAGGAGTGGAATAGCTGGGTCTTGAGGAAGCCCTATTCCCATTTTTCTGAGATAGCACCAGATAGATTTCCAAAGTGGCTGTACTAGTTTGCATTCCCACCAGCAATGAAGGAGTGTTCCTCTCTCCCCACATCCTCGCCAGCATGTGGTGTTGCTTGAGTTTTTGATCTTAGCCATTCTAATGGGTGTAAGATGGAATCTCAGAGTTGTTTTGATTTGCATTTCCCTGATGACTAAGGAGGTTGAGCATTTCTTTAAGTGTTTCTCAGCCATTTGATACTCCTCTGTTGAGAATTCTCTGTTTAGTTCCAAGCCCCATTTCTCAATTGGGTTATTCGGTTTGGTGGTGTTTAATTTCTTGAGTTCTTTATATATTTTGGATATTAGACCTTTGTCAGATGTAGGGTTGGTGAAGATTTTTTCCCAGTCTGTAGGCTGTCGCTTTGTTCTCTTGACAGTGTCTCCTGCCTTACAGAAGCTTCTCAGCCTCATGAGGTCCCATTTATTAATGGTTGACATTAAGGCCTGGGCTGTTGGTGTTCTGTTCAGGAAGTTGTCTCCTGTGCCAATATGTTCCAGGCTCTTTCCCACTTTTTCTTCTAAGTGGCTTAGTGTCTCTGGTTTTATGTTGAGGTCTTTAATCCACTTGGATTTGAGTTTTGTGCAAGGTGACAAATATGGGTCCAGTTTCATTTTTTTACACATAGACCTCCAGTTAGACCAGCACCATTTGTTGAAGATGCTATCCTTTTTCCATTGAATGGATTTGGCTTCTTTGTCAAAAATCAAGTGACCATATGTGTGTGGATTCATATCTGGGTCTTCGATTCGATTCCACTGATCAACCAGCCTGTTGCTGTGCCAGTACCATGCTGTTTTAATTACTATTGCTTTATAGTACAGTTTGAGATCAGGTATGGAGATTCCTCCGGAGCACCTTTTATTGTGAAAACAATTTTTAAAAGACATTTTCATTGAAAAGATACTCTCAGTTTGAAAAGTACTTCAACTCTGAGTTTGTTGTTAAACATCTGTTTCTGCTACTGGGCTTATAGTTTTAATAACTACAGTGTGGAGCAGAGCATATAACTTAGAATATTATTCTATTTCACCCCTGGATGTAATAGAATGCCCGAGTAACTTCTAGAAAGCAGAGATATTTTTCTTATAAGTCAGGCAGAGGTCAGGGCCCATATCTAGCAGGGCCTTCGGGTACTATCTTTCTATTTCAGAAGCTGGGAGGCCAGCAAAGCACACACAAGAAAAAGCCAGGGAGAACTATCACACGTTGAAAAGAAGTACCCATTTACAGAAGTAGCATTAGCCATTCACTAAATGCAGGGCTGCCAACCCAATTGCCCCTATCTAGGCTCTACTGGTGCCCTGGAAATTTTGGTTCCAGTGTATGAATTTTGGAGTATGTGATTAAACCATAGTACATAGGATTCAACCTTTAAAGTAAGCATATAGTTCAGACAAGGGGGGGGGGGGAGAAGAAAACAAGCAAACAAACAAAACAAAAAACAAAAAAAAAAAAAGAAAGAAAAAAAAGAAAAGAAAAAGACACCCTCTACATTAACTTGCTTTTAAATTGTGTAAGATTTCACTTTCCTAAAACAAAAAATAGAAGTGCACATAGACAATCAACTTTTATATTTTAAACTGTTTTTTATACTTATATATGTGTGGTTATGTGAATTTATATGAATGGCGTATGCAAGTACCAGAAGAGGCCAGAGGTGCCATCTACATGGATACTGGGAACTAAAAAAGTCCTGTATAGCGAAGTATGCATTATCAAAATATAAGCCCTAGCTCCAGCCCATCAATTTCTATTTTTAAAGGTGCCTTTGTCAGACTATGGGTCATCACACAGTACTTATTTTGAGTTATAATGTTTAGTTTGTGTCCTGGGAAGAGAACATGGATCTAGTCTAGCAATTATGTCATTATTGTTGTTCAATAAATTTATACCTTTGAAAGGAAAAAACTGCATTATTGAAGGGAAAATAAAGAATATAGGAGGCAGATGTTTTCTTTTACTCTAGGAATTGTGTTTGAGTGTCAGATATTCATAATAAGTAATAGATTGAAAAGCAATGTAGCTCAAGAGTGTTGCATGCCTGTACAAAAGATGTATCATTCCTGCTAGACATGGCCTGAGGCTGTCTTCAGCCTACAACAATAGCGAGAAATTGACTTTACTATAGCTTATTTGGAAGGCTTGTTTCACAATAGTCTACTTCTAATTAGTTGAAAATGTTTCTATTAGAATGATATGGTTGAAATGGTTACAATGAAATGTTTATCACCTGGGGGAGACAGGGCATTCTTGGTTAGGAAGGACAATGAAGAAGCAGGCGCTTCCTCACTTACTCATCACACAGCAGAGCTGAGATCGAGAGGAGGGATGCTCTTCTACCTTAGAAGAATAAAATTAGACTCTTACTTTTAATCTTGTACAAAATCCAGTTCAAAACATATCAAATAACTTATTTTAAAGCCAGAAATACTCAACGTTCTAGAAGAAAGCCCTTCAAAATATTAGGTATTTTTTTATACAAGAACTTTTTATATGAACACCAACAACCCAGGAGTCAACTCCAGGTTTCAACAGATGGGACTACATGAAAACCAAAAGCTTTTCTACAGAAAAGGAAACAATCAGCAGAGTTAGCTCACATCCCACAGAATGAGAGAAAGTCTTTACCAGACACATTTCAGACAAGGGCTAATAGAGAGTTTTCCTTTTTTTATTATTGTTAATATTAATTTATTCTTGTTACATCTCAATGTTTATCCCATCCCTTGTATCCTCCCATTCCTCCCCACCCCCATTTTCCCCTTATTCCCCTCCCCTATGACTGTTCCTGAGGGGGATTACCTCCCCCTGTGTATTCTCATAGGGTATCAAGTCTCTTCTTGGCTACCAGCTGTCCTTCCTCTGAGTGCCACCAGGTCTCCCCCTCCAGGGGACATGGTCAAATGTGAGGCACCAGAGTATGTGAGAAAGTCATATCACACTCTCCAATCAACTGTGGAGAATATTCTGACCATTGGCTAGATCTGGGAAGGGGTTTAAAGTTTACCTCCTGTATTGTCCTTGGCTGGTGCCTTAGTTTGAGCGGGACCCCTGGGCCCAAATCTGCCTATCATATTGTTCTACTTGTAGATTTCTAGGACCCTCTGTATCCTTTTATTTTGCTATTCTCCCATGCGTCTCTCATTTAGAGTCCCAATAGGATGCCTTCCCCTCTGTCCCAGTTTCCTGGTAAGTGAAGGCTTTCGTGGGACATGTCCCTTGGGCTAGTATGCAGATATAAGTGAGTATATACCATTTGATTCTTTCTGCTTCTGGGTTAACTCACTCATTATGATCATTTCTAGCTCAATCCATTTATCCACAAATTTCGGGAATTCCTTGTTTTTAATAGCTGAGTAGTATTCCATAGTGTATATGTACCACAGTTTCTTTATCCACTCTTCTACTGAGGGACACTTAGGCTGTTTCCATGTTCTGGCTATTATGAATAAGGCTGCTATGAAACATGGTTGAGCAAATTTTCTGGTTGTGTGCTGGAGCATCTTCTGGGTATATTCCAAGGAGTGGAATAGCTGGGTCTTGAGGAAGCCCTATTCCCATTTTTCTGAGATAGCACCAGATAGATTTCCAAAGTGGCTGTACTAGTTTGCATTCCCACCAGCAATGAAGGAGTGTTCCTCTCTCCCCACATCCTCGCCAGCATGTGGTGTTGCTTGAGTTTTTGATCTTAGCCATTCTAATGGGTGTAAGATGGAATCTCAGAGTTGTTTTGATTTGCATTTCCCTGATGACTAAGGAGGTTGAGCATTTCTTAAGTGTTTCTCAGCCATTTGATACTCCTCTGTTGAGAATTCTCTGTTTAGTTCCAAGCCCCATTTCTCAATTGGGTTATTCGGTTTGGTGGTGTTTAATTTCTTGAGTTCTTTATATATTTTGGATATTAGACCTTTGTCAGATGTAGGGTTGGTGAAGATTTTTTCCCAGTCTGTAGGCTGTCGCTTTGTTCTCTTGACAGTGTCTCCTGCCTTACAGAAGCTTCTCAGCCTCATGAGGTCCCATTTATTAATGGTTGACATTAAGGCCTGGGCTGTTGGTGTTCTGTTCAGGAAGTTGTCTCCTGTGCCAATATGTTCCAGGCTCTTTCCCACTTTTTCTTCTAAGTGGCTTAGTGTCTCTGGTTTTATGTTGAGGTCTTTAATCCACTTGGATTTGAGTTTTGTGCAAGGTGACAAATATGGGTCCAGTTTCATTTTTTTACACATAGACCTCCAGTTAGACCAGCACCATTTGTTGAAGATGCTATCCTTTTTCCATTGAATGGATTTGGCTTCTTTGTCAAAAATCAAGTGACCATATGTGTGTGGATTCATATCTGGGTCTTCGATTCGATTCCACTGATCGAGTTTTCAAAAAAATTTTTTTTCAGAAATAAGATGGTAAGGAAATAAAACTGCCAATTAAAAATGGACAAATTTGAGCTAAAGACACACACACACACACACACACACACACACACATGTGCACGCAACCAATAACATTTTAAAAGCAATCAAGATCTATTGCCATGAGGAAAATGCAAATTAAAATCACTTTTAGATACTATTTCTCCCCAGTCAGATGCTTATCATCAATGAGCTGACAACACTGTTGGAGAGGGTATGGAGGAAAGGAAAGCTTACTGTTGGTGGGGGTGCAAACTAATTGGCCATGTGAAATCGGTTTGGAATTTTCTCAAAAAAATGAAAAATAGTGCATCTTGCTTTTCTGATCCAAATGGCTATTATAAAGGCATGAAAGTTCATTAAAACGTACAGAATTTAGGTCTGTTAATTTTGTTGTGTGATTTTTGCAAAGTTTCTTACAATAGAGTTTATAAAAAATAGAACTATTTAGGAATAAATTTTCAGCACATTCAGCAAAATATAAATCCCCAAAACACTACACTGAATAAAAAAAGTGAGCTACAAAGGAGCATATTCTGAATAATGTAGGAAACATAAAGCAAATATATAGTGACAGAAAGAAAATGAGCACTGGCAGTCAGAGATGAGAGAAAGGGGCTGATTATAACCACTAGGGAGAACACTGGCAATGGCGTGCCTGCTTTACGTAATGTCTCAGGTGGAAGCCGTGTAAGTATAGACAATGGTCAGAGTTCATTTAATCACACGCTGAGGATAAGTGTTTTTTAAGGGTGGTGCACTACACGTTCATCAAATTTATTTTGAAGCCCATAGTACAGCAATATAACTCACATGGGTGCATGGGTTTTACTGATTTTCAGTGGTTGATTAACACAGACACTTCAGAAATGCAAGTGCTGAGTCTTTACCAGCTGCTGCTCCACATTGATGAGTTTGCCCATTTGTGTTGTATCATTTTAAGATTAAAGTGAGGCATGACTCCAGTTGACAGCAGGCATGCTACTGTAGAACGGAGCTGTCTGTCAAGGTAACAGGGAGTCAGGGAGACTTAGGTACGTCACATTTTCTTTTTAAAGCTAAAGGGGCAAGCTTGAGCAGTGTTCCCCTGCATATGATCAGCTTTTATAGGTTCTTTTCTTTTTTGCTGGCTTGGTAGATTTTAAGAGGTGGTCATACTGAGTCACCTAGGCTGATCTGGAACTCACTGTATATCTGAGGTGGCCTCAAATATCAAATATCAAATATCAAATTCTTCTCCTGAGCATTGTCTGCAGGAATATGTTATCATTAGTGACTATAGGTTCTATTTTGTAAGACTCTTTGGGTGGAAGCTGTGGATTTTGACTTTTCAAAACTATTATAAACTATTTTAAGTATTACCTCACTAGCAGGTATATTAATACTTGTGATAAAAAGTTTAAGAAAAAAAAGTTTAAGAATTTCCCATTTTTCAAATATTTTGACTTTATGTATAGATTTGAAAATGATTTCCCATTTTTCATAGATTTTCACTTTATGCATGGATTTGAAAATGGGTATGGCTCAATGGCATTATGAGGCACACACATACACACACACACACACACACACACACACACACACACACACACACAAGAGAGGGGATATTAAAGAACTAAACAAGTACTATCAAACCAAAGTTAACACACTTCATAATACGTTTAGATTTTGAGTTAAGATTATGAAAATTCTCTCCACTTACAGGTTACATAAGAGTTTAGGAGGAGAGAAGGGAAGGGGGCTATGATCTGGATGTAAACTGAATATATAAATTTTAAAATATTTTTAAAAGAATTCAATAGGAAGATTATTTTGTTTCACTTGTTCTATTTATAAGATGAAAAACATCACAATTTTATTCTCATTTTAGGTGAGACACCTATGGTAAGTGATAATGTTAACAGCTACCATCTAGTAAAACGCGATAGGTCAATACTGAGATAGAAGTTGCTGTATAGAGACACAAGACTATATGAAGGGGAATATGGTCTATTCAGATGATGGACTTCTAAATCTTATTACAAAGAAGAGACAAATAATAGAGGGTAAAAAAAGAAAACTATAAGCAAGAGGCTATAGTGCTTCTGCCTCTATAAAGACAAAACTCTGCTTTCAGCATTTTACTACACAACTCCTGGACACTGAGAACCATCATTGTTCATAGCAACATTTCTTTTAGAAACTAAATTTTTCTCATAACATAAAGCTAATCATTATAGCTGAGCATGGAACATAAACAAATAATCCCAATTTAGGGGATTGAGGCCTGAGAATTGTTTTTACTTTGAGACCTTCATTGCCTCTTCTAAGCAAGTCTATGTCACTCTATCTCCAAAATAAAAATGCAATCATGTTAAAGTGAAACATTCAATGGCATTAGCCATATTCATAATTCATTTTTCCAATTGAAAAATATTTTCATATATATTCTGATCATGCTTCCTCTCCCCAACTCTTCCCTCATCTTTTCTACCTTACCACCTACCCAACTCTTCTGTCTCTGTCTCTCTCTCTCTCTGTCTCTCTCTCTCTCTGTCTCTCTCTCTCTCACTGTCTGTCTGTCTGTCTGTCTGTCTCTCTCTCTCTCTGTCTCTCTCTGTCTCTCTCTCTCTCTGTCTCTGTCTCTCTCTCTCTCTCTCTCTCTCTCTCTCTCTCTCACACACACACACACACACACACACACACACACACACACACACAAAGAAAAGTGTAAGAAACACACAAGCCCACAAAAACACAAATCAGAAACCATAACACACAAAAAAAACTACCCATACAGGAAAAAAAAAAGCTTAAACAAAGCAAAATCAAACAAAGTATTAACAAAAACACCATTGAATTTGTTTTGTATTGTCAATCTACTGCTGGGCATGGGGCCTTCCCATAAGCATGTTTAATATGGCCATGATTCATTTGCACACTAGCTAGCTCAAAATAATTTTCTTCTTTTACTTTTTTTTACTAATTTAATTAATTTATTCCGATTACAACTCAACTGTTATCCATCACTTGTACCCTCCTATTCCTCCCTCCCTCCCACTTTCACTTTATCCTCCTTCCCTAGGTCTATAACCAAGAGGGACCTCCTCCCCCACTGCATGATCACAGGATATCAAGTCTCATCTTGGTAGCCCGCTTCTTTCTCTGAGTGCCACCAGGCCTCCCCACCAAAAAGAAATGGTCAAATATGGGGCACCAGAATTCATGTCAGAGTCCGTCCCTGCTCGCCACACAGCTGTGGAGAATGTCCTGTCCATTGACTAGATTTGAGTTAGGGTTTGATGTTTACTGCTTGTATTGTCCTTGGTTGGTGTTGTAGTTTGAGTAAACCGCCCCCCCCCCGGACCCAGACCCACCCACCATGATGTTCTTCTTGTAGGTTTCTAGGACCCTCTGGATCCTTCTGTTTCCCCATTCTCCTACATTTCTCTCACCTAGAGTCCCAATAGGATGTCCTCACATCTGTCCCAATCTCTTGGTAAGTGAAGACTTTCATGGGACATGCTTTTTGGACTAGTGTCCAATTAAAAGTGAGTATATACCATGTGCGTCTTTCTGCTCCGGGGTTAACTCACTCAGTATGATCATTTCTAGTTCCATCCATTTGTCCACACATTTAGGGATTTCCTTGTTTTTAATAGCTGAGTAGTATTCCATGGTGTAAATGTACCACAGCTTCTTTATCCATTCTTCACCTGAGGGACAGTTAGGCTGTTTCCAGATTCTGGCTATTATGAATAAGGCTGCTATAAACATGGTTGAGCATATGTCCTTGTTGTATGGTGGAGCATTTTCTGGGTATATTCCAAGGAGTAGAGTTGCTGGTTCTTGAGGAAGCCCTATTCCAACTTTTCTGAGAAAGTGCCAGATAGATTTCTAAAGTGGTTGTACAAGTTTGCATTCCCACCAGCAATGAGGGAGTGTTCCCATTTCTCCACATCTTCACCAGCATGTGATTTCACTTGAATTTTTTATCTTAGCCATTCTGATGGGTATAAGATGGAATCTCAGAGTTGTTTTGATTTGCATTTCCCTGATGACTAAGGAGGTTGAGCATTTCTTTAAGTGTTTCTCAGCCATTTGATATTCCTCTGTTGAGAATTCTCTGTTCAGTTCCTAGCCCCATTTCTCAATTGGGTTATTTGGTTTGGTGGTGTTTATTTTTTTTTTTAATTTTTTTATTAATTTATTCTTGTTACATCTCAATGTTTATCCCATCCCTTGTATCCTCCCATTCCTCCCCGCCCCCATTTTCCCGTTATTCCCCTCCCCTATGACTGTTCCTGAGGGGGATTACCTCCCCCTGTGTATTCTCATACGGTATCAAGTCTCTTCTTGGCTACCAGCTGTCCTTCCTCTGAGTGCCACCAGGTCTCCCCCTCCAGGGGACATGGTCAAATGTGAGGCACCAGAGTACGTGAGAAAGTCATATCACACTCTCCACTCAACTGTGGAGAATATTCTGACCATTGGCTAGATCTGGGTAGGGGTTTAAAGTTTACCACCTCTATTGTCCTTGGCTGGTGCCTTAGTTTGAGCGGGACCCCTGGGCCCAAATCTGCCTATCATATTGTTCTACTTGTAGATTTCTAGGACCCTCTGTATCCTTTTATTTTGCTATTCTCCCATGCGTCTCTCATTTAGAGTCCCAATAGGATGCCTTCCCCTCTGTCCCAGTTTCCTGGTAAGTGAAGGCTTTTGTGGGACATGCCCCTTGAGCTAGTATGCAGATATAAGTGAGTATATACCATTTGATTCTTTCTGCTTCTGGGTTAACTCACTCATTATGATCATTTCTAGCTCAATCCATTTATCCACAAATTTCGGGAATTCCTTGTTTTTAATAGCTGAGTAGTATTCCATAGTGTATATGTACCACAGTTTCTTTATCCACTCTTCTACTGAGGGACACTTAGGCTGTTTCCATGTTCTGGCTATTATGAATAAGGCTGCTATGAACATGGTTGAGCAAATTTTCTGGTTGTGTGCTGGAGCATCTTCTGGGTATATTCCAAGGAGTGGAATAGCTGGGTCTTGAGGAAGCCCTATTCCCATTTTTCTGAGATAGCACCAGATAGATTTCCAAAGTGGCTGTACTAGTTTGCATTCCCACCAGCAATGAAGGAGTGTTCCTCTCTCCCCACATCCTCGCCAGCATGTGGTGTCGCTTGAGTTTTTGATCTTAGCCATTCTGATGGGTGTAAGATGGAATCTCAGAGTTGTTTTGATTTGCATTTCCCTGATGACTAAGGAGGTTGAGCATTTCTTTAAGTGTTTCTCAGTCATTTGATACTCCTCTGTTGAGAATTCTCTGTTTAGTTCCAAGCCCCATTTCTCAATTGGGTTATTCGGTTTGGTGGTGTTTAATTTCTTGAGTTCTTTATATATTTTGGATATTAGACCTTTGTCAGATGTAGGGTTGGTAAAGATCTTTTCCCAGTGTGTGGGCTGTCACTTTGTTCTGTTGACAGTGTCTCCTGCCTTACAGAAGCTTCTCATCCTCATGGAGTCTCATTTATTCATTGTTGACCTTAAAGCCTGGGCTGTTGGTGTTCTGTTCAGGAAGTGGTCTCCTATGTCAATGTGTTCCAGGCTCTTCCTCACTTTTTCTTCCAACTGATTTAGTGTCTCTCATTTTATGTTGAGGTCTTTAATCCATTTGGACTTGAGTTTTGTGCATGGTGATAATATAGGTCTACTAGCATTTTCTACATGTAGACATCCAGTTAGACCAGAACTATTTGTTGAAGATGCTATGGTTTTTCATTGAATAGATTTGCCTTCTTTGTCAAAAATCAAGTGATCACATATGTGTAGATTCATTCCTGGCTGTTTGACTTGATTCCATTGATCCACCAGCCCATTGCTGGGCCAGTACCATGCTATTTTAATCACTGTTGCTCTATAACACAGCTTGAGATAAGATATGGAGATTCCTCAGGAGGACCTTTTATTGTAAAGGATTGTTTTAGCTATTCTGGGTTTTTTGTTTTTCCATATAAAGCTGAGAATTGAACTTTCAATCTCTTTTAAAAATTGTGTAGGTATTTTGATAGGGATTTCAATGAATCTGTAGATTGCTTTTGGTAAAATGGCCATTTTTACTATGTTAAGTCTCCCGATCAATGAACAAGGGAGATCTTTTCATCTTCTGATGTCATCTTCAATCTTTCTTCACAGATTTGTAGTTTTTTCAAACAAGGTCTTCACTTGCTTGCTTAGAGTTACTCCTAGATATTTTATATTGCTTGTGGCTATTGTGAAGGGCGTAGTTTTCCTAATTTCTTCCTCTGCATGATTGTCATTTGCATATAGGAAGGCTACTGACTTTCTTGTGTTAATTTTGTATCCACTCATTTTGCTGAAGGTGTTTATCAGCTGTAGTAGTTCTCTGGTGGAATTTTGGGAGTCACTTACATTCACTAACATATCATCTGCAAATGGAGATAAGTTGACTTCTTCCTTTCCCATTTGGATCCCCTTGATCTCCTTTTGTTGTCTTTTTCTCTGGCTTTTATGGTCTCTCCTGAGAAGTCGGGTGTAATTCTGATAGGTTTGCCATTGTATGTTACTTGGCCTTTTTCTCTTGCTGCTTTTAATATTTTTTCTTTGTTCTGTATATTTTGAGTTTTTATTATTATGTGGCAGGAAGATTTTTTTTTCTGGTCTATTCTATTTGGTGTTCTGTAGGCCTCTTGTATGTTTATATGCATCTCCTTCTTTAAATTGGGAAATTTTTCTTCTATGATTTTGTTGAAGATATTTTCTGGGCCTTGGAGTCAGGCATCTTCTCTTTCCTCAATGCCTATTATCCTCAGGTTTGGCCTTTTCATGGTGGCCTTGATTTCTTGGGTATTTTGTGTCAGGAATTTTTCAGGTTTAGCATTCTCTCTCTCTCTCTCTCTCTCTCTCTCTCTCTCTCTCTCTCTCTCTCTCTCTCACACACACACACACACACACACACACAAACACACACACACACACTCACATACACACACACACACTATACTATACCACACCACCAACAGTAACAACACAATAACAGGAGGCAACAATCATTGCTATATCTCAATAACAATGGTGTCAATTTCCTAGTAAAAAGACAGACACAAATAATGGTTGCAGAAATAGGACTTATCCTTTGCTGCATAGAAGAAACACATTTTAACATCAAGTATTGACTTTATTTCAGGGTAAAGGGTTGGAAAAGGATATTCTAACAAATGAAACTAAGAAGCAAGCTAATGTAGCCATTTTAATATCTAACAAAAGAGACTTCAAACCACAACTGAATAGATATGGAAGGACACTAAATATATGTCAAAAGGAAAATCTACCAAGATGACATTTCAACTCTTACCATCTATATCTCAGACACAAGTGTACCCAAGTTTATAAATAAACTTTACTACAGCTTAAACCACATGGTATATTGGGGGACTTTAATACTCAACTCCCAACAATGACAGGTCATCTAGTCTAAAACTTAACAGAGAAATACAGGAGTAAACAGATATACTAAACAAAATGGAGCTAACAGACATTTATAGAATATTTCACACAAACACAAAAGAGTATACCTTCTTCTCTGCACTTAATGGAACTTGCTCCAAAACTGACCACATGCTCAGTTACAAGGGAACTCTCAGTAGATAAAAGAAAATTGAAATAACTGCCTGCATCACATCAGATGTGGTCACAGAGTAAAGAGGGATCTCAGTGACAACAGAAAGATTACAAACACATGAAAACTAAACAACTCTCCACTTAATAAAACATGGGTCAAGACAGAAATTAAGAAAAAACATAAAGATATTTTGAATTCAACAAAAACTAGTACATAACATGCACAAACTTATAAGACATAATGAGAGGGGTTCTAAGAGGCAAGTTCATAGCATTAACTGTATACATTTAAAAATGGATATTTTATACTGGCAACTTAACAGCCCACCTGAAAGCTCTGCAACAATAAGAAGTAATCACATCCAAGGGGAGTAACAGCAAGGAATAATCAAATTGGTGGAGGGTAATCACTAAAATAGAAACAAAGGGAACAATATAAAGGATTGATGAAACAATGATTTGATTCACTGAAAAAAATCAATAAAGTAGACAAAACCTTATCCAATCTAACTATAGACAGAAAGAGAATACACAAATTAACAAAATCAGACATAAAAATACTGAGATAACAGGCAGTAAGGAAATCCAGAGACAATCATAAGTACTTACTTTAAAAGCCTGAACTCCAGCAAATTGAAAAATCTAAAAGTAATGTATAATTTTCTCAATAGGTACTATTTACCAAAGCTAAATCAAGATCAGATAAGCAATTTAAACATTCAGTGGAAAATTCTCAAATTCATGTGGAAAAAAAAACTTAGACTAGCTAAAACAAACCTGAACAATAAAGGAACTGCTGGAGTTCTTACCATTCCTGATTTAAAGTTGTACTACAGAGTTATAGTAATAAAAATCACATGATATTGGTATAAAAGCAGACATGCTGATCACTAGAATCAAACTGAAGTTCCAGACATAAATCCACACACCTATGAGCACCTTTTTCTTTTAAAATAAGGAAGACAGAATTTATAATAGAAATAAGACAGATTCTTCGACAAATGATGCTGATCAAAGTGGATGTCTGCATGCAGAAGAATGCAAACTCAAGTCCAAGTAGATCAAAGACTTCAACATAAAACCAGACACACTGAACCTCGTAGAATAGAGGTGATGAGTAGCCTTGAAGGCATTGGCACAGGAGACTATTTTTTGAACAGAATACCTATAGCAAGGCACTCAACAATTAGTCAATTGGACCTCATGAAACTGAAAAGTTTCCATAAGGAAAAGAACTGTCTAAAGCCTACAGAATGAGAAAATATTTTTACCAACTCCCCCTTCTATAGAGGACTAATATTCAAAATATATATAGAACTCAAGAAACTAGATATCAATAAATAATCCAATTAAAAATAGGGTCATGCCTTTAATCCCAGTAGAGGCAGAGGCAGGCAAATCTTCGTGAGTTCAAGGGCAGCCTAGTCTACAAAATGAGTCCAGGACAGCCAAGGCTACACAGAGAAACCTTGTATCAAAAAACAAAACAAAACAAAAAATGGGGTACAGATCTAACTAGAGTATTCTCAAATCACTGAGAAAAGCATAAAGAAATGTGCAACATCCTTAGCCACCAGGGAAATAGAAATCAAAATTACTTTGAGGTTCCTTGTACATCTGTCAGAATGACTAAGATCAATAACATGTGACAGCTGATGCTGGCAAGTATGTGGATCAAAGGGTACACTCTTTGTTGGTGGTGGGAGTGCTAATTTATATAGCCACTATGGAAATCTATACGGTAGCTGTTCAGAAATTTGAGAATCAATCTACCTCAATACTCAGCTAGCTATACAACCCTTGAGAATATACCCAAAAGACTCTCCATCTTACCACGACACTTGTTCAACTATGATCATTTCAACCTTATTCATATTAGCCAGAAACTGGAAATGACCTAGACGTCGCTCAATGGAACAATGGATAAACAAAACAAAGCACATTACACAATGCAGTATAGCTCAGTTTTTTTTTTTTTAATCACATCATGAAATTTTCCAACAAATGGATAGATCTAGAAAAAAATCATCCTAAGTGAGGTAACCTGGATACAGAAAGACAAATACGGTATGTATTCACTTATAAATGGATATCAGGTGTTAAATAAAAGTTTTTTAAAATTTTTTATTAATTTATTCTTGTTACATTTCAATGGTTATCCCACCCCTTGTATCTCCCATTCTTCCCTCCCTCCTATTTTCCCCTTATTCCCCTCCCCTATGACTGTTTCTCCGGGGAATTTCCTCCCCCTGTATATGCTCATAGGGTATCAAGTCTCTTCTTGGTAACCTGCTATCCTTCCTCTGAGTGCCACCAGGTCTCCCCCTCCAGGGAACATGGTCAAATATGAGGCACCAGAGTTTGTGTGAAAGTTAATCACACTAAAACCAAAGATCATGATAAGGTAAATAATGAGGAGGGGTTTATGGGGAGACAGTATGGATCTCCCTGTACAGGGGAAATAGAATATATTCAGCAGATGTGGGTGCAGATGGAAACAGGCGGGATCAGGTGGAGTGAGGGGTATGGCATGAAGAGAGAGAGTCCAGGGTGAGTTCAGGGAGAAATGGTTGGAACAGGGATCATTTGGGGGGTTACACAGAAACATAGTGATGCTGATCCTAGTGAGAACCTTATGTAATGGGGAAAATGGAGACTCTACTGGCCATCTCTTGTAGCTTATTAAGGCTTCCAGTGATGTAATGTGGTTACATTTAGTTGAGCTGTTGGCCAAAGAATTCCTGTGGAAATCCACAAGCAATCCATACTGATGCTAGGACAGAAAGCTGCTCTCTAGAAATGGACAGTGGTGCCCCATTGCTAAGGACAGCATCCACATAGTTCATTAAACATGGAGAAGTCAAAGTGGTGACTTCATGGAACCTTTACTCCTATGTTCTAATCTCTTTGGTGTGGGAACGGACTCTGCAGGCTACCAAAAGAGATATCTGGACACCAGAACAGCCACAAAAGTTTGACCAACAATGGGTCCTGCAGGACGTACTGGGGCAGTGGTAGCACAGAACTTGTAGGACTGGCCAATCAATGTCTGATTTAATTGAGGCCTACTCCATGAGAGAAAGTTTATGCCAACACATCTTGGATGACGAGAAACTAGAGATTGAATAGCCCAGAGACATAGGATAGTAACAACTACTACTGGTTTAAAAACACATAACAATTAAATAATTTCTAATGATATTCTGCTATACACATAGACTGGAGCCTTCCCTGTAACCATCGAAGAGGCTTCCTCCAGCAGCAGATGGGAGTGATGCAAAGACCCATAGCAGACATTATGTAGAAAGAAAGTCTAAATTGGAGGTCCCCATTGAGTCCCTTTCCTTAGAGTTCAGGGAATCTGGTGAAAAGGGGTACAGAAAGATTCTAGGAGTCAGAATGGATGGCGGATACATGGATAACATGACCCACTGAATCAACTAAGCAAGGCTCATATAAGTTTACTGTAGGTTTTGAACTTTTTCAAACCTACTTTAGTTGGGGTTCTTTAACATTTACACTGCCCTTCCAACCTACCTACCATAGATAGGAGAGAAAAGAAATTAATTGGAAGAGGAGGAGGCATTTTAGACTCAGTTCCTTGGAGCAATTCCACTCTCTCTCTTCATTGTCAGAATTTCAGCAGACCCATTAAATAGCAAACCAGCAATTCAACAAAAGTGACTGCAGCCACAGAAGTAAGAATCCAGAACAGCAGCCAGAACTGGAACCTCGAAGTGTTCTCTGGAGTGATCCTCTCTAGGAGTGTCTAGAAGTGGAGCAATAACAGTCAAACAATAGGGACAGATGCCAAGACCAAAAAGCTAAGCATCTTGTTTCAGGCTCATAGACAGATAGAGATAGATAGATAGATAGATAGATAGATAGATAGATAGATAGATACATACATACATACATACATACATACATACATACATAGATAGAGATAGATAGATAGATAGATAGATAGATAGATAGATAGATAGATAGATAGATAGATGATAGATAGATCCTCTCAGAGTCCATACTAAGATATTTATCAGTTGGCAAAAAACATGCCCCCAAAGGGTCAGTTTCTCTTCTAGTGGACAAATACCATGTGCCCTCCCACAAGTCCATTACCATTGAACAAATATCACACAACCTCACACAAGTCTTTTTCACATCCCACATTTTGGATCAAAACAAAATCATGTTTACATCCACTACATTTACAGAGACTGAGCAACAACTGTGAGGCCTGCAGGGATCTGTACTTGGCCATATACATATATGTTGTGGCTATTAGCTCAGTGGCTTGTGGGACTTCCAACTGTGGGTACAGATGTCTCTGACTCTTTTGCCTAATATTGGGACTCTTTTCCTCCTTTTGGGTTGCCTTGTCCAGCTTAAGTGTAAGAGTTTTTGCCTTCCCTTAGTGCATTTTGTTTTGTATTGTTTGGTTGTTGCCTAATGGAGGTCTCATTTTTCTGATGTGGGGAGGTGGTAAGAAGCTGGGAAGAGTGGAAAGAGGGGAAATTGTGGTCAGGATGTATTGTGTGACATAAGAATATATTTTTAATTTTTTCTGGTGAAATTTCTTTTCTTTATTTGTTTTAGTATTACTTTTCACTTGTAAATTTATATTATTACACATATATACAATAAACTACATACAGCAAAAAGAACGATGAAACAATCAGGAATTATATAAATGTTGCATTCATATTGTTTTGACTATTTGTATTTGGCAACCTTGAAGAAAGCATTTTTCCTATCTCGGTGAGTCTAAAATTCTAAATATAAATCAATATCTACCATATCTCATCTCTATCAACATAAACATCTATCTAGACCTAAAAACACCTCAACCTCTAAACGACTAAGCTTAATTGTAAAACTAAACTATCTGGTCTTCAACCCCATCAGAGACTTGAGAAGGAATACAGTTAATTACCTAAGTAAACCAGAATTGCAGGTTAGCAGATTACAAAATGAAAACAAAAAAATGACAGAGATAGTTTGCTGCCTGTACAGTCACCCAAAACTCTCTATAACATTGGAGCATAATCTTCAGACCTTTGGCCCAGTATATCTGAGACATATTTGTGAAGCAGGAACTACTGAGCATTTGCTTAGCCTGTCTTGGCAGAGTTTGGCCGTTGACTCTGCCTGTATCCAAGCTTGCCTATAATTAAGCAGAATTCTGTCTGTAGCTGAAATGAGGAAATTTTGCCCAGTGGCTGCTTTGCCACATTTGAAGTCATCTCCATAAGGAGGTTCTTTGACACTCAACATCTTCTTTGAGGTAGGCTCAGTGTTGCCAGGAATTAACTTGTCTTAATGTCAAAGAATCTTTAAAATAATAAAAACATCTTTAGATGCCATATTCTGTAGGTCTTTGAGGTTTTTGAAGATTTTATCTACTTCATCTTATCTTTCTATAGAATCATATTTATCTGTTAAACCTAGGGTGTATGTTATTATGATAAAACTAGACTAGTAATTGATATGGCCATGAGTTGATCAAGTGACAATTAACTTGTATTACTTAACTATCCTAAGCAGCTTGAAATACCACTTTCAAAGTATGGGAAATAAAGTTTGTATCCTACTTGAGATGTATGGGCACAATACCGAATATTAGAGTAGAAATACATATAATGTGTGTGACGAATAATCTTAAATTTTAATTCTATATCAATGTTTCAAAACTAAACTGATTTTGCACCAATATACAAAATTCTATACCAACAAATTAAAAATAACCTTATTTGTGAGTAAGTTGAGGAGTAGATTCAATAATCTACTTTTTGTCCAATTGTCCTTATATATTTTTATATTCCCCTTCATTCCTTTCAACTCCTATCTCCATATCTAAGAAAGATAAAGGAAAAGAGAGACATTCCATGTCCAACCTCGTTTTCTTTCTGAATAAAGCCAATAATAACTTATAACCAATTCCCAATGAAAATAAACTTCTAATAGCCCAAGAATCCAAACAAATACCTACCTAACCCCCATAATGTAAATGAGGTGTCATTCTCTTAGGTTTCTTCCAGCTGATTTAGGGCAAATAATACCTTTATAGGAGGCCAAATAAAATTGGGGAAAATGGTTAAGCAAGATAGGAATAGCGTTTGTGGTCCAGTTTCTAAATGTTGAGAAATTCTACGCTTAATAAAAGTCCTGTGTGGGACAGTCTGCAGTGCTGGACCAGTTGGGATTGGAAGCTTTCTTTGACGTTCTCCTGTTCTGATGAGGAACAACAACTCAAGCACTTCAGGCTGGAACATGAAAGATGCAGATGTCATTGTCTACCATGCTGAGAGTAATGAATCCTGTCAGGTTTGATCCAGCACCAATGTCTGCTACTTTTGTTCTGACAACATATAATTTCTCACAAGCACTATACAGTCCTAAAATTATAAATATATGAGGCGTACAGGATGCACAGAGCATTTAAGGCAGTTTCTCTGCTCTTGTACGTACAGATGAAAGACATCTGTAAATCTTCATTCATGCCATATGAAGGATCGCATCTAATAATAAGTCACAGGGATTCTGTAACCAACAAGAAACACTGTCTATGCATAGACATTCATGTCTTAGCCAGTCTCAGAGCTGTTCCAGTGTAGTTGGATTAGCAATATAAGTTACCTGCTTGTTCTGCAGTTTGAATTATTTAAATCCCAGTTGTATCTCTTCCCTCAATTGCCTCCCGATACCATTCTCCTTCCTTCTTCACATCTCCCTCTCTCCCCTAGTCCTCAGAAAGAGGAGCCTTCCTCCCCTAACATCTGGCCTCAGCCTAGTCATCTGTATGACCTGTATACTCTTCCTCTATGGCCTGGTAAGGCCTCCCTGTCAGGGGGAAGTTATCAACATTGGAGGGTCAGAGCCCATGTCAGAAGCAGTACCTACTCCCTATATTGTGGGACCCACAAGGAGACTGTGCTGCCTATCTACTACATCTGAGCAGAGGGTAAAGGTCCATATCATACATGGTCTGTGCTTGGTGCATCAGTCTCTGTATCCCTTATTGTATGGTTATCCTGTATTATGATGCTAATATCCACTTATAAATAAGTATATACCATGATTGTCTTTTGGGGTCTGGTTTACCTCACTGAGGATGATCTCTTCTAGTTCTATCCATTTGCCTGCAAATTTCCATTGTGTAAATGTACCACAGTTTCTTTATCCATTCCTTGTTTGAGGGATATCTAGGTTGTTTCCAAATTCTTGCCCTGGGCTTTTTAAATTTGTTTACCTGATCTTGATTCAATTTGGTAGGTGGTAGCTATCAAGAAAATTGTTCATGTCATTTAGATTTCAAATTTTGTGGCATATAGGCTTTGAAGTAAGACCTATTGATTCTTTGGGTTTCCTTAGCATCTGTCATTATGTCTCCCTTTTCATTTCTGATTTTGTTTATTTGAATACTATCCCTCTGCCTTTTAGTTAGTTTGGCTAATGGTGTATCTATCTTGCTGATTTTCTCAAAGAACCAACTCTTGGTTTCACTGATTCTATGACTTCTCTTTGTTTCTAATTTCTTGATTTCTGCCCTGAGTTTAATGATTTCCAGCCATCTACTCCTCTTTGATGTGTCTGCTTCTTTTTTTTCAAGAGCTTTCAGGTGTGCTGTTAATTTGCTAGTATGGGATCTCTCCAATTTCTTTGTGAAGATACTTAATGCTATAAACATTCCTCTTAGCATTGCTTTCTTTATGTCCCATAAGTTTGGGTATGTTGTGCCTTCAGTTTCATTGAATTCTAGGAAGTTTTAAATTTTTTTATTTTGTCCCTTACCCAGAGTCACTGAGTAGGGAGTTATTCAGTTTCCATGAGCTTCTAGGCTTTCTGTTGTTTCTGTTGTTGTTGAGTTCCAGCTTTTATCCATGGTGATCTGATAAGATGCAAGAGGTTATTTCAGTCTTCTTGTATCTGTTGAGGTTTGATTTGTGACCAAGTATATGGTCAAGTTTGGAGTGGTTCTGTGAGGTACCGAGAAGCAGGTGTATTCTTTTGTGTTTGGGTGGAATGTTCTGTAGATATCAGTTAGGACCATTTGATTCATGACATCTATTAATTTCATTATTTCTCCATTTAGTTTCTGTCTTGATGATCTGTCTATTGGGGAGAGTGTGGTGTTAAAGTCTTACACTATTAATGTGTGGGGTTAGACATGTGATTGAAGCTTTAATAATGTTTCTTTTACAAATGTGGGCACTCCTGAATTTGGGGCATAGATGTTCAGAATTGAGACAGCATCTTGGTGTATTTTTCCTTTGATGAGTATGAAATGTCCTTCTCCATCTCTTTTGATTAGTTTTTGTTGAAAATATGTTTTATTAGATACTAGAATGGCTACTCCAGCTTGCTTCTTGGGTCCATTTATTTGGAATACAGTTTCCCAGCCCTTTACTCTAAGGCATTGTTTATCTTTAGTACTAAGGTGTGTTTCTTGTATGCAGCAGAATTATGTGTCCTGCTTTCTAATTCTGTTCACCTGTGTCTCTTTATTGGGTAGTTGAGGCTATTGATGTTGAGAGATATTAGTGACCAATGGTTGTTTGTTCCTATCTTTTGCTGTTGGTTGTAGTGGGCTGTGTGTGAGAGCTTCTTTGTGTTTGTTTTTGTGGATGTGGGTTATTTATTTTCTGTATTTTCATGGGTGAATTTATCCTCTTTGGGCTGGAGTTTTCCTTCTAATGTCTTCTGTAGAGCTGGATTTGTAGCTACATATGGTTTCTTGTTTTCTCCATCTATCATGATTGAAAGTTTTGCTGGATATAGTAATCTGGGTTGGCTTCTAAAGTTTCTTGTTGTCTGCATGACATCTGTCTAGTCCTCTGGCTTTTATAGTCTCTGCTGAGAAGTCAAGTGTAATTCTGATAGGTTAGTCTTCATATGTGACTGGGCATTTTTCTTCTGCAGCTTTTAATATTCTTTATATGTTCTTTACATTTAGTGTCTTAATTATTTTGTGGCAGGGTGATTTTCTTTTCTGGCCCAATCTACTTCGAGTTTTACAGGCTTCTTGCGTATTTATGGGCATTTCATTCTTAAAGTTGGGGAAATTTTCTTCTACAATTTTATTGGAAATATTCTGGGTCTTGGAGCTGGGATTCTTCTTTTCCTTCTATTCCTATTATTCTTAGATTTGGTCTTTTCATAGCATGCCAGATTTCTTGGATGCTCTGTGTCAGGAGCTTTTTAGATTTAACACTTTCTTCGACTTCTGTGTTGATTTCTTCAGTCATATTGTCTATCCTTGAGACTCTTCCATCTCTTGTATTGTGTTAGTGAAGCCTACATTTGTAGACCGTGTCTTCTTCCCTAGGTTTTTCCATTTACAGGATTGTTTCAGACTGTGTTTTCTTCATTGCTTCTATCTCCATTTTTAAGTCTTGGGTCCTTTTATGCATTTCTTCTGTTTGATTGTAGTTTCCTGTCTTTTACTAATTTCTTTAAGTGAAATTTTCAATTCTTTCATCTCTTTCTTTGTGTGTTCCAGTTCTAGTTTGAGGGATTTATTTTCCTGCTTTATGGCCTTTATCATTTTCATAATCTCAGATTTGAAATCTTTCTCCTGTGTGTCAGATGTGATATTATCTCCAGGGCTTGTGGCTGTAGTGGGATTGTTGGTTTCTGGTGGTATCAAATGGTCCTGGGAGATGTTGTTTGTGTTCTTGCTCCGACCTCTCCCAATTGTGATATCTCTGGTGTTAGGTGGTTTGGTGCTATCTGATGGTCAGACAGTTTGGGGGAAGGTATAAGCAATGGGGATTTGGTCTCTTGCCCTACTCACTTCTGCTAAGAACACTGTCTCTTTGGCTTCCTTTTTATGACTCAGGGAGGTCAAGCATCTTTGTTTAGTTCACTGTCACTGTTGGCTCCCTGATTGTGAACAAGGTGAGCTGGGGAGCAAGTGGAAAGATATCAGAACAGAGACCTGGTCCAGTGGGCCAGCTTGACTCTAAGGATCAGAGGGCAATGTGTGACCCTGGTGCTTTTTTTTTTTATTATTAATTTATTCTTGTTACATCTCAATATTTGTCCCATCCCTTGTATCCTCCCATTCCTCCCCCCCCCACCCCGTTTTCCCATTATTCCCCTCCCCTATGACTGTTCCCGAGGGGGATTACCTCTCCTTGTATATTCTCATAGGGTATCAAGTCTCTTCTTGGCTACCTGCTGTCCTTCCTCTGAGTGCCACCAGGTCTCCCCCTCCAGGGGACATGGTCAAATGTGAGGCACCAGAGTACGTGAGAAAGTCATATCACACTCTCCACTCAACTGTGGAGAATATTCTGACCATTGGCTAGATCCGGGAAGGGGTTTAAAGTTTACCTCCTGTATTGTCCTTGGCTGGTGCCTTAGTTTGAGCGGGACCCCTGGGCCCAAATCTGCCTATCATATTGTTCTACTTGTAGATTTCTAGGACCCTCTGGATCCTTTTATTTTGCTATTCTCCCATGCGTCTCTCATTTAGAGTCCCAATAGGATGCCTTCCCCTCTGTCACAGTTTCCTGGTAAGTGAAGGCTTTCGTGGGACATGCCCCTTGGGCTAGTATGCAGATATAAGTGAGTATATACCATTTGATTCTTTCTGCTTCTGGGTTAACTCACTCATTATGATCATTTCTAGCTCAATCCATTTATCCACAAATTTCGGGAATTCCTTGTTTTTAATAGCTGAGTAGTATTCCATAGTGTATATGTACCACAGTTTCTTTATCCACTCTTCTACTGAAGGACACTTAGGCTGTTTCCATGTTCTGGCTATTATGAATAAGGCTGCTATGAACATGGTTGAGCAAATTTTCTTGTTGTGTGCTGGAGCATCTTCTGGGTATATTCCAAGGATGACCCTGGTGCTTTAACTGCCCACAGCTCTCTCTGGGACCTGGAAGTCAGAAGTTGCACTCCCACCAGGCGCCTGCCTATGCCTTCTGAGAGTTGGGGAACTTTTTGTGGGTTGGCCTAGGGACCTGAGGTCGTCTCCACTTATTTTCTATGCTCTGTGGCCTCCAGCGGGCCAGCAGCTGCAAATGCTGGAGTTTCAGCAACCACCACCTCTCTCTGCGCTGGCAGAAATTGCTCCCTCACTAGGCGTACTGCCACCAGTCCCTGGCACACTCCTGTGGTCCCACAGGCCTCTTAGGGATATCCGCTGATCTGGGTCACCTTTGCTTCTTAGTTCTCTGTGTCCGATCCAAGCACAAAGCTGCTCAGTTGTCCCACGGGCCTTATCCAGATAGCTAATGTGGGTTGTGGCCCATGCCCGACTCAGTTCTCTGGACTCAGTTTCGCTGCTCTGATCCTCTGTTCCTTAGGGGCCCTGATGTGTCTGCTAGAGTATTCTGAGGAACGCAGGGTGCTTGAAGCTTGTGACTCCCGAACCAAGGGTCGTCCAGTGGTGATAGGAGGGGGACACTGGTTCTGTTCTTCACAAACTCCTTTTCAGTCAATTTCACAGTCTCTGATCCTTTGCTCTCTAAACACACTGGGTACATATACATATACACTGGGTGCTGGTGCTGTCTTCTTGGTTTCTATTTTTAATTTTTAAAAATTTTAGAAAAATCAAAACAACCTTGGAACCTCACTATCTGTGTATGCTCGATATTAGTATTTTGCTGCAGATTTATAAATTTGGCTGTGCATATCAAGATAATTTAACTATGATGTGGAAGGGCTAGTACTATAGGCTACCAGATTTTCCTGCTGTGAGGAAATATCCAGACAACAGTTTTAGCTTTATTGCTCAAAGCTTTCTACATTTGAATTAATAATCTATCTAGAGTTGGAAGCATCTAGAACAAGACCATGAAAATGTCTATTTTATATCTTATTAATTACATCTCTATTTTCACTCTAAGAGAGGATTTATATAAATATTAACAGTATTACTATTTGTAAAACACTCTAAAGTTAACAAAACACTTTAACCATTCATACCTTAAGTGAAACACCCAAAGAAAGCATTATGAACCCTGAGAAATATGAAATTTGCAGAGGACATGTGACTTTCCCAGGACCCGACAGCCAGTTATTGGTAGAGATAATGTTCTGTTCAAGGTCTACTTCATTTCAAGCCACATACTTTTAGTTATTAATCCTTATTTTAACAAATGTTTTTCATTTTACTTTGAGACTTAATGCTTAGACTTTGTGTAAAATATACTTCATCCTTTTACTTCTTGGGGATTTGGGATGACATTGGGCATGCTCAGGGTAGTTTAGGCGTAGACTTTGTTGGGGCTTGTAATATGTTACTTGTTAGAGTAAGTTGATTTTGTGTCTTCATGAGAACATAAGTTCAGATAGCTTGCTAGTATACTTAGAATGAGGCTTCTTGCTTTTAATCTGTATATTTTTTACTCTACCTTCTGAGATTAATCTATATATCACTTTAACATTATTATATATATTTATAGATTATTTGATCAGACAGTCTACATTTTCTGCTTCCTCAGACCTAAATTCTCCCCTATTTATTTCTTATATGATAGGGAGCAATTTTTACAAACTATAGACCCATATATTAATATATTTTTATTATTAACCATACTACAGTTTATTAGGGGCCATGCTTTCTCTTGTATGTGCTATGTATTTTGACAAATGGCATGTGTGTATCTTTACTGTCATACAACATTGCTACAGCCCTAAACAACCCTGTACTCAATGTATTCCTCTTCCCTTTCCTTTTTCCTTTGTCCCTCCCTGAGAAACATTAATCTCACAATTTTATGTTTTCTAGAATATGATACATTTAATATTATGCTGCATGGCTTCTTCAGATTGACTTCTTACAATTAGCAATGTATTTTGAAGATTATTCTATATGTCCTCTTTTATATCTTTTATGCCGTCTTTGTATTCTAATAAACATTGTATGGGCATCCAAACTCTAACAACTATGAATAATGATGCAAAATAGATTTTTTGAAACATATATGGGATGCTCAGTGGCAGACCTGTGGCTGCGCATGTGCAGACTTTCCTCAATGGTCGCTGGACAGGCTGTTAAAGGACTCTGAGGACATGGCTTCCTTGTTCTTTGGCAGCCAACCAACCTGAAGCCATGACCTTGGTCAAAGATGCCACTCTGCACTCTGAGACTTTATAGGTGCTTCAGGATGTGGCCAATTGCCTGCGAATCCACTCAATTAGGGCCACGTGTACCTGCAACTCCGGGCATCCCATGCGGTGCTGTAGTGCCACGGAGATCCCGGCAATGCTCTTCTTCCACACCATGAGGTACAAACGGATCTGGAACACACTGACAATGACCATGTTGTCCTCTCCAAGGGCCACGTGGTGCCCATCCTCTGTGTGGTTTGGGTGGAAGTGTGCCGTATATGTGAATCCGACGTGCTAAACTTACAGAAAATCCACTATGACCTGGAGGGTCATCCCACCCCGCGGCTGTCATTTGTTGATGTGGCCACAGGGTCCCTTGGGCAAGGACTGGGTGCAGCTAGTAGAGTGGCTTAAACCGGCAAGTACTTTGACAATGCCAACTACCGTGTTTTCTGTCTCATGGGGGATGGTGAGTCTTTTGGAGGCTCTGTCTGGGAAGCCTTGTCCTTTGCTTCCCACTACAACATGGATAACCTTGTGGCCATCTTTGATGTGAACCACTTGGGACAGAGTGGCACTGCACCACTGGAGCACTGCACAGACGTCTATGAGCAGCGCTGCCAAGCATTTGGGTGGAATACCTATGTGGGGGATGGTCACGATGTGGAAGCCCTCTGCCAGGCCTTCTGGAAAGTGACTCAAGTCAAGAGCAAACCTACTGCCCTGATTGCCAAGACCTTCAAGGGTAGGGGTATTGCAAATGTTGAGAATGCAGAAAACGGGCAAGGAAAGCCTATGCCCAATGTCAGAGGTGATGGAATCATCAAATTAATTGAGAGTCAGATACAAACAAACAGAAATCTCATGCCAAAGCCCCCTGTTGAAGACTCACCCCAGATCAGCGTCTCCAATATAGAAATGACCTCTCCATCTTCATATATACTAGGTGACATGACAGATACTCAGGAAGCATATGGCTCACCTCTGGCTTAATTGGGCCACTCTAACAAAAGAGTTATTGTTCCAGATGGCAACACAAAAAATTCGACATTTTCAGAGATATTCGTGAAAGAACACCCTGAGTGTTTCATAAAGTGCTTTATTGCTGAACAAAACATGGTAAGTGTGGCCCTGGGGTGTGCCACATGAGGATGGACTATAATCCGAATGGGAGCCATCTCTCAGACCAGCATGAACTTTATTGGTTTCCACTGTGGGTTGTCTGTTGGAGAAGACGGGCCTTCCCAGATGGCGCTGGAGGACCTAACCTTGTTCAGGAGCGTTCCTCACTGCACTGTATTCTATCCAAGCGATGCTGTGGCTACAGAGCACGCTGTTTATCTCGCAGCTGTCACCACGGGAGTGTGCTTCATCGGCACCAGCTGGCCCAAAACTGCAGAGATTTATACTTCACAGAAGAACTTTGTGATTGGACAGGCCAAGGTGATCTGCCACAGCGCAGTTGACGAGCCGATGGTTATTGGAGCAGGAGTCACACTACATGAAGCGTTAGTAGCTGCCGATGAGCTTTCTCAACAAGTGATTTCTATTCGTGTTATTGACACCTTCACTATCAAACCCCTGGATGCTGCCACCATCGTCCGAAGTGCCAAAGCCACAGGTAGCCGGATCATCACAGTGGAAGATCACTACTGAGAAGGTGGCAGTGGTGAAGCCGTGTGTGCAGCCGTCTCCAGAGAGCCTGACATCATCGGTCATCAGCTTGCAGTAAGGGGAGTGCCTCGAAGTGGGCAACTTAGTGAACTACTGGAGATGTTTGGAATCAGTGCCAGACACATCATAGCAGCTGTGAAGGATGTCGGAATGAAATGAAATAGTGCATTCCTTCATATATCAAGGTTGTCAGCTCTGGTCTTAAACACTAATATCTTTGTGTTATATTTATGTTTGTTATAGAAAATCTCTTTTATTTAGTTATGCTATTCTTAAAGCATCACTGTTGGATACTTTTATTTCTAATAATAAGAAGGAAAACCTGAGCTAACATTCTGTTAAATTAGCAAATGTCATTCTTGCTTTTTAGTTGCTAAGGTGAATTATACAGTTTTAAGCTTCAAAATAGACAACAAGAACACTTAGTTACAAAATTTTGTGATAACCAACTGGGATGGGGATAATGCAGATATAATTGCTTCTCCAATGTGTATGTTTTTTTTTAAGTTAAGGGATTTGTGGATTAAGTTGTTGACTTTATTAGCCCAGATTCTGAAGCCAATGTAGCCATTTGCATAATGGCATTGCCAGGCCACGCCATCTCTTCTCCAGTGATGTTTGATGGCCTACTGTGGAATTTCCTCCAAAGTTCATCTACTTCATGTCTCTTTGCTGGGGGACACTGCTCTCTAGTACCACCTTTCTATAAAGAAATGAAGGCATGGCTAGTTCTAGTTTGTGTATTACATATCAATAATACATTATTATGTGAATAAAGAAACATATATGTGGATTATAAAGCTTTTTCTTTAGAATTGACTTGGGCCCGGCGGTAGTGGTGCATGCCTTCACCCCAGCACTCAAGAGGCAGAGACAGGCAGATTGCTGTGAGTTCAAGGCTGGCCTGGTGTACTAAGTGAGTCCAGGACAGCCAAGGCTACACAGAGAAACCCTGTCTTGAAAAAACAAAAAACAAAAAACAAAAAAAAAGAATTGAGATTGTTCTTGGCTTTTAAATGGTGGTTATATTTTTAAATATTGACTTTAATATAATTTGCCCACTATTTACTTCATTTTACATTATTGTTTTATAATTGACATTGGAAGATAGAACCAATTTCTCATTCTTAGGTTAAATTATTTGCCAAAGAATATACAATTGGGCGGGGGGTCAAGACAGGGTTTCTCTGTGTAGCCTTGGCTGTCCTGTACTCACTTTGTAGACCAGGCTGGCCTCAAATTCACAGAGATCCACCTGCCTCTGCCTCTTGAGTGCTGGATTACAGGCATGTGCCACCACACAAGGCATCATTTATATTTTTATACTGCAAGATTTGGTTTGCTAATAGACTCCAAATTTCCTTTGATTAAACCATATGAAATAGCCAAACATCAACCACAATTATGAGATTATATAAAGAAATTAAAAACATGGCCCCACTCAAAAGCAGCATTTTATTAAAATAATTGGTTTTAATTGTCCTGAAAATTACATTTAACAATGTCCTCTAAGATGCTGTTACAACAGGCTTAAGGATAGCAACACAACTCTGTGTACAACAGTTGCTATGCATGCACAAAGCCCCAGGTTCAACTCCAAAATTTAGTGACCCCATTTCATATCCATCCCAATAAATGGATCTCTAATCCTATAATTTCCCAGAGCCAAAAACAGAGGCACTCCTCATGGTTTGTCTTCTTGGAAATTTATCCTCATCTAATTACTTGTCACCAAGAACATGATTATCAGATTGGTCCATGCCAAAGTTATATTGAGCTTCTGATTGCAGTAATTTCCTGCTTCATCTCCTGGATCTTACATCCTGCCCTTACACCATCCACTCTCTATCAGTACTAACTCACCTTTTAAAAGGTGTATCAAGCTTTATCATTCCAACACTTAAGCCTGTTACTCCCAAACTAAACATTTAAGGCCAGCTGTGGTGCCACACATCTGTAAACCCAGCAGAGCCTATTAAAGACTAGTGTGGCCTATCTAGTGGGGCTCTGTTTCCAAACCAAAGAAAACAACATAAAGTTAAGCATCTTTAGGACAGCCTATGATTTATATACAACCTGTCACAACTCCACCTGCTCATGACCCGATATCATAGCTTTCCATGAAAAAGAATGGCCTATTCATTCCTTTATTTAACCAAGGATACATAACTATGTGCTTGATCATTCCAAGCTCCATTAGATCATACCTCATCAGAGAGATTCTTCTGTAACTTATGACATTATCTTTTCCTAGGTGTCTTCCAAGAGTACAAGGTACTACATATTTCTTTACTTATATATAGTCATATATAGAAGGCATGCATATAAATGTAAACTCAAAATAACAGATTTTCTTGTTTTATGTACTTATGTATCCCAAGTTGTAGATATGATTGTAGCTCAAAAAAGACCTGAAATAAATATTTGGGGGGGATGAGTGTGAGCCATGTGCTATGGCACATGCCTTTAATCTCAGCGCTCAGAGAGGGAGAGGCAAGAGGATCTCTGTGAGTTCAAGGCCAGTGTGATCTATAAATTGAGGCCAGCACAGCCAAGGCTACACAGAGAAACCCTGTCTCAAAAACAAAACAAAACAAAACAAAATGAGTGAAAGGGGACTGTTTCCCTGGTGTTTAATAAATTTCTATTAGGAACCAAATCTTGTCCAATGTATAAGATTTCTTTTATAATTCCACACAAGCATAATAATTTCTTAAATGAAGAACAATTATTGTCTTTTTAACCTTTAAGATTCCAAGAAATTGAAATGTGGGAGGATCCAAGATGGCGGCGAGCAGTGTGGACCGCGTTTGGAGGCTCCAGTGAACAATTCAGGGAATTGCACAGATTTCTGAGCCAGGAACACCGAGGTCCAAACATCACGGCAGCAGGAGTGCTCCACGGTTCGGAGGGACCAGGGTGCGGAGGACCTGCGTGCCCCTGCACACGGGAGGAGTGTGGGTTTTCTCTGATCGGAGCGGCAGCGGTAGAGGCGGCAGCACCAGCGGCACCAGCAGCGGCGGCTGAGGTTTGCAGCTCATAGCCTTCCGGTGGAGGCGATTGGTGTGGTGGCTGGTGGGAATTGCTGCGGGAGAGGAGACTCGGGGCAGGATTTGGGTCGCGTGGAGCCTTTGGACCCAGACTGGACTCGGCGGACAGTTCGGCCCCAGAGTCCCGGGTATTGGCCCGGCCCAGCAAACAATTCTGCCTGAGGCACTAACTCAGCGTGGCCATAGCTCCCCTGCTGTGGCGCAGGCTTAGTTGAGCACGCTGCTCCACACTAGGCACCACCTCAGCTCAGCGGCAGCTCCCCTGCGGTGACACAGTCCGGGCGGAGCACTTGTTCCACCACTGGCGCTAACTCAGAGCAGCCGCAGTTCTCCTGCTGTGGCGCAGGCTTGGTGACGTGCTCGGTTCCATCCTAGGCACCACCTCAGCTCAGCGGCAGCTCCCCTGCGGTGACACAGTCCGGGCGGAGCACTTGTTCCACCACTGGCGCTAACTCAGAGCAGCCGCAGTTCTCCTGCTGTGGCACAGGCTGGACAGAGCTCTCGGTTCCACCAGCTCTAAGACTCTGGTTGGACACAGTGTGCAGTTTGAATCCAGAATTCCTGGCTGAGATTGGTGGTCAGTTCGGGCCCTGAGTCAATAACTGACCACAGCACGCACTTTGGGCCAAAAGGCCCTAGTGGAGCTTGGTGCGTAGTCCCAGCCCAAAAATTCTGGCTGGGCCCTGTGTGCATTTTGGGCCCAAAATCCCTAGCTGAGCTTGGCAGACGGTTCAGGCCCTGAGAATCTAGCTGAGTTCTGCCCGTGGTTCGGTCCCAGTGCTCCTGGCTGGACTTGGCAGGGAACACAGACGGCTGTGGATACCTTGGCCTGACCCAATGCTCATTCAGAGACCCAGAACAATTGCAGGATCCACAGCAGAGGGGGACTGAGGATCACTGGCTGTGAGAGACCAGAACAACAGGGCTAACCTCCTAACATCCACACCAGTGAAGCTTTGAGCTCGCAGCCTAGGGAAATTGTAAGAAAACAAGTGAATCTATCGTCAGACACCCTCCATTCAACTCTGGAAGCTACCCAACAAAAACAAAGACGGCAAGATGTCTAAAGGACAACGAAAAAGCATACGCAAAAAACCCCAAAACAACATGGCGTCTCCAGTTTCCAGCCATCCCAAAGAAAACCACCCAGAGAACTCAAATACAACGGAAATACAAGAAAATGACCTCAAATCCTTAGTAATGAGGATGATAATGGAGGAAACAAATAAAATTCGTAATCAAATGCAGGAAGACGCAGACAAACAGGTGAGAGACATAAAAGAAGCACATAGAGTGGAACTGGAAAAATTGCAGGAAAATGCAAACAACCAGATGAAAGAAATAACTAAAACGGTTCACGCTCTGAAGACCTATAAAGAGGCAATGGAAGAAACTCAGGAATATACAAAAAATCAGATGAAAGAAATCAAAAAATCAGTTCAAGATCTGAAAATGAAAATGGATTCAATGATAAACACACAGACAGAAGAAAAACGAGAACGTGAGACCTCAGAGAAGAAGGCGAGCAACACAGAGGTGAGCTTTTCTAACAGAATCCAAGAGATGGAAGAACGAATCTCAGGGCTAGAAGATACAATCACAGATATTGAATCAACCATTAAAGAAAATGCCAAATCTGGAAAACTCCTGACACAAAACATCCAAGAAATTAAAGACACCATGAAAAGAAGAAATCTTAGGATAATAGGTATTGAAGAAAGAGAAGACATCAGACTCCAGGGCCCAGAAACTATTCTCAACAAAATCATAGAAGAAAATTTCCCCAATCTAAAGAAAGAGATGCCTATAAACATACAAGAGGCCTACAGAACACCAAATAGAATTGACCAGAGAAGAAAAACTGCCCGCCACATAATAATCAAAACACAAAACATGCAGAACAAAGAAAAAATATTAAAAGCTGCAAGGGAAAAGGGCCAAATAACATTTAATGGTAAACCTATCAGAATTACACCTGACTTCTCAGCAGAGACCATAAAAGCCAGAAGGGCCTGGACAGAGATCCTGCAAACCCTAAGAGAACACAGATGCCAGGCCAGACTACTTTACCCAGCAAAATTATCAATAACCATTGATGGAGAAAACAAAATATTCCATGACAAAAACAAATTCAAACAGTACCTATCCACAAACCCAGCTTTACAGAAGGTACTAGAAGGAAAACTCCATCCCAAAGGGTCAAGCTACAACCAAAACTACCCAGGAAATAGATAACTATCCCATGGCAAAAACACAACTACACAAACGCTCGACTGGAACCAACATCAAAATTAAGACTCTTAACAGTCACTGGTCATTAATATCTCTCAACATCAATGGCCTCAATTCTCCAATAAAAAGACACAGACTAACTGAATGGGTACATAAACAAGACCCAACATTCTTCTGCATCCAAGAAACACATCTCACCCATAATGAAAGGCATTACCTCAGGGTAAAAGGTTGGAAAAAAATATTCCAAGCAAATGGTCACAAGAAGCAAGCAGGTGTAGCCATTTTAGTATCGAACAAAATAGACTTTCAACCAAAATTAATCAAAAGGGATGAGGAAGGACACTTCATACTCATCAAAGGTAAAGTCAACCAAGATGACATCACAATTCTGAACATCTATGCTCCCAATACAAGGGCACCCACATATGTAAAAGATCTCCTAAAAAAGCTTAAACCACACATCAATCCCCACACAATAATAGTGGGAGACTTCAACACCCCACTCTCACTGAAGGATAAGTCATTGAAACAGAAACTAAGCCGAGAAATAACATCATTAACCAATGCCATGGGTCAAATGGATCTAACAGATATCTATAGAACCTTTCACCCAAACAAGAAAGAATACACCTTCTTCTCTGCACCCCATGGAACCTTTTCCAAAATTGATCACATCGTAGGTCACAAAGCAAGCCTCAACAGATACAAGAGGATTGTATCCTATCAGATCACCATGCTCTTAGGCTGCAATTCAACAACAACAGAAATAACAAAAAGCCTACACGTTTGTGGAAACTAAACAACTCTCTGCTAAATGACACCTGGGTCAGGGAAGAAATAAAGAAAGAAATCAAGGAGTTTCTGAAATTCAATGAAAATGAAGAAACAACATACCCAAATTTGTGGGATACATTGAAAGCAGTGCTAAGAGGAAAATTCATAGCACTAAGTGCCTTTAAAAAGAAATTGGAAACATCGCACATAAGCATCTTAACAACACAACTGGAAGCCCTAGAAAAAAAAGAAGCAGAAACACCCAAGAGGAGTAGACGCCTGGAAATAATCAAACTCAGGGCTGAAATTAACAAATTAGAAACTAAGAAAACAGTCCAAAGAATCAACAAAACCAAAAGCTGGTTCTTTGAGAAAATCAACAAGATAGACAGACCATTAGCCAAACTAACTAAAAGGCAGAGAGACAGTATTGAAATCAACAAAATCAGAAATGAAAAGGGAGACATAACAACAGACACTGAAGAAATTCAAAGAATCATAAGATCCTACTTTGAAGGCATATACGCCACAAAATTTGAAAATCTAAGGGAAATGGACGATTTTCTTGATCAAGTTCACTTGCCAAAGTTGAATGAAGAACAGATAAACAAGTTAAATAGTCCCATTTCCCCTACAGAAATAGAAGCAATCATCGATGGTCTCCCAACCAAAAAAAGCCCAGGGCCAGATGGTTTCAGTGCAGAATTCTACCAGACCTTTAAGGGCGAGCTAATACCGATACTCTTCAAGCTACTCCAAAAGATAGAAATGGATGGAAAATTACCAAATTCATTCTATGAGGCCATAGTCTCATTGCTACCTAAACCTCACAAAGACTCAACAAAGAAAGAGAATTTCAGACCAATTTCTCTTATGAACATAGATGCAAAAATACTAAATAAAATACTTGCAAAACGAATACAGGAGCACATCAAAGATATCATTCATCATGACCAAGTAGGCTTCATTCCAGGCATGCAGGGATGGTTTAATATACGGAAATCCATCAATGTAATCCACCATATAAACAAACTGAAAATAAAAAACCACATGATCATCTCCTTGGATGCAGAGAAAGCATTTGATAAAATTCAACACCCATTCATGTTTAAAGTTTTAGAGAGATCGGGGATACAAGGCACTTTCCTCAACATAATAAAGGCTATATACAGCAAGCCAATAGCCAAAATCAAAGTAAATGGTGAGATACTCAAGGAAATTCCTCTCAAATCGGGAACAAGGCAAGGCTGCCCACTCTCTCCATAGCTCTTCAATATAGTACTCGAAGTTCTAGCCAGAGCAATAAGACAACAAAAGGAGATCAAGGGTATGCAAATGGGAAAGGAGGAAGTCAAATTATCCCTCTTTGCAGATGATATGATAGTGTACATAAGTGACCCTCAAAACTCCACCAGAGAACTCCTAAAGCTGATAAACACCTTCAGCAAATTGGCTGGATACAAAATTAACTCAAAAAAGTCTGTAGCCTTCCTATACACAAATGACAAGCTTGCAGAGGAAGAAATTAGGAAAACCACACCCTTCACATTAGCCACAAGCAATATAAAATATCTAGGAGTTACCCTAACTAAGCAAGTGAAGGACTTGTATGAAAAAAATTTCAAAACTCTGAAGAAAGAGATTGAAGATGACCTGAGAAGATGGCGTGATCTTCCTTGCTCATGGATTGGGAGAATTAACATAGTAAAAATGGCCATCCTACCAAAAGCAATCTACAGATTCAATGCAATCCCTATCAAAATAACTACACAATTTTTTAAAGACATTGAAAGTTCAATTCTGAACTTCATATGGAAAAACAAAAAACCCAGAATAGCTAAAACAATCTTGTACAATAAAAGGTGCTCCGGAGGAATCTCCATACCTGATCTCAAACTGTACTATAAAGCAATAGTACTTAAAACAGCATGGTACTGGCACAGCAACAGGCTGGTTGATCAGTGGAATCGAATCGAAGACCCAGATATGAATCCACACACATATGGTCACTTGATTTTTGACAAAGAAGCCAAATCCATTCAATGGAAAAAGGATAGCATCTTCAACAAATGGTGCTGGTCTAACTGGAGGTCTATGTGTAAAAAAATGCAACTGGACCCATATTTGTCACCTTGCACAAAACTCAAATCCAAGTGGATTAAAGACCTCAACATAAAACCAGAGACACTAAGCCACTTAGAAGAAAAAGTGGGAAAGAGCCTGGAACATATTGGCACAGGAGACAACTTCCTGAACAGAACACCAACGGCCCAGGCCTTAATGTCAACCATTAATAAATGGGACCTCATGAGGCTGAGAAGCTTCTGTAAGGCAGGAGACACTGTCAAGAGAACAAAGCGACAGCCTACAGACTAGGAAAAAATCTTCACCAACCCTACATCTGACAAAGGTCTAATATCCAAAATATATAAAGAACTCAAGAAATTAAACACCACCAAACCGAATAACCCAATTGAGAAATGGGGCTTGGAACTAAACAGAGAATTCTCAACAGAGGAGTATCAAATGGCTGAGAAACACTTAAAGAAATGCTCAACCTCCTTAGTCATCAGGGAAATGCAAATCAAAACAACTCTGAGATTCCATCTTACACCCATCAGAATGGCTAAGATCAAAAATTCAAGCGACACCACATGCTGGCGAGGATGTGGGGAGAGAGGAACACTCCTTCATTGCTGGTGGGAATGCAAACTAGTACAGCCACTTTGGAAATCTATCTGGTGCTATCTCAGAAAAATGGGAATAGGGCTTCCTCAAGACCCAGCTATTCCACTCCTTGGAATATACCCAGAAGATACTCCAGCACACAACAAGAAAATTTGCTCAACCATGTTCATAGCAGCCTTATTCATAATAGCCAGAACATGGAAACAGCCTAAGTGTCCCTCAGTAGAAGAGTGGATAAAGAAACTGTGGTACATATACACTATGGAATACTACTCAGCTACTAAAAACAAGGAATTCCCGATATTTGTGGATAAATGGATTGAGCTAGAAATGATCATAATGAGTGAGTTAACCCAGAAGCAGAAAGAATCAAATGGTATATACTCACTTATATCTGCATACTAGCCCAAGGGGCATGTCCCACGAAAGCCTTCACTTACCAGGAAACTGGGACAGAGGGGAAGGCATCCTATTAGGACTCTAAATGAGAGACGCATGGGAGAATAGCAAAATAAAAGGATCCAGAGGGTCCTAGAAATCTACAAGTAGAACAATATGATAGGCAGATTTGGGCCCAGGGGTCCCGCTCAAACTAAGGCACCAGCCAAGGACAATACAGGAGGTAAACTTTAAACCCCTTCCCAGATCTAGCCAATGGTCAGAATATTCTACACAGTTGAGTGGAGAGTGTGATACGACTTTCTCACGTACTCTGGTGCCTCACATTTGACCATGTCCCCTGGAGGGGGAGACCTGGTGGCACTCAGAGGAAGGACAGCAAGTAGCCAAGAAGAGACTTGATACCCTATGAGAATATGTAGGGGGAGGTAATCCCCCTCAGGAACAGTCATAGGGGAGGGGAATAATGGGAAAATGGGGGGGGGGGGAGGAATGGGAGGATACAAGGGATGGGATAAACATTGAGATGTAACAAGAATAAATTAATAAAAAAAAAAGGGGGGGGGGAAAGAAAATTTAAAAAAAAAAAAAAAAAAAAAAAAAGATTCCAAGAAATTAAAACTTGATAACGGCTATAGATCATGCCAGTGGTAGAGCTAGAGTCTACACTGTTTACATTCAAGCTTCAACACTTAGAAACACCAAGTGCATCTAACACACACCACAGTCTGTAGAGTTAGAAGTAAAAGCCAAACACCAGTGACAATCATCCAAATAGCTTTGCAAAGAGTTTTGTAACATCGTGTCAAATTTTGGTGACCAGAATTTAGACAAGAACATCTCACTTCTGCAGAAAATGTTTTATTCTAGTGTTCCAGGCTGCGGAAGAGCAGCTTCGATCAGAGGCTATGACTGATGCCTAGGCCTTCCAAAACAGAGATGTGCTGCCATGAAAATTACATATATATCTTTAGATAGTCACCTACTGCACATACTCACATATTCCTAAATGCATACAAATTAAGAAATTAATGTAGCACTTGAGTTCCAGGTCTGATTTGGCTTTTCTTTTGGCACCTAGACCTTCAGAGTGAAGAAAAATAGTACATTTTCCAATCTATTTTCCCATTCTACATGTTAATATCACACAATCAATTCCAAACAGTGTTTTGACCAAAGCTCAGTGGTTATTTAGGAAAAGGAGTTGTATGCTCATAACAGAATATTGTACCCTAGGGGAGCAGTCTGTGTTCCTTCTTTTCTGGGGCCACAAGAGAGAAGTTCATCTTTATTTGGGCAGATGTCAGCCACTCAGAGCATCCTATCCTTAATAGAACCCCTTGGTAAAGATAATTTCTTTGATGTCTTAAAGGGATCTAAACCTCATGGTCTGTTTTATTACTATAGATATTCTTTCTTTCCAAAAGCTTCAGTTCTTTTTTTTTTTTTTTTTTTTTTTCCTTTTTTTCTTTTTTTTTTTTTTTAATTAATTTATTCTTGTTACATCTCAATGTTTATCCCATCCCTTGTATCCTCCCATTCCTCCCTCCTCCCCCCTGCCATTTTTCCATTATTCCCCTCCCCTATGACTGTTCCTGAGGGGAATTACCTCCCCCTGTATATTCTCATAGGGTATCAAGTCTCTTCTTGGCTACCTGCTGTCCTTTCTCTGAGTGCCATCAGGTCTCCCCCTCCAGGGGACATGGTCAAATGTGAGGCACCAGAGTACGTGAGAAAGTCATATCACACTCTCCACTCAACTGTGGAGAATATTCTGACCATTGGCTAGATCTGGGAAGGGGTTTAAAGTTTACCTCCTGTATTGTCCTTGGCTGGTGCCTTAGTTTGAGAGGGACCCCTGGGCCCAAATCTGCCTATCATATTGTTCTACCTGTAGATTTCTAGGACCCTCTGTATCCTTTTATTTTGCTATTCTCCCATGCGTCTCTCATTTAGAGTCCCAATAGGATGCCCTCCCCTCTGTTCCAGTTTCCTGGTAAGTGAAGCAAAAGCTTCAGTTCTTAAAGCCACAGTGTCTATAAAAATCAACTGAGGAAGAAGACAATCTACCAACAGCAGGAATGACACCAGCACAGAGCCTCAAGGCTTCAAAATACCATCCCTACCTCTGCCACCTGTACAACTGCAAAGTACAGGGAGAAAAGTCCTATAAAACAGCTGGGGAGTGCAGTGACATTTGCGTAACCAAGAATAGCATAAATGGAAAAGATTCAAGTTTAAGGAAAACGGGGTTTAGTTTTATTCTAATGAAGTGAAGTTAAGGAAGATGAAGAATTGGGGTAAGTTTTAACTATCATTATTAAGTATGTAGCTATACTTATATTATTTTGATATGAAATTTGAAAGACATAATTAAACTAAATTGGCATTGCTTGAAAGTTGGTTATAACTGATGAGAATTAATCTGAAGTGTCCCAGACCTTACTTTCTGAGTTTGTTTTCCCTTTGCTGAGTAAGCTGGGCTTTTCACAAACCTAAAACTATTTCTTTTGTGTTGCTATAATATGGTAAATTGTGTTAAAAGATAAAAATCCAACGCAAATAAAACAAAACTAGTTCGTGTGTAGACGTAGATCAAAATATTCTGATGAATAAAACAGAAAACATTCTAAAAAGGCTAACAAAGAGCTGAGCTCTACAAGAATATATTTAGCTCGGCTGTATGCTCTGATTTGCCAACAGATAATAGAAAGTGTCTGCTAGTAAAGGGAGTAAGTAGAAAACGTTCCACTCAGGTCGATGATGCAGACTTTCTACTAGTACGATAAAAGCTGATTCCTGAGGATCAAATCTCATTTAATTTCCTGTTTCATATAATTGTGTCACTTTATTGCTTCATTCAGACTCCTGCCATAGTGTGTTCATAACGGGAAGGGGTGTTTGAGACAGGTCCTGAGGGTGTGGTGTAATGTAAAACGTGTTCGGCCTGTTTCCCCGAGCTTCTAAAGCATGTGGATTTGTTTAGGGAGGGAAGCGTTATCTGTTATTCTTATCGATTCGCATCTGTACTTATAGTAGTGGGATGACAGGTAGTGGGAACCCCAGATAAATGGATGGGGCTTGTTGCCAGAAAGACTGGTTAGACTAGAGATAGAACCTGGGCGAGAGCGGGGAGGAGCTAGAGTCTATACACCATGGAATCTGTAAACACTTCTGAGCAAGATTCGGTGGACTTCTGCAGTGCCAAACACATGGGAATGCCCGGATAGAGGGCCCAGCCAGGACATCGACTCTGCCTCTTCCTTAGCCCCTGCCTTGTGAGTCCTTTCCATCTGGCTATTTAACCACATGCTTTGCAGCACTGTTTATAAGACCCAGTGAGCCAGGCATTTCTTCACCGTCCTCACAACTTAATTAAGCCCAAAGAAAGAGGAACGGGAACTCCAGTTTAAAGCTGCTCTGACTAAGGTATAGGTGATCTTACGTGATGTAGCACTGATTCAGGAAACAGGGGACATCTTGTGTGACTGCACTTTTAAACAAATGCTGTCTGGTACTTTCTTCAATGTTACAGTTAAATCACAAAGGAAGGACCCAAATGGTGTTCGCTGAAGAATAGCTTGTGTCTTGTTTTATTTTATGTAGTTTCTGTGATAAAGTAACCTGGCAAAGTAACTGAATAGGAAAGGAAGGCTTTATTTCAGCTTTCAGTTCCAGGGTGTAATCCATCACAGTGGGCCTGTCACATTGCAGCCACAGTTAAGAAACAGACAAACGCACGCTAGTGCTCATCGCGCTCTCTTCACTTTCATAAGGTCCAAGAGCCCCTGGCCAGGGAATAGTTCTGCCCACAGTTAAAGTGGGTCTTCCCACATCAATTAACATAATGAAGATCACCCTCACAGGCATGCTCAGAGGCCCAATTCTCCGGCAGGTTTTTAAGGTTTGCAAGTAAAACCAGCAATCACACCTAGCATGAGCGATGGGAGGATACCACACATACACTTTGAGTAAAAAGATGTATTATGTAAAAGCTATATGCTCTATCTCTTACAAAATGGCAATAAACTAAGCAAATATCTGCAACATTTATGTTGCTTAATGACGAAAACAAATAACACAAACCCAAAAAGTAATTAAGTATACTTAATAACTTAAGCATGATATAGAGCTAAGTGTAAAAGTAAAATGCCTTGGCTAATGAGATAGTTCAACAGGGGAAGGCCCTTGTAGCCAAGCCTGATGATGACCCATGTAGTAGAATGAAAGAACTAATTCTTGAAAGCTACCGACTTACTACACGTGGACTCTGTCACACATGTGTCTACACACATGAACACAATATCATTTTTTTATGATTGAAAAAAGATTCTTTTCTCAGACTATATATAATGATTATAGTTACCCTTCTCTCCACTCCTTCCAGTTCCTCCACAATTCTACTCTCCTCCAGATCCATTCCCTTTTTGTCTTCCATTAAAAAAGAACAGTCCTCTAAGAGCAGACCTGGTACAGACCATGTGGGCCCTATGCTTGCTGCTTCAGTGTCTGTGGGCTTATATGTACCTTGTTTAGTTGATACAAAGTGTGATGGTAGAATACATTTCTTAAAATAAAACATTACAAGAAAATATTCATACATATTTTTTATTTAAGATTTATTTTATTTTGCATATGCCCATAGAAGCCAAAGACATTAGATCTCCCTAGACTTGGACTTCTCTCCATGTGGTTGCTGAGAATTGAACTCAGACCTTCTGTGAGAAGAGTAAATGCTTTTAATTACTCCAGATCTACTACACACAGTTCAAAAACTAATCTGTCAAAATGTTCTGTGTTAAGTAACAAAAGATAGGATTGGCCTAAGTATTGAACTGTATGTTTACTTCCACTGTTAATCCAGTATTTGGAGTTTCAGCATCTATCACAGGTCTTCTATTTTTCTACTACAGTGTGGGTCCTTCAGCAAAGCTTGGAAGGAGTTTTCTTTTGTCAGTGTAGATTGATATTAAGTCTCAAGGTAGAATAAGGCACTGGAGGTCCCAGTCAGGCACCCAGCAGAACTCTGGACCTCCAGGTCTTGTGGGGTTGCTGGAGGAGACCTGATTTGAAGAGGGTTGACATCTGGTGATTCTCTAAAAATACCAAGGATGGCAAAGTAAATATCCACATGAGGCAAAAGGAAAATCCTATTCAACATGGCTTAGAAGGTTTGGTTCAAACTTCTAGAGTTTGACCCTAAACAGATTATTTTAGACATATTTCAATACTGCACAACTTTGGGGGAAATTTCTTGTGATAATTACCACAATAACTCTTAAATTGTGACTACATCAAAACTCTTGAAAAGTACATGGGACTTCTTTCATAAGATGGAGTCTATTGACTGAGAAACAATTCTCAAGATAAAGGCCTAGGGAGGAAGAGTATGGGATGAACTTAATAGTAAACTGTTTTAAAAGGCACACAGGAGCTCTTTCATAAAATAGGTTCTACTGACTTAGAAAGAATGCTCAGGATAAAGGTCTAGGGAGGCAGAGTCTTGAATAAACATAATTGTCTGGGGGATTCAGGTGAGTTCTGGCCCTATAGGTAGCATAGATCACTAGGCTATTAACTACATTCTGTCCCAGCTTTCTGGGGAGAAACAGGTGTATATCTGTTTTGGTGAATAGACAAGACAGCATGTTTAACATTCACCTAGTGCTTACCTGTGAGCTCTATACAAGCAAGGAAGAGTGATGGTCTCTGGGAAGCAACTACAGGGCTTGGAAGACCCAAATGGAGGGAACTGCAAGAGGGAAAGCATGCAGCCTACCTGGGTCTCAATATGCATATGTGGTGGCTACAGAGTCAATACATACACTTTTTTAGCCTCCTTCTGGATCCTCTTGAAATCTGCTGCCGCTACCTAATTTGTCTTCATTCTACAACTCCTACATAAGTTAATAAATATGTAGATTTACCGGGTGTGTGATATGTTACATGACAATTGTGCAATTTGGGTTGCTATGATAGAACCTGAATTCACCTCAACCAGACTACCAATGTGTGTGGGTTTTATGACAAACTGTGGTCATTGAAACTGATAAGACTTGTGAACTTGTTATTAAATAAATCCTGACATTGTAGAAAGACACAAACACATTCGTCTATAGTTTTGGAGTAACACACTCATGACACTGTCCTGATTTACATTTCCGGCAATAATGTACTATTATTCTCTTTAGCCACCAACCTTTGCCACCCCCTGCCTTTTTTTTATAATAGCCAGCCTAATACGTGTGAAGTCATACCTCATTCTGGTTTGGGCTTTCATGTTCCTGGTGAGTAGCAATGTTAGGCAACTTTTTCACATACCCATTTGTCTATCTTCTTTGAAGACATACTCATTCAAATCTAGTGTCCACAATAAAAATTTGGACTATTGTGTTTTCTGTTAAGTGTTGCAACAAATGTGCTTAGATCTCTGTTTTGTAGACATAACCCCTTGAAATATTACACTTAAACCCACCTGATTCACAGAGACCAAGATATTTCAGATCCGTATTACCTGCTGTGGAGCCAGAATCCAAACAAAAAGAGGATGTCTTGACATCAGATTCTCTCTATCCCAAGACTTGACATCCTTTTAGCTCTTTCTTTCTTTGTACTCATTGGTGCTTGCCTTAATCATTCTCAAAATCTTCTTCCAAACCACAGCCACTCACCTCCCAGGTTGCACCCTGCCTTCATTATTTACTGAATGGCTTCAAAATACTGTTTCAGTTATCACTCTCTTTAGCCTTCTGTACTTAGAGCTTCTGTTTTACTCTCCTGTGCTTCCCTTCCTTGTTTCCATCAGGCCTCCTCATACCACATCTTAACTTTCTAGTTGCAAATCATCCTCCTCACTCAGTGCTCCTCCCCTCATCCATTTACATCTCATCCATTTGCATGGCTTGTCATCTCACCTTCTGACTTTGCTTTCTTTCCTTCAGGGCAAGCCAAACTTCACACCTCTCACAGTGCCAGCCCAGACATGCCTAGAAAGTAACAACTGACCCTGAGGCTCCTTCTTTGCAGGAGACACCCTGGGTCCAGGTGATATGAGACACACCAGGAACTCAACACATGCATATGTATTTAAACAGCACATCGAGCCCCACCAATGCATATAAGGAATTCATGTCCACCAAAATATAGAGCCCAAATAACATAAAATGCATCATTTTAAATTACAAAATTCAGGAGTCTATAGAATAGTCATTACATTTTTTTGAAATAATACCAGAATATTTTCATCAGAAAGAATACACATACTTTTCATCTTTTTGTTTCTATTCTTCAACTTTTCTCCTGGCAAACACTGGAATATATTCTACAACTGTCTATTAATAACATTGCACATGCAATAAATCATGTTATTTGTTTTTCTTAATGGCTGTCTTCTTCCATTTAGAATAAAGCTTTCAAGATGCATGTATGCGCATTCTTTTTAAGGATGAATAATATTCCATTTTTAGTCTATTTATTTACCCATTCAACAGATAATTAACATCTGGATTGTTTCTATATTTTTGCTATTGTAATAATGGTATTATGAATAGTCATGTGCAAATTTTGGGTGTATTTATTATATTTTCAATTCTCTTATATATTCAGGAGTAGAATTGTGGAATCACATGATGATTATATAGTTAATGCTTGAGGAACTGTCAGAACATTTGGTGAAAGCACTAGTTTATACAACCATTGGCAATGCAGGAAATCTGATTTCTCTGTATAACCACCAAGACATATAATTATCTGACTATTGTATTCTACCTGTCCTAGTAAGAAGTAACACATCATTATGGCTGCTCTTCACAGCCACTAGTTCTAGCATTTCTTCCCATGAGCACATTTTCCACTTATGTATAATACTTGAAGAAATGTCTTTTCAAATCCTTTGCCCATTTTTTATATTCATGAATTTTTGAGTTCTTGTAATTGGACTTCCCCATTGAGCTAGATATCCAGAACAATTTTTCAGTTGTCAGTTTTTACCTGAGCTATTTGTCTGTTTGTGCTGAGTTCTAAACATTAGATCCTTATCAACTATATTATTGATGAACCTGCTTAAGGCTATGAGTAGATGTTTATTCTTGTTTCCACTGTATTTGGCCTCCTGAAAAGCTTTTAATATTTTAGTTTTTTATTAACATAATTGTCTATATTTTATTATGACTTTTTCATACACATGTGTATTTTAATTACATTTATCTCCGTTAACCTTGCTTATTCCTTCTCTATTCCCTTTCTTCAACCCAAACAGACCTTCTGTTCTCATGTTTCTTCTTTCACCGTCCTATTTTGCAGCTTGCTGAGTTTAATTTGGGTCACATGCAGAAGCAAAGACAGGAGATAATATACAGGAACCTATCCCACTGAAGAAAATGGTTCCACCTCTCCATCATTCGTTAGCCACATTTATATTCTCAGGCAGGGATGGGTCTGTATGATCCTCTCACCACTCTATTACATAAGGTAGACAGGAGCAATCTGTGATGATAATCACTGCTGCTGAGAGTGTAAGAGTGCCCCAGAAGGAGATCTGACTTTCACATGACCTCTGGTGCCCCATCTCTGACCACATCCCCTGGATGGGGAGGCCTGGTGGCACTCAGAGGAAGGATAGCAAGTTACTAAGAAGAGACTTGATACCCTATGAGCATATATGGGGGTAGGGAAGTCCCCTTCAGTCACAGACATGGGGGAGGGGAGTAGGGGGGAAGCGGGAGGGAGGGAGGAATAGGAGGATACAAGGGATGGGCTAACAATTGAGATGTAATATGAATAAATTAATAAAAAAAAAAAGAGTGCCACAGCTGGTCATGTTCAGAAGAAGGTGTCTCACCATACTCCCTCCCTTCTGTCATTTTATTGTTTTTTCCTATGTCTGTATATTTGGTTAGTAATAGAAATTACAGAAACTCTAGAACTCATGTGCTCCATTCGCTCCAGGGTTCTTTTTTTTTTTTTTTTTTTTTTTTTTTTTTTTTTCTATTTCTTTTTTTTTATTATTAATTTATTCTTGTTACATCTCAATGTTTATCCCATCCCTTGTATCCTCCCATTCCTCCCCCCCCCATTTTCCCATTATTCCCCTCCCCTATGACTGTTCCTGAGGGGGATTACGTCCCCCTATATATTCTCATAGGGTATCAAGTCTCTTCTTGGCTACTTGCTGTCCTTCCTCTGAGTGCCACCAGGTCTCCCCCTCCAGGGGACATGGTCAAATGTGAGGCACCAGAGTACGTGAGAAAGTCGTATCACACTCTCCACTCAACTGTGGAGAATATTCTGACCATTGGCTAGATCTCGCTCCAGGGTTCTTATTGCGTGTTATAATAGTTGTTTGCTTCATCAGTGATCTTTCAAAATGAATCCCATAAAATCTCTATTCCTTGTTTGTGTCTGATCATTGGAGCATCTTGTTGACATGGTGGTCAGCTAAGGATACCCTTAGATTTCTAAAATCAAAAAATCTCCCAGCCTCTGTCTCTGAGTATGCTAGGGCATAGTCTCAGCATCTAGCCAGGCATTTCCCTCTGCCTTAGCTTTCACTTCCACTTCTATACACATTCCAGCTCTCATAGAATTGACAGCTTGGAACCTTCTGGTGTACCCCTTAAGGATACCACAGTCCCTGGTATGTTAATACGTTTCTAGATTCTTAGGAATACATAGAAACAAATTTAAACTTTTACAAGGCTTTTCTCCAAAGCCTTTTGGTGTCACCTATTGTTTAATAGTTGTACCGTCAGGTAGTAATGATAGAGCATCCACCTGAGGCTGTGTTTGGCAAATATCCCATAGCAGCATCTGCAGCACTGGCACAGTAATGTCAAAAGAAGGAGGAGGAGGAGGAAGAGGAGGAGGAGGAGGAGGAGGAGGAGGAGGAGGAGGAGGAGGAGAAATACCAGCCCTGTGGAGGTCTTCTGGGGAGTACTGAGATAGGCTACATTAAGACAAACATTTTTTTCTGAAGGAGGTTCTTTACACTCTCACCAGGGCCAGGTCTGCTGCATTATTGGCATTATTGACAAGATGTGACATTTTCTTTAAGGACTTCTTTAAGGCTTACTGTGTTTGGCTATTTGTAAAATTCCATTTCTTTTCTTTTTATTTGTATTGCATTTATGGATATTAAAGCATCATATTTTTATACTTCACCTTTATATATCAGCATTATTTTCTCCCTTATTTCCTTAAGCCCTCCATTTTCCATTCAAACCCTATCTTCTTTGCCCAGAATCAAATTATTTTGAGAGGTTGTCCACACTCATCCTCACACCTGTGTATCACTAGCCTTGTGCATACCCTCCCACCAAAACTCTTCATAAAGCCATTAACAATCACCCTATCCAAGGTGCACTTACTTTACCATATTTTATTCTTAAAATAACTTCAGTGTTGGGTTTCTTTGATATCACTCTTTAAATACTCAGCTATCGAAAGAGTGACTGGTATATCATAGGCACTCAATAATATGCTCTAAGTAAAGTAACGAAGAAATGGTGCTCTTTCCTTGGTCATTCAATCTAACGTAGGTGTCTCGTGTGTGTGTGTGTGTGTGTGTGTGTGTGTGTGTGTGTGTTATCTCTTTATTGTGTATGTATTTCCCTCAAAATTTAGTGATAGGCAGTTGCTTCCTCTCCTACTTTCAGAATTACCCTATGTAGTTTCATTCATTTTCAGTGCCTCACTTATTCTTTTTATGAAAAACTCAGAACAGTAAAATCTAAACCATTAAATGAATAAGTAGAGTTAGAATTTTTATGACAATGAATTTACTCTGTTTGGTATAATAGTGTCAAGTACACATCATTATATGATTGCCCAAACCCATAGAATACACATAACTAAGGGTGAACTCAAGGCAAACCATAGACTTGACTGATATATATATATACTTAAATGTAGACTATGAACGCTAAAAAATGTATCAATTTTCTCTTATGGTGATATTGACAACAGGATGGCTATGCATGTGAGGACAAAAGATACAGGGAAGTCTCTTTTACTTCTGTGAATATAAACTAAGTTCAAATAATCCCCCAATCACCTTCTTCACCAACAAGCCTGTTTTCTTCATATTCTCCCAAGGGAATATTCCAGCCCTTCATCACTAGTCTCAGCCAGCAATCTAGGAGCACCTTTAATCCAAATCACAATTTTCATTAATAACACTCTTAACCAATCATGTTGACAGAGATTGTCTTTTAAGATTTATTAGTGTTAGTATTAGTGTTAGTATTAGTGTTAGTATAGGTATTAGTATGGATGTTTCACCAGAATAAGCATCTCTGCACCATTACATTCCTGGTGCCTGAAGAGCCGTGGATCCCCTGGGACTGGACATATGAAATATGACTGTGAGTTCTGAGAACCAAATCCAGGTCCTCTGGAAAAGCAGCTAGTGCTCTTAACCAATGAGCCATCTATCTCACCAGCGCCCAAGAAGGTTATTAAAGAAATTTCACCTACTGCTTGAGAAGATGCATGCATGCATTGGCTGTCTACTTCTAAAACACTGGGACTTCCATGTCCAAGCCAGGAAGAAACTTCAGAGAGGCATATTCAAAAGCAACAAGTTCCTACACTGGAGCCAAGTAAGAGGAAGATAAGCCACAGTCACATTGAAGATACTTTATATGCTGACTGGGTGGCATCTGAGTGGTCTGTGGGATTCAGAACAGAAGTCTCATCTTTAGTCATCAGAGAAATGCAAATCAAAATGACTCTGAGATTCCATCTTACACCCATCAGAATGGCTAAGATAAAAAAACTCAAGTGACACCACATGCTGGAGAGAATGGGAGAAAGAGGAACACTCTTTCATTGCTGGTGGAAATGCAAACTTGTACAACTGCTTTGGAAATCTATCTGCTGCTATCTCAGAAAACTGGGAATAAGGCTTCTTCAAGACCTAGCTATGCCACTCCTTGGAATATACCCAGAAGATGCTCCAGCACACAACAAGGACATATGCTCAACCATGTTCATAGCCAACTTATTCATAATAGCCAGAATCTGGAAACAGCCTAACTGTTCCTCAGTCAAAGAATGGATAAAGAAGCTGTGGTACATTTATACTATGGAATACTACTCAGCTATTAAAAACAAGGAACTGCCAAAATTTGTGGACAAATGGATGGGACCAGAAATGCTCATACTGAGTGAGTTAACCCAGAAACAGAAGGACTCACATGGTATATACTCACTTATAATTGGGCACTAGCCCAAAAGGTATGTCCCATGAAAGTCTTCACTTACCAGGAGATTGGGACAGATGTGAGGACATTTCACTGGGACTCTAGGTAAGACAAATATAGGAGATGCGGAAATAGAAGGGCCCAGAGGGTCTTAGAAACCTACAAGAAGAATATCATGATTAGTAGATTGGGGCCCAGGCGGGGTCTGATCAAACTATTGCACTAACCAAGGACAAGTAGTAAACATCCAACCTCTACTCGGTTCTAGCCAATGGACAGGACATTCTCCACAGTTATGTGGAGAGTGGGGACTGACTCTGACATGAACTCTGGTGCCCCATATTTGACCACCTCCTCTTGGTGGGGAGGCCTGATGGCACTCAAAGAAAGAATAAGTAGGCTACCAAGATGAGACTTGATAGCCTATGACCATATAGTTGGAGAGGAGGTCCCCCTCAGTATAGGGTGAAAGTGGGAGGGAGAGAGGATATAAGTGATGGGATAACAACTGAGTTGTAATCAGAATAAATTAATAAAATAAAAAAGGAGGGCTGGCAAGGTGGCTCATTGGTTAAGAGCACTGTCTGCTCTTCCAAAGGACCCAGGTTCAATTCCCAGTGACCACGTGGCAGCTCACGACTGTCTGTAACTCCAGTTCCAGGGATTCTGACACCTTCATACCAATTCAAATAGAATAAAATTAAATTATTAAAAAAAATAAATAAATAAAACAAAAAAGGAACAGAAGTTTCTCTGTAGAGAGAAAAGGGAGAAAATTAACTCGCTTCTCTGAAAGAACTTCTCTTGGTTAAGCTTGGACACTGGGACATAGGCTGAAGATGACAAAGATACCAAATAATGACCTTGCAACTTGGAGGCCTATTGAGGGAGTGTCCTGAAAAGCAAAGCTCCTTAAAAATCTGATACTAATAGAAGAAATGGAATATATCAAGATTATGATAGTAACTCTCACAAAAGCATTGCATACTGACATGGCATCCCTTGAAACCATATTTCTCTGTTCATTTTCACATTTTATACAATCTTAATGGTGGCCTTTTCTGACCACTCAACTGTTACATAAGACACTGATTTTTTTTTTTTTTAAGTAAATCTGAAAATGCTCTAGTTACCTTGGTGACCAGAAAATTCAGGACTTGATTTAGATGGGTTTGTGAATTAGATCTAAAACCTCTAACATTACACAGCCAAATAATTAGGTAACACACACTCACATTCATTTGCTAAGCTTGTTTCATTTCTAAGTGTCATATTTAAATTAAGATATTTAAATCTCCTGCTCACTTTGATTTATTTAAAAACAATAACACTCTTCCCCCCAACCCCCCAAAAAAGTTTAAATGATCTCTTAGTAAAGTAATTGACCAAGTGGCAAGAAAAATAGAAGCAAGATATCAAGAATTGAATATGATTCTGTTTTTAAGAGGCCGCTTTAGAGGATACACATTCATTCCAATGGCCTGTGGCTGATGCAGAAAACTATCAGCCCTGCCAAGGGGGTCTGGGAATGTTCTAGCATCTATTTCTCCAGTGAAACGTCTGTCCAGCATGGGTCTGTAGGAAACTTACAGTGTCAATTCACAGATGCCATGTATATGATGAAACATGATCTATACTTTATAAAAACTGCAAATACTTTAATACTGTGTAACTTTTAAAAGTGTCTAGATGTACAGAAGACACATACCCAACAGCTTTCATGAAGCTGCCCATGTGCACATAGTTTTACTGAAATGTACAACTATGGCTTGTGAAAGGAAGCAACCAGAGAACCCACCATCACATCATCTGCTTCTCTTCAGGGAGCTTCTACGTTTCAAAAACTGGTGGCAAATGAAAGCCATCATCTAAGGTCTAGTATACAACCTATTGAAAGATGTGGGTTCCAAATGTATTGGCACTATATTTGGCTTCTTTGGGCTTTTAAATTATTTTTTGGTTTGTGGTACAACGTGAATAGTCTTAGAGTGTCCCTGGATGTCAGAGCTCTTTGGATATCACTTGCTGTGTTTTAATCATGTTGCCACAGTGGCAATGTGGTTGGCTCATCATCTTCCTCATCCTTACCCTCTTCCTTCCCCCTCCTCTTCAACTTGTCTTTTTTTGGTAATTTTCAGGTAGTAATATAAGTCAAAGTAGAAATCATGATCTGAGGAAAGAGGTAATGTCAAAGTGTTGGGTTTTTTTAACATTGTATGAATTGTGCTGATATGAAATTTCTCATAAATGGCATAATGTCAAAGCTGACGTGTGTGAACCTTAGAAAAGTCAGCCTGAAGAGGCCCCACCTACACAGCTCAGTGTGTGGGCTCTGTGAAGGGCAGATGGTATATGTGGTGAGTCTCTTCTTTGACAACTATAGAAAGATATTCTGCATCACAGTCAAAGAAATGTCAACTGTGCCTTCTAAGAAAAACAGTTACAGAGAGGCTGAGGAGCTAGAGCACTATGCAGTTTCTCTCCTGCCAGCCTCCCACCAAGGCTAAGTTTCACTCACTTCCCTATATTCTTACACTGGAACACAAAGAACATTAGCACTAAAAAGGCATCAGCACTTCCAGCATAGACTTAGTTCTTTATGAGAAGAGACTATTAAACCCTAGAAAATAACTTAAACTTGGACTATGTCATGGAGCTAAAGCTGAAGATGATTTTTTGAATTAACAAATGGCAGTTATTCTCTATTTAATGTCCCCAAATGAGAAAGACATATTTTACTTTCTACTTTTTCTTTGATCTTAATTCATCAAGCAATCATAAATAAGTCACAAATACAAAAACATGGTCTTTTTTATAGACTACATGTTTGTAAGCACAAAAGCATTCAGTATAACCCAGTTCTGACCCTTCATGCTTTTAACACTTTTGCATTCAGTCAACACATATCATGTAGTCATTTGCATGTAAGTCCATATCAGCAGGAACAAAAAACTAAATATATGATAGTAGCTCAGGTTGATCTCAGATTCTGATTCCTACTTCTTCAGTCTCTGAGAGTGGAGATTATGGGTGTATGTATCTTAGCCAGCATTAGTTCTTTAACCCAATGTACAAGAATATATAGACAAAACAGAACTTGAGATGGTACATCCTCTGTAGTGAAGCTCTGGTGCTAAGTGTTAAGCTGGGTGGATAAGTATGCAATGCAATAATAATAGCAAAGAGTGCTGTAGGAAAGGACCAGACTAAGATGGCTAAAACCATCCATTTCCCGCTACTGGTCTGGGCAGAAGGAAACAATCCCTGTTCTTTGCTAGTATCTTCTCTTTTAGCAGCTGTGATCCAATGACCACACTTACAGACTGTCTCTGAAGGACAGACAAGCAGGAGTGTGCAAAGGGAAGAGCTCTGTCAGTCTACTGGAAAGCCTAAAGCATGCTTGAGAGGCTAAGCTGCTTGGCCATCAGCCATGAACTTGAGCAGAACAGACTTCTTTCTGGATGAGTCTCCTCATATTTCATGTTAGGAGGTTAAAACTGGAAAAATAAATATTTAATATAAGAACATAAGGACAGCACACACTCCACAGTTGTGTGGAGAGCAGGGAGCGACTCTGATGTGAACTCTGGTGCCCCCTATTTGACAACGTCCCCTTGGTGGGGAGACCTGGTGGCACTCAGAGGAAGAGTAAGCAGGCTACCAGGAAGAGACCTGATAGGCTGTGATCATATGGTGGGGGAGGAGGTTCCCTTCTGTCACAGACCTACGGGGAGGGGAATAGGATGAAGGAGGGAGGGAGAGGGGAACAGGAAGATACAAGTGAGAGGACAACAATTGAGATGGAATCTGAATAAATCATTTATATTTTAAAAAAGAACATAAGTACAGAGTAAATAAGCCCTGGGACACATTCAGCTGCCCTGAGCTGCATGCTATCCCCAAACTCCATTGTCATGCACTCTGCCTGCAGTTCACCAAGCTGGACACCCCAGCATCATACAGGTTAGATTCTCCAAGCTCCCTGCCCTGCCAGCACCCTGGGACACATTCAGCCCCTGAGTTGTGTGATGTCCCTGACCTCCATTATTGGGAACTCCACAATCACACAAGAACATCCAGGGACAACCAGGTGGCTAAAGTACAGCATAGTAACACAATCAACAAAATCCAAGGCAACATGGCACCTTCAGAGCACAGTGACACTATTACAGCAAGCCCTGAATACCATAACACAACTGAATCACAAAATAAAAAGAATTAACTTAAATCCAATCTTACAAAGATGATATAGACCTTTAAAGAGGAAATGAATAAATCCCTTAAAGAAATACAGGGTCAGGAAGACAAGTTTAGGGTACCAGGTTGAGGGATTGATCTTTGATCTAGTAACTATTTGCCAACTTAAAACAAAATCAAATAGAGTCTCTTTGTTTAATACTTTTTGTAACAACAAGTCTTTATGATACCAATTATAAGAAAATGTTAAGTTAAAAGAAATTAGATTTTATCCTCAAAGTTCATTTTCAGTCATCAGGAAATTCTCTGTTTATTTGCTTTGTTTCTCTTGTTCCTATATACTTATGTAACCAAAAAGATTTCAAGGTGTGCAATCAATGACTAAAGTTTTTAAAGAAATGATTTTATGTATAAATAAAGCTTACAGGAGATTCAGGTTGTCAGAGCAGGTAAAGCCACTAAGGCTTCCTCCCTGTCCTGTCTCTCATCAAAAGAATTGAATGGTGTCCCATGTCTGATTCTTTCTTCCCTTGTCACTCTTACATACACCCTTCTTCAGGGCCCAACCCTCATCCAGACCTGAACTCCAGCAGATCTTCACTACACCGACATCTGACCAAGGACTAATATCTACAATATATAAAGAACGTAAAAACTTAAACACTACCAAACCAAATCACCCAATTAAAAAACGGGGTACAGAACTAAACAGAATTCTCAACAAAGGAATATTGAATGGCCGAGAAACACTTAAGGATATGTTCAACGTCCCTAGTCATCAGAGAAATGCAAATCAAAACAACACTGAGATTCCATCTTATACCAGTCAGAATGGCTAAGCACAAAAACTCAAGTGACAACACATGCTGGAAAGGATGTGGGGAAAAGGAACACTATTCCATTGCTGGTGGGAGTGCACACTTGTACAACTAATGTGGAAATCTGTCTGAAAGATTCTCGGATAATTGGGAATAAATCTACCTCAATACTCAGTCATATTAATCCTGGGCATATACCCAAAAGATATTCCACCTTGCCAAGAAGACACTTGCTCAACTATGTTCATTGCAGCTTTATTCATAATATCCAGAAACTGGAAATAACTTAAATGTTCCTCAACTGAAGAATGGATAAAGAAAATGTGGTGCATTTGCACGACAGGATACTACTCAGCTATTAAAAACAAAGACATCATGCAATTTGCAGGTAAATGGATTGAACTAGAAAATATCATCCTGAGTGAGGTAACCCAGACCTTTAAAGACACCCATGATATATACTCACTCATAAGTTGGTATTGCCCATAAAGTACTGGATAACCACAATCCATAGACCCAAAGAAACTAAGGAGTGACTAAGGGAAGATGCTTGAATCCACTCAGAACAGGAGATACAATAGATATCTGAAGTAGATGGAGGGAGGGACAGGGAGTAGGGAGGGTAATAAAAATGGGGATCAGGTTGGCAGAAAGTGGGGGAGGGGGAAGGGGGCGACTGGGAGAGAGATTGGATATCCGTGGACATCTCTGAGTGGGGGGTGTCTTGGAGGTCTATAGTGATGACCCTAGCTGAAACTCCAGGCAGTGGGTGTTAAGAAGCATAAAGTTAACACTTTCTGTAGCCAAGTGAGACCCCCAGTGGAGAGAGGAGGACACCAGTCCACTCACAAAATTTTGGCCCAAAATGTGTCCTGTCTGTAAGATGTACCAGGACAAAGACTGGAGGAATGGCAAACCAAAGACTTGCCCTTGTTGAGATCCATCCCATGGGAATGAACCAATCCCTGACACTATGAATGTTATTCTGCTATGCTTATGGACAGGAGACTAGCATAATGCCTCTGAGAGACTTCACTCAGCAGCTGATGGAAACAGATGCAGATCCCCACAGCCTAACATTAGACAGAGCATGGAGAGTCCTATGGAAGAGTTGGAACAATTGAGGGAACTAGAGGGATTAGTCAAGGATTCCACAAGAAGACCTACAAAGTCAACTAACCTGGGCCCATGGAGGCTCACAGAGACTGAACCACCAACCAAAAAGCATGCATCGGCTGGCCTAATGCCCCCTGTACAGATGTAGCTGCTTGGCCTTCATGTGGATCCCCCAACTACTGGAGCTGGGGCTCTCTCTAATTCTGATGCCTCACTTTGGATCTCATTTCCTAACTAGCCTGACCTCAGTGGGAGAGGATGCACCTAGTTCTACAACAACTTGATATACCATGGCATGATGGTACCCATAGGAGATATCCCCCTTCTCTGAGTAGAAGGAGAGGGGCAACTCGGGGAGGGATGTGCAAGGGGGACTGGGAAGAGACAAAGGGGGCTGTAATCGGGATGTGAAGTGAATAAGTAAAATTTTTTTTAAAAACCCAAACAAACAAAAAGATTTCTGGGAAGGTCTAACCCTACTTGGAAGACAAAAGAGATAATTCATCATGAAACATGAAAACAAATTATATATTTCTTTCACATGTAAAAAAAGCTTTTGTAGTAATAAAAAGTTGTTCAATATGAGAAAGGCATTTGGAACCCTCAGAGAGGTCATTGTGGACTGATTTGTTGTTCAGCGTGTCTGGCTTCCTACACAGGCTGAAAAGATGCTAGGGAGGAGGAAGAAGCATTGGCTGATACCAGATGGTTAGGAGAGTGAACTTTCCAAACTCAGACAAAACACTTGAAATAAGCCAGCTGGGAAAAGATGATAGGCTTACCTGGGCTCATGGTTTGGGATCTTCAGTTCCTAGTCAGGTGGCTGGTTCATCTGGACCTGGGGAAGCGCATCACTATGAGCAAAGAAGAAAGGAAGCCTCTCATGTAAGTGGCAGCTAGCAAGCAAAAAGAGATAGGAAGGTGGGCAAAGTCTCGAAGTTCTTTCACCAGCACCTCACCAATGATCTAATGACCTCCCATTAGGCTCCACCCCTTCAAGGTTTGCTTGGCTCTCAGTAAGACTTCCCCATGGACTTTGGGGGACAATTTCCACAATCATAGCAGTAAGGGGAGCAGACACAGAGATTGGAAGCTCTTACAGGAGTAAGAAAAAGTAAGACAAGAGAAAGCAAAGGGAATGGGGAAACCAAACAACCAAGAAGCAAAAGATAAAGTTTGTCAAAACAGCTGACTTAGCTGATCATGTATTTCTTTTCTCATAGTTGCCTTTTAGAAACAAGGATGGATACATATAATTCAATGCTCATAGGAGCTATGAAGACTGTGACCACCAAGACGAGAATGAAAGGAGGCTCCTTCTCTTGAGCCAGAAGATACTTCTCTGCGCTTTTTGAAAACTGTCAGGGCTAGGGATCATTAGGAAAAAAATGTTCAGCACACAATATTTTTGGCAAGCCAAACGTATGTTTCCAAGGGAACCTGAAATACTCTGAAACGGTTAACAAATCCCTGCATCTGAATCCATTTTGGTTTTGATGTCAGCCAAAGACAAACATTGAAGGATGTTTTCACATCTGGCCCACCAGGCTCTGGCACAGAGTTTTGCTATAGAGAAAGCATTAGTGTTTTTTATACTTGTATCTAGAAATTAATCCTCCGTGCATTTGTTCAGGCTAATCAATATGCACTCAGCATCCCACTACACTTTATGCGGACATGACAGCAATGTAGATTGGAAGAAGCAGGAACTGAGGATTGTCCAGGGTTTACGGCTGGCCAGAGGCCTTCACACCTATGTGAAAGGGTAGCATGAGGCATTTATCAACTACTATCCTGACCCACTGCAGCATGAAGAGGCAACGACACAGGACTAAAGGGGGACACTAGCTTTGTGCATGCTCTGGAGGTTGACACAACTGTGTAGCTCCGGCCATCTGTGTCTTCAGGACCACAATGGTGAGTCCTGAAGGAGACACTTTGCTTCAGGAAGCAAACACTAAAATGGAACAGCATACTACACAGAGGGCTGTCATTGTGCTTTGTTTATACTGATACAGCCCTCCAAAGTTAAACATGCATGTCAGTACTCTCTGTTTTCTGTCCCCAACAAAGGACTTTGCTCAATAGTTATTGAACAGCCCAGAAAATATAGTATGGGAACAGAGCAAGGAATTCTTTACAGAAATATGAGCTTTACAAAGGAAGAAGTTGCTTTCTGACCTCTGTTGACCCAGAATAGTACCCAAAACTGCATGCAGATGTTATCAACTTGTATCCGCATACTGCCTCTAACATTTATGGAATATTTGCTTTGTTTATACTTGCTTTTAAGATGTTGTTTTCATCAAATTATTGCTGTAATATGTACATATGCAGACATATTACTCTGGGTTGGAGACATGGAAAAATATGTGACTTAAAGTTAAAGCTACCCATTTAGCTTAGGTAATGTAAAATCGGATTACATGAGAAATGCAAGGTAGAATAAGGCTTGCTACACTTACAGGCAAGTTAAACTTAGACTGAGTGCACAGTGGGCTGAGTACATAGCCTTAAATGTTCTCAAGGTAGATTATTAACTAGATGGCAAGACCTGGAAAACTTCAGTCTCTGTGAATGCAAGAATTTTCAGAAAAAAATATATTCACCACACTTACTACTTAAATATTAATACCTTTACCTTAGAGAATATGGAAGTTCTGTTTTCTCCAACCAGCACCACTGAGTCTTATTGGAGACACACATGAAATGTGAAAAATCCTCCTGCTACATACATGTCAGCAAGAGGAAGGCCTGTAAATCAGGAGACTCGCAGTCACTTCTCCTAAATAACAGCAGGAAGCAGAACTCTTAGCACAGAACACTCCGTGAAGTGAATCACATAACACAAAACACACCAGCAAAAAGCCGGGGGAAGCTGGGAGAAAGCAAACCTGGCCCTCAGGGGCTCCTGCAAATGGGGCTTGCTGGCTTACTGCATAAGATCAGCCAGACCAACGTGGCCATTAAGTATCCACCTCTGATTGGACTTGTTCTGTTCAATTTCACCTCCAGGTTTAATTTGGATTGTGCACGAAGCACCTGCTGACCTTCCTGACATTTCAGTTGGCTCATCTGGGTGAAATCACTTAAAGTTAGATTTTTTTGTTGTTGATTATGATGAACTGGCCTTTTTTTAACGTGGGAATAGGAGGCAAAATGTAGAAACTGCCTCTTAGGAAATTCAGGAACAAAAATCCACAAGTGAACATTCCAGAACAAAATGTGCAGTCTTTAAATCTAAGACTCCTCCTGGATTAGACAGAGAAAGTCGGTGAGCAGAATGTGGTACTCGTCAGTCTTAGCACAGCCCCAGGACAGCTTAATCAACCCTAGAGATGTCAAATTCAGGTCAAAGAAGCAAACACAATCAGGGGAAGGAACAGGAAATAAAAAACCTTCAAACTATCAGTTGGGTTTTTTAAAGTCAAACTGTAAAGAGGACTGTTAAGAGAGCTCATCTGAAGATTGTGCCGGGAAAACTATTTTGGAGTGCAAAGGTCCAATCCTACTGCAAATCTTGTGACTTAAAATACTTTAGAAATGTATCAAATCAGTGTCCAGGTGGGGGCAAAAAGAGGTTGTTTTACTGCAAGCTAACAAGCAGAGTGTGAGGAGGTAATGTCAGCTGGACCCAGGACACTAGTGGCACAGCTGCAGGTGAACCAAGTCAGAAACTTACATCAGCAGGACACTTGCTTGAGGCCATTAGCACAGGTTGAACTGCTCAGTGTCCAAAGACTCAGTGAGTTAACTTAGCCCTCTTCAGTTAAATAAGGGATAGGACTAAGAGAAGTTCTGTAGGAAGCATAGGAGAGGTGATTGGGGCTAAAGGTCAGCATGGCATCTGGTGTGGAATTTCTCCTTTCTTAGCAGGGTACCAGCTGAGCTCAGGACCAGGAGACATTACAGCATCCAGAGCCAGGCAGGCTCAGCAGATCCTAGGATGCTAGGAATCCTGGCATGTGGGGAGGAGGGAGCACATCCACAGGCCTCATGGAGGAAGCTGGCCAAAGATTTCAAAGATCACCTCTTTGTTGATGACTCCAAAACTTATTTCTGTAGCCCTGACTACCTCCCTGCCTGTCATGCCCAAATGCCAACTTCATGTGCCCCACCCCCACCCCAGGATGTCTCATCCCCATTGTTAACCATGACACAGCTGAAAAAGAACACATGGTTTTCACCTCCCCCCTCTCCAATCTGCTGCTTGCCCCCACATTCCTGCTTCAAGAGAACGATCACCCACGTGCAGAGTTTGGTGCCATCTTTGCTCAATCTCAATCAACTGATCCTGGGAGACATCCCCAGCTCGCCCCATGTTTTCCACCTGTCCACTGCTGATACCCTGGTCCTTGACACCATTGTCTCCTAAGGTGATGGTCTTTCTACTGCTGTGATAGAATATCATAACCAAAAGCAAGTTGAGAAGCAAAAAGTTTATTTGGCTTACTCGTCCAATTCATAGTCCATCATTGAAGGATATCAGGGCAAGAACTCAAAACAGTTCAGGATCTGTAGCACCAAGGAGTGCTACTTACTAGCTAGCTCATTATAGATGAGCTCATCCTTCTTTCTTATAGAACTCATGACTAACAACCCAGGGATGACACCACCCACAATGGGCTGAGCCCTACTCCATTAAACACTAATTAAGAAAATACCCTACTGCCAGATCCTATAGAGGCATTTTCTCAATTGAGGGTTCTTCCTTTCAGATAACTCTAGCTTGTATCAAGTTAACATAAAATTAGCCAGCATAGCCACTGACTACTGCTGTAGCTTCCTAACTATCTTTTATTTTATTTCTGCCCCTGAATCCATCCTCCCACAGAAAAGCAAACCAGCCTTTGACAAATGTAAATTAGGCCACGTTCTTTGCTGCCACATCCGACATTGACCTCGGTCCACCCAGAGACCCGAAGTCTATAGCCCATGAGGCACTGATGTCTGCCCAGGCTCCATCTGATGTTCTGACTTCCCACCACCTTCCACACTGGGCTCCACACTGTGGCCTATCCCACCTTTCTCTTAGTGAGACTTGAGGTCTAACACATACCATGCCTTATTTCTAGAATTTTGTCCTTAGAGCTAGATACAACAGCAGCTCCTGGGTGATCTTCTGGGGCCACACACTGGCCTACTGAGTGGGAAACTGCAGTAGTCAGCAATCTTAGATCTCAGCAGGACCTGCAGACTGCAGCTCTTTAGGAACCACAGATGGCTGCCATCCTCAAGAGGCCTGGCACCCAAATGATCTTCACATCGCTCCTCTCATGCTCACTATCTCATATTGGCTTCTCCATCCCATAGTTACTCAAAATTCAAGTGACACCACATGCTGGCGAGAATGTGGGGAGAGAGGAACACTCCTTCATTGCTGGTGGGAATGCAAACTAATACAGCCACTTTGGAAATCTATCTGGTGCTATCTCAGAAAAATGGGAATAGGGCTTCCACAAGACCCAGCTATTCCACTCCTTGGAATATACCCGGAAGATGCTCCAGCACACAACAAGAAAATTTGTTCAATCACGTTCATAGCAGCCTTATTCATAATAGCCAGAACCTGGAAACAGCCTAAGTGTCCCTCAGTAGAAGAATGGATAAAGAAACTGTGGTACATATACACTATGGAATACTACTCAGCTATTAAAAACAAGAAATTCCTGAAATTTGTGGACAAATGGAATGAACTAGAAATGATCATAATGAGTGAGTTAACCTAGAAGCAGAAAGAGTTAAGTTAAGATATACTCACTTATATCTGCATACTAGCCCAAGGGGCATGTCCCATGAAAGCCTTCACTAACCAGGAAACTGGGACAGAGGGGAGGACATCCTATTGGGACTTTAAATGAGAGAACCATGTGAGAATGGCAAAGTTGAAGGATCCAGAGGATCCTAGAAACAAGAAGAAAATTATGATAGGCAGATTTGGGCCCAGGGGTCCACTCAAACTATGGCACCAGCCGAGGACAATACAGGCCGTAAACTTCAAACCCCTACCCAGATCTAGCCAATGGACAGGACATTCTCCACAGTTGAGTGGAGAGTGGGGTCTGAATTTCACATGTACTCTGGTGCCTCATATTTGACCACGTTCCCTGAATGGGGAGACCTGGTGGCACTCAGAGGAAGGATAGCAGGCTACCAAGAAGAGACTTGATACCCTATGAGCATATACAGGGGGAGGAAGTCCCCCTCAGTCACAGTCATAGGGGAGGGGAGTAAGGGGAAAATGGGAGGGAGGGAGGAATGGGAGGATACAAGAGAGGGGATAATCATTGAGATGTAATATGAATAAATTAATAAAATAAAATTAAAAAAATAAATGAAAAAAAGTACTCTAACTGCACTGCCCTCACTTTTTACTGTCAGTTTCCCCTTCTGTTTTCTTGATTTGAATATAGTTTCTATAAAAGTTGAGACTTTCTAACGTAGCTTTTTAGTGTTCCCCATCCACCTACAAAAATTGTGTCAGGAGTAATAAAATATAAATAATGAAAGAAGTTGGTTCTAAGCTGAATTTCTTAGAGAAATTTGATTCAGTGCATCAGTGAGACTTCAGAGAGCTAGCCTGTACTACATATGACAGTTCTCCAACTGATGTGTGTGTCAGAGTCAGCATTGCCCGGTATATGCTGCTGCTGCTGCTAATCTGAGAACCCTAAACTCTGGGAGAATATTCCAGAAAAAGGGCATTATAAATGTCAAGACCTCAAGCATTTGAGTGGGAAAGAAATGGGTGAGTCCAAATGCAATACATGTATTTTCTATTGGTAATTCCAGGGTGAAATTTAATATGTTCTGTTGTTCCAAGTAATACTGGCATTCCTGACCGCCAGATGATAGTGGATATCAGGACACTAATCTATCCTGAGAGATGATGAGGAACACTATAAGAGCTACACAGTTGTCTCCCAGCTTGCTACTGACGTCATGCACAACACCTGATTATAGCAATTTCTTCTCTGGATCTTACTAGGTTAAAGGGTTGGCATCCTTCACTTTGTGAGCAGTGGTAGCTGTCTTGGGAAAACACAAACCCCTTTATCCTGAGAGTGGGATCCCAGTAAAATGGAGACCATGAAAGAGGCACCATGGGCACACAATGGGGGCAACACATACATGGACGCTGGGCATTTTACACATGAGACATCTGATCAGAGTGGCTGGCATTTAAAATATAAAGAATGGTTATCATATACAGAAAGAAGAAAATCTGTTGAAGAACTGAGACCAGCTGTGCTCACAGAATTTTTTCTATCATGTTAAAATGAGAAAAAAATAGAAAATGTACAAGATAAACATAGAGACATACACACTCACATACATAAGTCCCATAAAAACATAAAATCAGAAACCATAATATATAAACAAAATTCCTATAGAGGTTTAAAACATGCCTATACAAAGCATTATAAAGCAGAAAACCTCCAAAAATACCACTGAGTTCATTTTGTGTTGGCCATCTTATGCTGGAGAATCTACCCTGAAGTGTGGTTTGCATACTCCTTTGTAAGCAGTTGTCGACTGAAGATAGCTTCGAAGCTTGTGTCTACTTCTCCTCTCAGTGCTGGGAGCCCATCAGGCTTAGACCTGGGCAGGCCATGTGCATTCAGCCACAGTTTCTGTGAGTTCATATGCGCACCAGTCCTGTTGTGACTAGAAGGCCTTGGTATCTCCAACCACACTGACTCTTACCATCTTTCTGCCTCTTCTTTTGCTCTGAGAGGAAAGGTTTGACAGACATGTCCCATTTAGAACTGGATTCCTAGTCTTAAATTGTTCCTAGTTACAAGGTTTATCACTCTCTGCCCATTGTCTGGCTGTAGGTCTCTATTGATTCCCATCTACCTTCTACTGCAGAAGGAAAATTCTCTGATGAAGGCTGAATAAGACACTTGCCTATGAATATGGCAGAATGTCATTAAGAGTCATTTTATTGCTGCATTCCTTTAGCAGAACAGGAGTAGTTTATTTTCCGCTATACATGTGGTCTATCGAGTCTCAGGTTCTTGGCCACCCAGGCAGTTTCAGGCATGGGTTCTATTTCATAGAGTGGGCCTTAAATCAAATCAGATAGTGGTTGGTTACTCACACAATTTTTGTGCCATTGTTGCATCATGATATCATACTGGCAGGTCACCATTATAGATCAAAGGCTTTGTAGCTGGGTTGGTATTTACATTACAGTAGTGTGCATTGTACCATCCAATACCATGAACACTAGACCATAGGGGTGAAGGCTCTAGGTAGGCCTTATGTATGTGTTGTCTTTAAGCTATAGCAAATTACCATCAGTTTCTGGCGATAAACCAATAGCCTTAGCAATAGCCTAGATTTCGGAGGTAGAGGTGGCTAGACTTTTTTAAGAGTTAATGCTGAATGCAGTCAGTGTTACATTTTAATTTCTTATAACAAAGAAAAGATCTCAACTCTTCAATATTTGTTTTGTCTCTCCCAGAAAATGTCATTTTGAAAATAGTAGCATCTGTTGGAGTCCATGGCAGATTGCAGATATGCAAACATGTCTCCTTTCAAAGCGTTCACTTCATTTATCTAAGATTGTTGCCTACAGCTGCACTCCCTGAAGCAGGCAGCAAAAAACAGAAGCCTTGTGCTTCATGCACATGATTTCATTTTTCATTTTAGTATAATGTATAAATGTGTTTAGAGTAGAATTAAAGTCATACTATAAATGCCATCCAAACTCCACAAATTCCTAAACTACAAAAAAAAAAAAATTCAGAAGTAAAAACTAGAGAAAAGGGCAGGAACATAGCTTATACCCTTAACACCTCACAATTGCTTTGTTGTGTTAAAATTTTTAATCATGAGCATGTTTATTTCATATATACACATATATTATTTATTATGGGGGTGTTACATGTTCCAAGACACACATGTGGAAGTCATGCTTGTATCCTCTGTTCACTTAGCTTCTAATAATTTTTATTTGGTTTACCTCCCATCCGTAATCCCAAAATACTTGCTAATGTTCTCCATCTCTTTCCATGAGGAACTTCAGAATTCTTCCTCTGGGCCCATGTGGCTTTTTTCTTGTCCCATGGAAATTCTCTCCTTTGCCCTCCTCCTGTCTCTCTCTCCCAGGATCCTCTTTGTATTCAAAGCCCACGAACCTTAGCCGTGACTATCCCATTTGCCTGCCCAGGTGTATCAGCTTTTTATTGGTCAAATAGGAATACGTTTTTAGGCAAGGTTCCATAGCAATACTTGGGGGCACATTAAAAGACAAATAACGTAATTAGCATCAAAATACATCAGACCAACCTCTCACAGAGAGAACAGACTTCCTTATGTTATTCCATGACTTCCACATGTGTGTCTTGTCTGCTGTGCAGTGGCATTGGCATGGGAGATAACCACTCCCCTCCCTTTTGCCCTCACCACTGGCCCAGGGTGGGAAAGCTGGCACCAAAGAGGATATGAAAGCAGGAGAGCTGTCATTGCCCCTGACCTGCTGTAGCTCGTGGGAGAGCAGGCCCAACCTACCCCTCACCTGAACAGCACAATAGAGCTGACCCTATGGTGGGGGGAAAGAGTGAGGGGTCTCCAAGGGTGTGAGCATAAGAAAGCTGGCCCTGCAACTTGTCTGCCCTCTGGCAGTGTGGGAGAGAGAGCAAAGCCTTTCCCCACTCATGTCCCTTGTCACCTATGGCAGGTAGAAAAGGTGGACTTGGGGTCATGAGAGCAAGAGAACTATCCCTGGCCCTCACTTGCTATAGCAATGAGGACAACAGGCCCTGCACCTCAACTGAGCAGAACAGTAGAGCTGGCTCTGGATATGGAGGTTGCAGATGAGCCAGCCCTGAATGTATTAATGTAAGAGATCCAGGCCTGCTTCTCATCTGCTGGGTGGTGGCAGGAACAAGGGAGATATGCCCTCCTCCCCTTCCTCATTCTTCGCCATCTATAGCAGGTGGAAAAGTTGGCCCTGGGGTCATGAGAGTGGGAGAACTGCAACTGGCCTTATCCATCTCCAGCTGGATCTCCAGCAACACCTGGGAGAGCAAGCCCTGTTCCTCATCTGGGCAGCAGGGTACAGCTGCCTTGCTAGCTGGGGTAGCAGATGAGCCACATGTAAGAGTTTGAGAGTAGAGCAGGCAAGCTAGTGGGCTAACCAGCTCAGATACCTCTCAGGCCCAGATTCAGGGCTTTGTATTGGCCCACGCCAATATCTACCCCATCCATGAACCACTGGAGTCCATGAAGGGTCAGGTCCTGCAGATCCCAAACTACAAGATCTCTATGACACATGGCAATAACAGGATATCTGCGAGGAATCCCAGAGAAGTTTCTGTCTTGATTGAATAGAAGGAGCCAGAAGCCTTGTGCCAGTCCAAGGAGTCATTGCAACAAATATTTGCAACCAAAGAAGTATGAACAAAAGTGGGACACACTACAGTTGCCACAACCACATTGTTCTTCCTCTGTTGGAGGTGAGACTGCAAGAGTTGTGGGCAGGTTACAAGGGGAGGAGGAGATGAGTGGGACTGTGGAGCATGATGAGAAATTCACAAGGAACCAATACAGAGTTTTAAAAAAATACTGCAATCAACAAAAATTTCAATTAAAACTTGAAATGTCAATGGCTTCAACTCTCCAATCAAAAGAAACAGGTTAACTGAATGATTAAGAAATGAAATATGTGGTGCCTCACATTTGACCATGTCCCCTGGAGGGGGAGACCTGGTGGCACTCAGAGGAAGGACAGCAGGTTACCAAGAAGAGACTTGATACCCTTATGAGCATATACAGGGGGAGGTAATCTCCCTGAGGAACAGTCATAGGGGAGGGGAATAAGGGGAAAATGGGGGCGGGGGGAAGAATGGGAGGATACAAGGGATGGGATAGACATTGAGATGTAACAAGAATAAATTAATAAAAAAATTTTTTTAAAAAGAAATGAAATATGTATTGTGTTGTCTACACAAAACTGATTTAAAAATTAGGCACATCTTATACTAAAGAGACGAAAAAGAATTCAAAGCAAATAGGAGCAGAAAACAAGTGGGTGTTATTATCCTAATATGTGACAAAATAGACTTCAAATTTAAAACTAATCTGAAAAATAAAGGACATCGTTCTACTCCAAGAAAAGGGTAACCAAGAATGCAATTATACTTCTAAATACACATGTGTCAAACTCTGCCATTCTCTATTTTATAAAACGTGTACTTTGAGACTTAAAAGAACATATTAAACCCAATTCAATAATACTAGGTCATTTTAGTACCTTACTTTCTTCAATATATAGGTCATCTAGACAGAAACTACACACAGTAACATCAGAATTAAGTGATATCACTTATCAAATGGACCTCATAGATATCTATAGGATATTCTATGCAAACACCAAAGAATATACATTCTACTCAGTAGCCCATAGATGTAGGGTTGGTGAAGATCATTTCCCAGTCTGTAGGCTGTCGCTTTCTTCTCTTGACAGTGTCTTCTGCCTTACAGAAGCTTCCAGCTGTGTCATTAAGTTGCTTATGTGCAATGTTTCCAATTTCTTTTTAAAGGCACTTAGTGCTATGAATTTTCCTCTTATCAATGCTTTCAATGTATCCCACAAATTTGTGTATGTTGTTCCTTCATTTTCATTGAATTTCAGGAAGTCCTTAATTTCTTTCTTTATTTCTTCCCTGACCCAGGGCAGACACATATTTTTATGTCCACGGAGGAGGGGTGCTGCAGAGACTGGTGCACTAAACAAGGACCACGCATATTGAGGACCTAGACCCTCTGCTCAGATGTAGTAGATAAGCAGCACAGTCTCCTTGTGTGTCCCGTAATATGGGAGTAGGAACTAATTCTCACATGCATTCCGGAGCCCATATGTCGGTCACTTCCCCTTGGCATGGTGGCCTTGCCAAGCCACAGAGGAAGAGGATGTCCAGATGAAATTTGATAGGCTGAGGTCAGATGTTAGAGGAGGAGAGCTCCCCTTTCTGAGGACTAGGGGAGGGGGAGGAAGAAGAGGGAGGGAGAGTGATGAGGGAAGGGACTACAATGGGTATGAAAAGTAGACAAAGTCAAATTAAAAATAAATAAATGAATAAAGAGCAATCGCGTCATCCCAAAGTTTCTTTCAACTGTTCTTAGTGACTGTCTCAGATAACTGCCTTTCTCGGTTCCAGTCTTAGTCACTGTTATTCATCAGAAATGTGAATTTTCATGCAAATTAAAACATAAATTCCCAAGGTTAGCCTTTCCATTCTCTATTCAGACAGACAACAAAAATGGTTTTCTAGACTAATGGCGAACTACAGAGCCCTTTTTAGTAAGCAAGACACTGTGATAACAACACCCAGCTCTCAGGGGATCTCTGCCAGAAAAGCACTTAGAAACAGACAAAGATCTGGGCGAATGGAACTTGCTGGGGAAATGCAACTCTCCTGAGCTGTTCCCCTGCCTTGGTTAGCCTGTTTAGCTGCCTGCTTTCTCATCATACCACCATCGCTTTAAAGTTTTCCCCAGGGAGGCCTACCTTGTCCCTCATCTAGGATGAGACACCGTCTCACTCAGTTCCATTCTTCACTTTGTTTGGGTCACTCTTCTATTGTATCTCATTGGCTACCAGTTCTGGATGCGTTTCTTTAGTGCTGGCAGCGCTTCTATCTGCATAGGGGAAAGGATGCCTGGAACCACGCAGCTTGCCATGGATATTTGATAGATGGTTTAATATGTCTCTTGGAGCACAGGAATGGGAAAGGTTTCCTTATTTAAATGGATCCTGACTGTCCGGTCTCATTTATTTGCCAATAAACAATGAGGAAGCATGTGCAGAAAAACAGGAAACCAGAACCCTTCTTTCACACTCCTTGCATTCTTACACAGAAGGCTGGCAACAAAGGGAAGTGATGAGTAAACACAGAATAGCCACAGATCTGAAAAGAGAGCTGACGTCATTTTAAGCAGTACAAGACTCTTCTTTACATCTCTCTTGCTTGACATTTTTCTCTGCTAGCTACCTAATCTTCTCATATAGCCCTGTGTCTTAGACCACAGCAATGCTTTTTTTCATTTTGAGTCAGGGTTTTCCAACACAGCAACTCTTATAATAAGAGAAAACATTAGTTGGAGGCTTGCTTACCATTTCACAGGCTTATTCCACTGTCATCAAGGTGGGGACCACAGCAGCAGGCAAGGCAGAGAAGGTGCTACCAGAGTAGTTTAGAGCTACATCCTGATCCTCAGGTGTGAGTGTGGGGGTGGGGAGGGGGAGCTGAGCCTGGCATAGGCTTTTTGAAACCTCAAAGCCCACCCCTAGTGACATACTTCTTCTAACAAGGCCACACCTATTCCAACAAGACCAAACCCCCTAAATGGTGTGTATCATTTTCAAATATCCTTCCCAAACGTCCTTCTCAAAGAGTGACATTTCCTGATACCTAAGTATTCAAATGCATGAGCCTATGGGGTCCATCCTCATTTAAACCATCATACCCTGTGTCTTACGCTTGAGATTCCAAAGACTCTCAGTGAGTATGAGGAGCCCTTGGCATATGCCTCTCCCTGCTTTTAACAAGGGAACATATGATGAGAAGTGTCCTTCTGTATCTCATCTTCTTCACTTTAAAAGATGAAACTAGACACTAAAATTCCTTTTAGCCCTAGAAATACAACAACAACAATGGAGAAGTTTTTCTTTATCACCATGAGCCCAGAAAGGAGACTGATGGTCCTGCCCTGTGTGGCCCACTGAGACCCACCATTTACATATCAAAAGGTGCAGACGTGGACCTTCCAGATTTCCATCTCATGCTGTCGTCCTGCCCTACTGATCAGTCAGGTCAAATCCTGGATGACCAGATTGCTGTAAAATTTTACCTTGGTTCCTTTGGCTGCTGCACTTTGACTCACATTTAGTCTGAAGCAGGAGATAGCCACTGCTTAGCAGTAAAAAATACGTGGGAGGAATACCTCAGATGAATTCTCCAGTTGCATCACCTTTGATCCCATTTCTGCAACCTAGTTCTTTCCAGGATTTACTCCTCCCTAAAAGTAAAAGGCCTCTGCAGATCTTTTGTTCAATCCCTGCACCATAGCAATATATGGTCTTCCTCTTCACTGCAATAATCCCTTCAATGGGGCTAGCTCAGCTCAGAAATCTCTTTCAAATAATGTCCCTTGTCTTCTGGTTTACTTTTCACTTAATAAGAGCTTAGGTGAAAGTTAACTAATTTAAGACTACTCAAAGTAGTTTTAAAATAAAATAAAATAAAATAACAACAACAATAACAACAACAACAACAACAATAATAATAATAATAATAATAATAATAATAATAATAATAATAACAATAATAGAATAGCAGTTTGAGATCTTAAAAGTGCCCTAAAATGTTTTTAGAAGTTGCTCTGATTTGTGTGTGGCACGTCTCCCTGCAGGCTCATGAATAATCGTTCTCTAGTTGACAGCACTATGGGGAGTGTGGAAACACTAGGTGGAACCTGGCTGAAGGAAGTTTTTCACTGAGTGGCAGGTTTGGGCTATATTATGCCCGGGCAGCTCCTCTTTCTTTCCTGACCCACCATGAAGTTAATATTTGTCCTTCAACATATACTCCTACCACCCTGATTTTTTGTCTAAGCACAGAGAAACAAACAACCATATATTGAATTGTTTGAAACTGGGAACAAAAATAAATCTTTCTTACATTAAGTCAGATATCTTTTTACCAAGAAACATAGCATAGCTTGTACCAAAAATCTCTTGAGGATGCACTGCAGCTGCCTATTCATCCTACCAACATGATGGAGAGAAGAAATTGCCCTCCTCTTGTAAGTTAGATGTATAATGTCCTCTCCCACACATTTGTTTCTCCAGCTGCTGTTTTGCCAAGTCATGGCACACTTCAGATATTACAGCCTCAGCAAGGGGAAGTAGGTTTGCTGAGTGAACCTTTGTGGGGATCTCTGGAAATACTGGGCCTAACAGAGTAACAATCCATGTGAGGCAAAAAGGAAATCCAACTCAATATGACTCAGTAGCCAGTGTTGGTTTAAACTTATACAGTCTGGCCCCAGACCATTTATTTCAGACATATACGGGTATAGCACAATTTGGGGGAAAAGGATTCATAGTGTAGCACAAAACCCTGTGCACAATGAAGCATAATTTACATCAACACTCCTCAAAGTACATGTCACGTCTTTCATGATGATGGGTTCTAGCATGTTCTAGGATAGGTCACCTAGGCTATTAAGTATCTCTGATCCTGACTGGAGCTTGGGGGAACCAGGACCTCTTGCCATACAGATAATAGAAAGGGCTCTTAGACTATTTGCCACTTCAAGTCCTGCTTGTGGGAGTGTGGAAGGGCATGATTCTACAGATAGTGTGTGTATCACCTATGCTATTGGCCACCCCCCATTCCCAGACTTGCAGGTGGAAAACAGGTAGTATATCTTTTTCTTTGAAAAGATAACCCTGCATGTTTAGCGTTCCTTGTTTCACTAGTGCTACCTGTGAGCACAAGGCCCTTTATGCTCCCAACTGACCTTTAAAGTGATAAACACCTACAGCCCTGGTCTGAGCTCTCTACTTTCTGGTCAGCCTCTGGAATGTGACCAAACGACAGATCCTTCCTTGGACATAGTCTAATCTACTTGTCATCATTCTTTCTCTGTCATGGTAGGCTAAAATGACATGGAACTATTAACCAAAACAAACCCTTCCTCCTTTAACATGCTTCTATCAGCTATTTCATTACAGTGACAAAAAATAAGTAAAAATAACATCCTTCCCAACTCAAGGTTTTGAGTAATCCTCAAATGAGTATATTACCAGTGGTCAGGCTCTGGTCTAGAGGTTTTCAGATTCATGACTTCTTCTCCAAAAATGGCTCACACAAATTTGAAAAAGCAGCAACGAAAATTTATCCACACCAAAGCAATAGAAAAGTCAAGTTACACTACAAGAGAGCAACAGGCAATGTGAGTGAGGATGCTCACCAGCCCCAGCCCCAGGTTACTATTTAGGGTCTCTTGTGAGGCTAAAGGAAGCAAGGGCTGGTTACTGTGGGCATATGATATATGCTTCTCCATTTTGATTGACCTATTGGGTTATATAATCATGTCTCTACTGTATATGCCCCTTCCCATAGTGCAGCTGATTTAATCGTATATAACCCTAATATACAGGCTTAAATAGGCCTAAAGCAGTAAATAAGATACCGCCCGTTAAAGTATACTTGGAGACACAGTCTTGCTTTATTGTCACACATCTAAAACCACTTCAGGCTGGATTGGGCTATCCGTCCGACCCAGACATAACAAATACAGCTGAATATAATTTGTCTAAGTTTGGTTATTGTTAAAGAATGAGAAACGCATTCCCTTATTTAGAAAAAGTTGTGCACGCAGCTCAGAATAGGTGGGATCCTGTATTTCTGACAGTTTGTTCTTGGCGTTATAAGAAAGAAGTGTGTGTACACAGCACCTGCAGATGCGGTACCTAAGCTCTAGAGGAGAGATATGCGTATAGCCCAAGCCGAGTGTGGTTCCCTATGTCTACCAGCCTCAAGCGAACGCTAGTTCTAAGTTGAATTTTCTATCACACTTGCCTATGGTTATAATACAAATAAACAATCAGATATGAAATGTGGTGATTTTTAAAATTAATTTGGATTATTCTTTTATGTCCAGACTGGTTGGGAAAGGCATTCGAGAGAGAGGTTACAGCTCCCTCCAAAGCTCTAGTGTAACAGAGGAACAGATTACATTAAAAGACTCTGTAGCCACAGATGTCCCTGAACCTAAAAGTTACCTGACTTGCAGGGGTTGTAGCTTTCATAGAGTAAACATAATGGGACATGAGACACTACCTCATTGTATTGGTGTGCAGGCAGCTAATTGTTCTCCTGCAACCCAGATAGGCAGGATTGTATGCATGCTGTTGAATAACTACATATACACATTTGCGTTGCATTTCACAGATTATAAATTAGCTCCTATGGTAATCCCCTAAAATGTATGAAGACACGCTTTCATCTGTTTGCTTCAAGCTGTACTCCAGTGTCTAGAACTAAAACCAATATGGCTGTGTTAAATGCATTTTCTCAGTCTTTTGAGATTACAGCCTTATTTTAAAACTTTGGGACATTTTTTAATGAGGCTTAGTACAAGACGCCCAAAGCAAATGGGGACAAGTTTAGAGAAACATTACTGGCATTCCTTCTGGTCACATCCTGGTCAGGAAATCAGCCTGTCTTATGTCAAGAAATCTCTTGACAACTGTTAACTGCTTGAAACTTCTGCATTTCAAGCAATTAGCATACAATGCCTGAATTTACAGGTGTGTGTGTGTGTGTGTGTGCGTGTGTGTGTGTGTGTGTGTGTGTGTGTGTGTGTTCTTTCTAACTCACCTATAACCTCAATGATGGTACTAATGACATGTAATCCATGTTATATGCACTATACAACCTATGTAACCTAAAGGCTAGTTTGAATAGCAAATATTTAATTCAGGCACCTATTCTAGCATGACTGTAAAAATAATTTTCTTTTGTTTGTTCAATCTATTCCCTTTCGTTCCTGGGCACACAGGTATGTATACTCCTTCTCACATTTGAAGTAAGGTGTGAGTGGGTAGCTGGGGTATTTAAATGTGGGTACAAGAACTACTCACCCTTCCTGGGCAAGTCCCTAAAGTCCCTGCTTACTTTGTATCATATGCTGAACAGATTATAAAATCTAAAAGCAACCTAAATATGCTTCTTTTCTTTCTATGTACCCTTCCCACACATGTTGTATCAAAGGGAAATGGAATTATACACCTCGGAAAGACTTCCAATGAAAAATGAAATATTCTCTATTAAACAGTTTCCAGTGAAATTCTCATGTGGCATTCTAGAACACATATTGGAAAAGGAAGTAGCTCGGAGTTCTGGAGACACCTGCAGGGCTTTACTCTTTTCATTTCTGATTTTAGCAGTACATTGAGTCTGTGTGACCCATGAGAAGTTATTCAACACTGTCTGGTTACTTTTCTCTTTACCAGAACACATGCAGGTTTCAGAGGGTCTGATGCACTCAAGGAGCCTTCCTGGCAGGGGACAGAATATCCTCAGCTCAATTCAAACCTCAGCCTAGAGATAATTAGAACTTGTTATTGTTATTTGTCACAGTAACTCATATTGCAGTAGCAGAGAAGATGATAATTTTACAAGGAAATATTTTCACCTACTAATTTTACCATATCTTTTTTGCCACAATTATCTGTGCATGATTTCAGTCTTGCAACAACCACAATAGCCATTGGTGTATACAACATATATTGTGTTATTTAAAATGAAATTAAAATGGAAACCACCTCTATGTTGATTATCATTGGCAATTATGGTTAAACAGATGATTAATCAATACAATACAGCCATGACTATCTATGATGCAACACTGAGATCTTTTTGAAACATGTCCCACATTGTGTGTGTGTGTGTGTGTGTGTGTGTGTGTGTGTTTACTATAGACACAAAATAGTCCAGTGTAGTTTTCTCCACAGAGTGAAAGGATGAGGATAAAATAAAAACAAGGAACTGTTATTTTTCATTATTAAATACATTTCTCTTTCTTATATATTTTTAATTACAGTTTTTAAATTTCAAACTATGAAAGAGGATAGAATCAAGTCTCTAAACTGCATAAAGAAAATCTTTAAGTTAATCTATTAATCCTAAAATAAACTTAGTAAACAATGGCAGTAAAGGATTTGACTGTTAGGACAAGGACATGGGAAATTGCTCCTCCCTTGAAATTAAAAGCAAAAGAGCAATTCATTCCCCCTGGCCTAGAGGAAAAGGAGTAACTGTAGCCCTTCTGATGCCTACTGCAATTTCAAGGTGTTTAGGGCTTGTCTCTACCTCTCCTGTGCTCGTTAGCAGGTTGCTAGGGTAATCCAAGCTTCACCGTGCCTCTTATCAGCACAGAAGCCTTTCCATTCTGCTCTTCAGGGACCACCTTAATGTTTCACCACTAATCAATTTCACACTGCCTTCCAACAGCTTGAAGCAGGAGATGTGAGGTTTCTAGACTTACCAACAAATCCAAAGAGATAAATGGCATCCGGCCATGAATCTCCATCCCTCATTTACAATCAAACCTGAAATAGTCAATTAAAGTTAGGACCCTCAAGCCAAGGTGTCTATAACTAAAAAATTTTACTCTTACCCTGTCTCCACAAGCTCCCCCACCAGCCCAGATTAGTACTCTTTGTTGGTCTTCTTTTGGAGTTCCTGTCCCCTCCAGGTCCTTCTGTTCTCTCCACCTCCACTCTTCCACAAGGCTCCCTGCACTCCACCCAATGTTTGGCTGTGGGTCTCTGCATCTCCTTTGATCCATTGCTGGGTGGAGCCTCTCAGAGGACAGCTACGCTAGGCTCCCACCTGTAGGAGTAGCAGAATGCTGTTAATAGTGTCAGGGGTTGGCTCTCTCATGAGATATCTCTCAGGTTGGGCCAGGCACTGAATGGATATTCCCTCAATCTCTGCTCTATCTTTATCCCTGCATATCTTGTGGGCAGGATAAATTTTGGGTAGAAGTTTCTGTGGGTGGGTTGGTGTTGCCCTCCTTCCTCTAGGAGTCTTGTCTAGTTAGAGGGTGTCTTCTTCAGTCTCCATGACCCTTGCTACTAGGACTCTCAGCTAGAGTCAATCCCATATCCTCCCAGGAGCCTACCCTGTCATAGGTCTCAGGGGTGATATAGCTGGGTTTTGAGGTAGAGCTATTACTAATTTAGTGCGAAAATGCCAAATTTATTCCCAAAGTGATTGTACAAGTCTTCACTCCCACCAGCATTGGAGGAATGTTCTCATTTCTCTACATCCTAACCAACATATGCTGTCACTTGAGTTTTTTATCTTAGCCATTCTGACAGGTGAATCTCAGAATCACTTTGATTTTCATTTCCCTGTAGGCTTAGATTCATCAACAGAATACTTTATTTAGGGTTCTTAAACACTTCGACCTCCCTTCTAACCCACCAACTAGAGGTAGGAGAAAATGAAAATTAATAGGGGTAAGGGGTTGTGAACCTTTTCAGATGTAGTTCCTTAGAGCGATTCCACTCTGAGTTGTCAGGATAACAACACTCCAGTCAAATAACAAACACCAAACAGCAATATAAATTTGTAGCAGTGGCATGATACAGCAGAAACAGCAAACTTGCTGAATTGACACAAGTCAGCCAGCAAACTCAAATGGAGTGCCACAAGTTCTCTGGTGTGTTTCTCTTTGCAAAGTGAAGACCAATGAAACCAGTGAGGCAATGTAAACTGTTACATGGTGTAGCAATGCAAAAGCATTGTGTCACTGTTTGTGAACTTCTACTCATCTCTTCTAGAGTCCACACAAGAATGTTTTTCAGCTGCCAAAAATGATGCCCCTTGCACAAGACAGCTTCCACAAAACATCACTTGTTCTCTCAATAGGGCTGTTTTCTGTTAACAAATAGTGGGAAAACATTCCAACATTTCATGCTTGGTATCAAAACAAAACAAGAAAAAAAACATTCACATGACACAATTGAGTCTTCAAAAAAACCTCTCATTTTATTTCCCTGATGACTAAGGATGTTGAACATTTCGCTAAGTGCTTCTCACCATTCAAGATTCCTCTGTTGAGAAATCTCTGTTTAGCTATCTACCTCATTTTTCTAATTAGATTACTTAGTTTGTTGGTATTTAATTTCTTGAGTTCTTAATACATTTTGCATATTAGCCCTTTGTAGGGTTCCAGGCCTGTTCTGTTGACAGTGTCTTTTGCCTTAAAGAACCTTTTAAGTTTCATGAAGTCCCATTTGTTAACTGTTGATCTTAGGGCCTGGGCTGTTGGTGCTCTGTTCAGGAAGTTCACTCCTGTCCCAATGAGCTCAGGGTTGTTCCTCACTTTCTCTTCTTATAAATTTAGTGTGTCTGGTTTTATGTTGAAGTCTTTGATCCACTTGAACTTTGGTTTTGTGCAGTGTAATAAATGTGGACCTATTTGCATCTTTCTACATGTAGACATCCAGTTAGACAGCACCATTTGTTGAAGATGTGTTCTTTTTTCCATTGTGCACATTTTGGCTCCTTTGTCAAAAATCAATTGCCCATAGGTGTGTGGGTTTATTTGCGAGTCTTCAATTTTATTCTAATGATCAAACAATCTGTTTCTATGCCAGTACCATGCCGTTTTTATTACTATTGCTCTGTAGTATAGCTTTAAGTCAGGGATGGAGATACCTCCAGAAGATCTTCTATTATATAGAATTGTTTTAGCTTTTCTGGGTTTTTTGTTTTTCCATATGAAGTTGAGGATTGTTCTTTCAGTGTCTGTAAAGAATTGTATTGGTATTTTGAAGGGCATTGCATCAAGTCTATCAATTGCTTTTGGTAAGGTGGCCATTTTTACTATGCTAATCCTACCAAGCCATGAGCATGAGAGATCTTTCCATTTTTCTTATATCTTCTTCAATTTTTTTCAGATACTTGAAGCTCTTGCCATACAGGTCTTTGACTTGGTTGGTTAGTTACACCAAGGAGCTTTATATTATTTGTGGCCACTATGAAAGGTGGTGTTTCCCTAATTTCTTTCTCACCCCATTTGTCATTTGTATACAAGAGGTCTACTGACTTTTTGTGTGTTAATATTGTATCCAACCACTTTGCTAAAGGTGTTTATTAGCTGTATAGTTTCTCTAGTAGAACTTTTTGGATCACTTATGTATACTATCATCTCAGCACAACTTTAAAGAGCTGATTGTCTTAATGTTCTCAGCATCATTCAAAAACCTACAGTATAAGACTCAAGATAATTCCTGCTGTGTACTACTAGAAAACTGACAAGTTAAATATTTCCAGTGTACAATGGAATTGTGGTGGTTTGTATGTTTATATGGTGGTTTATATGTAGCCCTTATATGTTTGAATACTTGATCTCTATTTGGTGGAATTATTTGAGAAGGATTAGGAGACATGGTCTTGTTGGAGGAGTGAGCTTTGAAGTCTAAAATTGCAATATTATTTCCAGGTAACTTTCTCTCTACCATATGCTTCTAAATCAGATGTAAGCTGGTACCAATCATGTGCTATTACCACGACAGTCGTGGTCATGCTCCTTTTGAAAGAATGTGAAAAACTTTAGTACCTTTGAGTAGGAAAGCAGTTGAATACTGTAAGCAGTACATAATAGCCCATCCTTGTAGAAGCCTGGAAGACAGTAGTACTGAGAGTAATGTGAACTATGGAGGTTTCAGAGGAGAACAATATTAGAAACTAGGCCAGAGATAACTCTTGTGTATTTTGGCAAAGAACATGATTGTTTTTGCTCTTATCTTAATAATCTTCTGAAGATAAATGTAAGACTTTGGAACTAATTTTCTGTCAGAGAAGAGTTCAAGACTTATTGTGCCTGGCATATGGCTATTAGTGATCAGTCTTATTCAGATCTACAATGAAAAAGAATAAGCAGAACAAAAATAAACACAAAATGTACAGTTTGAGGAGAAAAACATGATAGTGGGAAAAGAAAAAGTCTAAGGAACTACCTGTTCCTATGAAGCAACAACAAAGGAAAAATTATGAAAAAGTAATTTAAGGAGAGACCCTGGTTCTAACCACAGCAAGCAGGAGAACTTGGCAATGTTGACCAAGTGGTCATGAAAGTCACAAGAGTAAAGAGACTATAGAATCTTCATCATCAGTTAAGGAAAGACAATGAAGCCAGGCATATGTCAGGGGAATTCTGGCATGGAATACCAGAAAGGTCATTGCATGAAGCTATGAAATTAAAAGCTGAATTACATTGGAGACATTAAGATATTGGAGATGCCAGAGCCATGGGAAATCTAACAAGTAAAGCTGCAGGCAGGGAAAGGCACTGCCCCAAGACAGTAAAGTGTGTTATAGTTAGAAAAAATGGAAGAGTGGAGCCATCTAACCCTTTGACATCAGACATAGAACTAGCTACAGAATTTGAGATTTACCCTGCTGAGTTTTGATCTTGCTTTGGTCCAGTATTTCCTCCTCATTGTATTACCTTTCATCCATTTTGGAATGGTAATGTATATTTTGTACTAGTGTATGTTGGACCTGTTTAATTTCCTTTTTAATTCTACAGGTGTTTACTGTAAAAGTAGATGTGTAAAGTGAGAATATGACCACTCAAACGCATGGTTGAGGTCTTTATTGTAGATATGACTGGAGCACAGCCAGAGGCATCCAAAAGAGTCCAAAGCAGGGAGAGGAAGTCATAGACTAAAGGTGTCCAGCACATGGAACTGGTCCATGAGAGGAGAGAGTGGGGTGATCAAGAGATGAAGGGAAGAGAGTGTGGGCAAAAGAGGCCAAGAGAGGAAGAGACAAAAGAGAGCATGGCTAAGATGGAAGGATTATATAGGAGTCAGAAGCAGAGGAAATAGAAGGCTATGAACTGGAGAAGTTTAGGGTAGGGGACAGGGTCAGATGGTTAAAGTTAAGAGATTACTTCAAGTCTCAGAAGAGACTTTAGATGTTTAAAGTATGTTGAGACTGTAAAAGACTATGGGGACTTCTGAAGTTGGACAACATGTGTTCTGTTTTATGATATGGAGCCAAGAAGTGGAGTGCAGTGGCTTGAAGGAGAATACTGCCCCATAGTCTCATATGTTTGAATACTTGGTCCCCAAGTGGTGAAACTGTTTGCAAGGGTTAGGAATGTGGCCTTGTTAAAGAAGGTTAAAGGATTAAAAAAAACATACCATGTTTAGTAGTTTCTCTCTCTCTCTCTCTCTCTCTCTCTCTCTCTCTCTCTCTCTCTCTCTCTCTCCCTCCCTCCCTCCCTCTCTCTCTCTCTCTCTCTCTCTCTCTCTCTCTCTCTCTCTCTCTCTCTCTCCCTCATACACTTGTGAATTAGATATATAATCTCTGAGCTACTGCTCTAGCAGCACACCTGTCGACCTGTTGCCATGCATTCTGCCCTGACGGTCATGTACTCAAACCTTCTGGAACCTTGAGTACTCATTCAGTTGCTTTGTTTTATAAGTTCTCTTGGTCATGGTGTGTGTTAGATAATTTTATATCAAACTGACACAAGCTGGTCTTTTGAAAGGATAGAACCTCAATTAAGATTCAATTGTTGGGCATTTTCTTTATTTCCCCTGAGCAGGGGTTCTCTGTGTAGCATTGGCTGTCCTGAAATCTCTTTGTAGGCCAGGCTCGCCTCAAACTCACAGATATCCACCTGCCTCTATCTCCCCAAGTGCTGGGATTGCTGGTGTGCCCCACCATAGCCAGCTGTTGGGCATTTTCTTAATTAGTGATTGATTGGAGAAGACCCAGCTAGTGGTCCTGGGTTCAAAAAGAATGAAAGCTGAGAAATACATGATGAGCAAACTAGTAATCATGACTCCTTCATTCATTAGGTCCTGCCTCAAGTTTCCTGTCCTTACTGCTTTTGATGATATAAAATTATAGAGAACCATGAATGAAGTAATTCCTTTCCTCAACCAGTTGCTTTGGGTCATGGTGTGTCATCACACCATTAGTAATCCCAACCAAGACACAGTATCTCAAAAAAAAAAATGGTATCTCTCATCACAGTAATAGAAAAATAACTAAGACAGGCAGGAAGAAGTAGAGACAAGAGGACAGCAGAAAGACAAGTCTATAGTGACTATGTGTGACTATTCAGGCAGCAAACTGTCTCTGTCATATTCTAATTTTGGAAGCTGCTAACCTGTACTCCCTGTATACTCAGGTAATTAATTTTATTCCTTCTCAAGTCTCCAAAACACTAGGAATATAACATTTATATAATTCCTGTTTTTTTCATGGTTCTTCTTGTAGTAGGTAGTTTATTGTACATATGTGTAATAATATAAATGTATGTGTAAAAAGATAATATTAATAATAATAATAATAATAATAATAATAATAATAATAATAATAGGAAGACAAACACTAAGGTCTATTCTTCCATATCCAGAATGCAGCACTTGTGCTAGTGTCATTTAGCACACATGAAGTATATATAGCCCTATCTTTCAGGCCCTACCACTGATAGTATACACAGGGCATCATCTGGGGTGGCACTACTGAGTACCTACATATTTCCTCAGAAATATAGTCTACACTAAAAAGACATTCATATATACAATCATGTTCAGTATTGCAATGACACAAGGCTTCTATTATTATTAGCATCCAATTTTCTGGATAAATAGTGTAAAAAGAACATGAATGACAATTATTAACACATACAGTTGATTTGAAACTTGGGGTACTTGGCTCCAGAGACTGTTCCTAGGACAGTGAATGATGACTTACTTGACCAGAAGCTGGGTGGCCTCACTATGCCTTAGTTTTTGTTCAATGTTCATCTTCAGATCTTCACTGCCTCCTCCAACAGGCACCTGCCTTACTTTCTATTTAGCTGCTAGTGCCTGGGGCATCTAATCCATTGTTCTTTGCTTGTGAAGGCACCTACATGATATGGCTGCTGAAATAGAGCTTGGTTTCTAATCTTGGCCTTATGCTATGCTCTTAACCCAGGACTTTATATTTTTGTCTTGTATCCATTATCTAGGCTATAGTCCATCCTTTATAACATTTGATACACAAGAATCAATTGTATATAATCATAAGCATGTCTTTAATCTCTAATTCATAAAACAAATACATTATTACAAAAGTCTTGTGTTTTGATAAGCTTCCAGAATAGTAGAAAAGCTGAAGAGCTAAAAATAAACATTTCTTAAGTAACAAATCAAATGTATATTCTCCATGAGATGAAGATGATTAAAAGCTTTGAGGATCTGAATGGCAGCTAGCATGATGCAGCTCTGAGCTCTACTAGGCACTTTCACTGGAATTTATGATTCATCCGAGACTCAAGTCTTACAAGTTAGGACTCTTCATTTCGCACTGCTTCAAGAGTGATTGATTCACCTACTTTCCAAAAATGTATTTTCTACTGCCAAACCAGTATGTGGTGTATTTATTCAGTGTGTGCCATCGTGTGCACAGGCTAGTGAGCTAATAATTTATATATCTATATCAAATACAATGTCTTTAAGTAAAAATGCATATAAAGCAAGCTTATGATAAGTTGACAAAGTTTCTGGACCAGAGGCTTACCAGAACCTTAAGCTGTATTTTTCCTGGGAACAATGCTTATGTACTCACTAATGCAATGCTTACATCCATTATGCAGGGCATAATGTCCACAAATAATAGATATTGTTTAAAAATATCTAAGGGGATAACTGAATAACAGAAAACATGTATTTTAAAAAACACATTAACTAGCAAGAAAACTTTGCTTAGAAAATCTATAGTTCAAATAATAAATTCCTGAAGTCATAGCTTAGCCTGAGATTGATTTCATCTGCCCCTAGGGTATTCAGAAAGCAATCTGGCCCTTGGTGGCCTGCTGCTGCCTCGCAGAAGATGTGGTCTTGAAAACCCTCAGAAGACTGAGTGCCTAAATTATAAAGACCTGTGGAGAAGGCCTTGTAGTTTGTATCAGTCTCATTTAACCAGAAATGTCATGAAATTCATAGCCTGAGTTCAGAGCAAAAATTGATTTGGTGTCTTCTTGTGGGAACATGAATCTGGCTTTCAGCTACATGATCTGATTCTTTTCTTTGTGGTCAACAAACTAGGGGCCAAGATTTCTTGAGTCCATCCATCACACCACCGACCCATGGGTCTCCATTCTCTCCCACCTTCCTCTGTCCTTTCCTCTCTCACTCACTCCCTTCCCTGCTTTATTTAACTGAGAGTCATGGAGCAGCTAATATGTACATGGCATTCCTATACACACTACAAATGCAGAAAGAAAGGCTCCTGGCCTTCCAGGAAATGAACAGGACACTGCCACAGGTGGTGAGGGCAGAACAGCAGATGCCAGTGTCAGTCAAACTGTGAAGTCATGAAAAGAATGCAAGGCCCCAGATGGGAAGAAACAGTAAGTGTCCAAGGCACAGGAAATTAGTGTGTCTGGCACATGTTCCTGAAGCAAAGGTCCAAATGAGAACAGATTTCTGCCTAGCTTCAACTTAAATGTGTAATGTCATTCTGCTTATGGTTCTCCAGATTCACTGTGTGACAGTTTTTGATGGGTATAAATTTGGTAACGATTCATTGCCATGAAAAAACATGGAAACATGTCTTTTGTATTCTGGCCTTGAACGTAGCTGCAAAGGAATTCTGCTATGTCTTTCTCAATGCTTGAGGAAGGCACATGTTCTCATCAGAGTAAATAAAGGGTCATAAACACAAACCTCTGGGTCAGAAATCCTTTTTCTGTTTTAATTTAAGCTTGATGTCCCCTGTCAACCTCACATACATGGCATTTCATCTGGAAGTTTTAAATTTCATTTTATGTTCCTATGGTTACTTTTGTCTTATTTGAACCATGTTCTTTCAATATAGTACATGACTTGGAGTATAGAAGACTCTCTTCTATAAAAATGATATTTGCTTGTAAATGAGTTCATCTCTAAGGAATGTCTGAGTTCCCTGTAGTATCTAAGGCCAGTTTCTTATCATTCATCCATGCCTATTCTCTCTGCTCTTCTTAGTATAGATATTATCGTCATGATGCTCTGTTCGTGTCTTGCTTTTTTTCAGTTCTATGATATTCACCACAAATTTATTGACTTTTCCTTAGGTCCATATTTTATTACTTTTCTCCTTCCTATAGTTCTCTAGAGTGTGCATTGCTAGCATGGAACTGCTCCATGGTCCTGAGTTTTCCAGACACACTGCCCCAACCCCTTCCTGGTATGCTTCATCCCTGTTGGCCACTCTAGGGATCTCTATGGACACCATACACATGCTACAATGTGTGAACATATAGTACCAGAGGGTTCTCTGAGGTACTTCCCAGCACTATAATCTCAAGTTTAGAAATCCTTCTCTTTAAGTTCTTCCTTACCCTGGTTGTACAGAAGAGGCCTGGCAAAACATGATGACCATCAGGGCAACACTCACTCTCCCCAGGATAGCCACAGTCTAAACTCTTCCCCCAAGTTACAAAGGTCCTGTGGATGAGTTTCTTCTGTATATCTGTTCCCAACCAAACAGAGAGAGGAAAAGCAAGGATGACACATAATTCACCTTCTTCCAGTGATATGGGCAAAGACTAAAACAAAAAACAACAAAAACAAAAACAAAAAAAAACCCTTGGTGTAGCACATTTGAGGGGTGGATATAAAATGAAAGCACAAAGTTTTACTCCCTCAGTTTTTTACAGTTAAGGAAATTTTCTGTGTGGCTGGAGACAGTCTTAGTAGCCCAGGCTGACTTCATAGTGAGGGTCTTTGTGCATCGCCCTCCAGAGTGTGTGTGTTGGGTACAACTATTGTCCAAAGTAGGAAATACAAATGATAAGCAAACTGTACCATAAAGAAGGGAATTTGATGAATTTTATTTGCAAATGTACAGTTTTAGTTGCCTAATAAGTAACATCCAGGGGAAAAATGTAATCTTCTTTCTAGAAATAATAAATTTTTCCTAATAACTTTGTTACATTTATAATATATATATTTACCAATGATTTTTATAAGTAGGGAGTATGCATCTGTTTATATTATTACTGGATTACAACCTTGATAAGAAGATGTATATAGCACATAATTCATTTTTATAAGCCCTACAGTGACTTATCTTGCATGAAACCTTGATTGTAGTCAGGGTTTAAATCATGTCATTGCAGAAATTAAAGGACAAGTGAATGGATGTATGAATGGATACATGGATGGCTGGAGTGATGAGTATTAGAGTGAGTGGGTGGGTAAATGGATGGGTGGATTGGTAGATACATGGATGTTTGGAGGGATGGATGGATGGATGGATGGGTGGATGGATGGGTGGATGGATGGATGGATGGGTGGATGGATGGATGGATGGGTGGATGGGTGGATGGATGGGTGGATGGGTGGATGGATGGATGGATGGATGGATGGATGGATGGATGGATGGATGGATAGGTGGATGGATGGATGGATGGATGGGTGGATGGGTGGATGGGTGGATGGATGGGTGGATGGATGGATGGATGGGTGGATGGATGGATGGATGGGTGGGTGGATGAGTAGATGGATGGGTGGATGGATGGATGGATGGGTGGGTGGATGAGTGGATGGATGGGTGGATGGATGGATGGATGGATGGATGGATGGATGGATGGGTGGATGGATGGATGGGTGGATGGGTGGATGGATGGATGGATGGGTGGGTGGATGGGTGGATTTGTGGATAGACAGCTCTATAGATAACAAGATGAAGAGATAGTTTTAAATGCCTCTAGAGACTTAAAGTAAAAGAGAAAAAAATTTTTAAATGGAACTTAATATAATTATAAACTATTACTTGCTACAAAAATATTTTGTTTTGTGTTTGTCTAAACTTGTTAGCTGAAGTAGTCATAATTAGCAGCATTAGCAGTAATGAAGAGGATCTCACCAGTAACTAAGTAAATCATTTCTGTATTCATAATTAGTTCAAGACATATTTTATCAAGTTACAATCTCATACCTTATTTAAAAATTAAAACATTGCTTAAATAACTCAGTTACTTCTGCTCTTTAGCTGCTGGTGGGGTTTCCATGGAAGTTCCATGTTCCCTTCACTCTTGGGCTTCAGCCTGCTTGAAGCCTCTGTTACACTTATGACAGACTCCTTCCCAGAATGACTATGATTCTCATTGTAATTGTTCTCACAGATGCTATGTGTGGCATAACTAAGCTGTAGGAAATAACTACTCACCCTTCAGAATCAATAGTGGTTTAATACAGCAGAAAAACAATTAGCTAAATATCAGCCTCACACCTTAAGATTACTCTACCCTCTAAAAGATAGATAATGATTTCCTTATTGTCTACTGATATGAGCCCTGTAGTCATTGTTAAGTAATATTAACCAAAAGAAATAACCTAAATTGCTCAGAAATTAGATATAAGTGCTAATCGTCAGAGTCAGGGTATGTCTCACCCTCCTAAAGTTGACCACTTTAACAAGACTGCTACTTCAAAAATAACTTTAGTTTGAATATTTCACACTCTTTGACCTTAAACAACAGCACAACTTTCTGAGCCTATATTCTTATCATCAAAATAGTTGTATAAAGTTATGGTGTGTGTATGACATGTGTGCAAATGCTAGCATATAAGAATCATCAGTAATTAACTTCATTGATAGACTGCGATGAAGTCTGTCACTGCAATCATTGTCAGTGACTATAGCACTACGTGTTCTCCACACAGGATGTACCATTTTTTACCCATCGTCATTTGCCACTTTATAGCTACATTAGTTTTATCATTGTTGCGGCCAGTGAAGAAACACTTATTTTAGCTCACAGATGGAGAGGGTTCAGTTCATAGTTGCTTGACCTGGCATGCTAGGGACAGGAAGTAAAGGGAAAGGATGGGAGACAGGGGACAGAAATAACTTTTAAGGGTCCCAATGACCTAGTTCCTCCAACTTGACTAGATCTCTTAAAGTTTCAAGACCCATTAAGGACAGCACCACCAGCTGAGAACAGAAGATCCTGAGAGAAGCATACCATACCCAAACCCCAAACCAACTTCCATGTAAATTATAATCATCAAGTCTTCTGGAAATATTCGGTTCTTAAAGTATCAACCAAGAAAGCACATAACACAGTTGTAGCTTTGTCCAAAGTAGCTGGTTAGTGCATATTTTTTAAGTGGGTAAAGATATAGGCCATATTGTTTATTATAAAACATGAGGTGGAGGGGGGAGATGGTTCAACAGATAAAAGGCACGTGCTGCCAAGCCTGACAACCTGAATTCAACTCCCAGAACACACTGTCCCAGAGTAAGCTAATCCAAGCGTGGTCAGTAAGGAGTGGGCCCTGCTGAGCAATCGCTGCTGGATATTCCCCTTCCCTTACTCCTCTCTGTTTTCTTAACTCTGTAGCCCTCGCCTTCCTACTTCTTCTAAATTTATTCCAGCCTACAATGCATTAGTAGCCAGGCCTGACGCTTTGATCTTCTCACATTTATTTATTTACTTATTCCTTAATTGTTTAATTCTGTGTGGAGAGGTGGAGGCGCATGCTTTCCAAGGTACCTGTACTGAAGTCAGATGACAATTTGAAGGAGTAGGCTCTCTCTTCCTACCATGTGTGTTCTGGGAGTTAAAATCAGGTTGTCAGGCTTGGCAGCAAGTGCCTTTTACCAATTGAACCATCTTCCCACTCCATCTCATGTTTTATAATAAACAATGTTGTCTATATCTTCACCCACTTTAAAAATAATGCATTAATCAGCTACTTTGGACAAAGCTATGTGTGCTGCCCTCTAAAATCTGCCAGTGAGAAGGAACAATCTACATGTAGTCATAAGCCATATGGTTCTGTCTTGCTGTTTGCTGATGCTATAATAGAGTGACATGGATGAAATAATTTCTTTTTAAAGGAGGTGGGTATGGTGGATCACAAACGTAATCCCAGCATTTGGAAGGCTTAGAGAAGAAGTTTTTCTATGAGTTACAGACTAGCCAGGACTACAAAGTAAGACTCTGTCTCCAAACCAAAACATCTTGTGCCAAAATGACCAGGGTAATTTTTTCTAACATTTTGAGGCCCTGCCTTCACCCCTCAGTAGCACAAAAAGGGAAAGAGTTTATTTCTTATTGTTTGAGGGCCTGGAAGGTACTGTTATCTGTCATCAAGGTATTGGTATCTGTTAAGAGCCACCTTTTAGTATAACTTGGCAGAGGACGTCATACAGTAAGAAGACAAAAAATCTTGATTACTTTTCTGTTCCTGTGATGACCAAGACAACTTACAAAGTAAAGCATTTAATTGGGTTTATCATTTCAAAGAGCTAGAGTGTATGGTTTTGGAATAAAGTAACCACTAGGAATTTGCATCTTGACCAACAACTATGAGAAAGCGAGTGAGAGACAGAGAGAGAGAGAGACAGAGACAGACACAGAGACACAGAGACAGACAGACAGACAGGGGAAGGAGGAAGAGAGGGAAGGAGAGAAAGAGAGGGGGAGGGAAAGAGGGAGGGGCTGTGGAATGAGTGTTTTGAGACCTCAAGGCCAGCCTACACTGACACATCTCTTCCAACATAGCCATACTTCCTATTCCTTCCCAGAAAGTTCTGCCAATGGGGACCAAGTATTTAAATGCTTCGGGTCATTCTGACTCAAACCACCACAGCCAATAAAATCATAAGGCTCCACTCTCATAACTTATCTAAACCTAATGGCCTCCCAAAGGCCCCACCTCCAGATACATCAGTATATGAATTTGAAGATTACGTGTCAAAAACACTTGAACTTTCCCAAAAAAACATTCAAAACACAGAAGATAGACAACATAGCATTGAATCGGTAAACAAAGGTGATATTTGTTCACTCCTGCCTCAGCTAAAACCACATCCACAAACTAGAGAATCTGTATGAAGCAGTTGTCTTGGCAGCTTCGTTGTCTTTCCAGATCTCACCCAGCAAGTCCTTATGAAGACTATTAAGCATCTTTTAGTGCTGTCATCTAGAGCCATTTTGCCCAGTTTTCTAGGAGTTAGGAAAAGAGAGTCTAGCTTGTACAACAAGACCACTAAGGCTCATCACCCCTTGTGATTCCGTTGTTTCCTACACAGTATAATATACCAGCATTTAAAGGTACTTTCAAATCAAGCTCTAGAAACATGGTACAGTCTGAAATCGCCTGCTAACTGTTCCTCCATGTTGATTCTGTTTCTATTGAGGAAGCCACATTTTACAGCCATCTGAGAACATAGAAATGGTTGTGGAGCAATCACAGAGCTAATGATGGCAGGGTTAGTGTCACATGCATCTCTTATCTCCCTGCAGGAAGATTCCTCCATTATCACCTCTTTCATATTTTCATGGGCCTGAAAATGGTACCCCACTGAGAATGATTGTTTAAACCACAAAATGGTATCTAACTGCTGAGAACAGAAAGCTCAGGTCTCAAGGCAGCCTCACGGAGCAACACATGTAATTTGCTCTGAGCTGCTTGGCAAGCCCCTGAGTGTAGAAATAAGCTAGACCGTTGAAATGTTTTTATGCATATCTTTGTTATAGTTTTGTTTACATCAAAAGTAATGCACAAGGGAAGACAATTTCTCTGTAACTCAGCCAAGCTGTAGACATTTTCCTTCTGTACCCACCACTTTTGTGATCAGAATTTCAAGGGCTAATTCATCTTGAAGAAGTAAAATCAATGGTCCTTCTAGCCTGCCTAAACAGCGTGGAGCTTTGCAGGTACCGTTCTGTACCTTTGAGAATGTCAAGGAACTGGATCTACCAACTCTATGTACTTATAAATTATGAAGATTCTGCCCCATATCTCCCTGGCATCCTTTCAAGGCTGCATGGCCAGTGGTCTGGACAACACACACAGAAGCAGTCACTAGGGAGAACTGTGGTAGCAGAAGGATGGACACGTCCTTTCCTAAAACTCCAAGCTGGAGACTGAGTTTAACAAATTGTTTGATTTTAGTTTCTGGTTCTGGTTTTTTTTTTTTTTTTTTTTTTTCCCCAAGCACACTTTATTTATTCATTTGTTTATTTTAAAGCAAAGTTGAAATTCATTGAGGAAAAAACAGTTTGAGAATTTCATACATGGATAAAATGTGTTTGCATCTTCTCACCCCTCTGTCAACTCCTTCCAAGTCCTTTCAATCACTCCCTCTCAAATTCAAGATCTTTTATATCTACACTTGTGCGTGTATGTATATATGTATACATATGTGCATGCTCACAGTGATAATATATGTGTGTCTTTAGGTAAGATTATAAAATAAAAGGTTTCCCTATAGCTTCTCCAAAAAGTTCTTAGTGTTATTTTATCATTCATTTCTGCTCCTTCCTCTGTATTTTCCTCCTACTCCTCCCCAGTTAAATCACCCCATTTTTGAACTTTCTCCTCTCTCAGCACCTATCCCCATTTTTTCCTCCAGAACTCCTCTTCCCAATTCCTCACTGGCCCCCTTTATACTTTCCTGGCTTCTACTGATACTCCACAACACGCATTCAAACTTAATCTAGGATCCACAACAATGAGAGAACGTGTGGAATTTCTTTTTATTGGTCTGGGTTACTTTACTCGCTAAAATATAGTCTAGCTCCATCTCTTTACCTGTGATTTTCTTTTCTTTCTTTTTTGGTCTACAGCTAAATAGGATTTCATTGTATGTGTGTATAACAGTTTTATCACCCACTTATCTATTGATGAACGTCTGGCTACTTTCATTTCCTAGTTATTGTTAACAAAGCAGCAATCAAGTCCTTCTACAATAGGATATCACGTCTTTTGGGTATGTGACAGGGAGTGGTATAGCTGAGTCATATTGCAGTTCTATTTTTAGAACTATAAGAATTCTTCACGCTGGGCCAGGTGTGGCGGCGCACGCCTTTAATCCCAGCACTCGGGAGGCAGAGGCAGGCAGATCCCTGTGAGTTCCAGGCCAGCCTGGTCTACAAAGTGAGTCCAGGACAGCCAAGGCTAACACAGAGAGACCTGGTCTTGAAAAACAAAAACAAAAAAGAATTCTTCAGGCTGATTTGCATTGTGTCTGTCCCAAGAAGAGTGAGTGTGAGCTCTCCTTTTCCAGCATTTGTTCACACTAACATTCTACTGTTAATTATTTTCTTCACCTTAGTCATTCTGTCTGGGGTGAAGTGAAATCTCAGAGTTGTTGTGATTGGCATGTTCCTAATTGCTGAGGATGCTGGGAATTGTTAGCTATTTGTTGGCCATTTTATTTCTTCATTTGAGAACTCTCTGTTTATATCCATAACCCATTTTTAATTGGGTTGTTTTCTTGATTCTGTTTTTTTCAAGTTTTTACATATCCTAGTATTATCTTCTATTGGATGCTTAGCTGACAAAGATTTTCTCCAACTCTGTGGGCTTCTTTTTCATTCAATTGTGTGCTTCCGTGATCTCTTTCTCAGCAGATGTTGTATCTTAAATTCATTTTGTATACTATCATGTTGCTAAATGTGTTGTTCATTTCTAAAATTTTCCGTAAACTTTGGGATCTCTTTTTATAATATTATGTGACCTGAAATAGAGATAACTTTACTTCTTTTATTAATTATTTTGTTGTATCCTTTTAATTTCACTCTCTTATTGCTCTAGCTAGGGTTTCAAACACTTGGAAAGAAAGGGAGACTGTGGACATGCCTGTGGAGGAATGTCTTGAGTGGATGTAACAACTGTCAATAAAGCACTGTTTAGCCAATCAGCTGGGCAGAAGGACAGGAAATGGAAGGTAAGACTTCCTGGGGACAGGGAGGAGCTGGGAGTTGATCATTGATGGTTGAGAGTTGGAGGTAATAAGCTGCCTGAAGAGGTTCAGATAGGCAAGTGCTTTGGTTATGTGTAGATTATGAGGATTAAAGTGGTTTATTTTAGTTTATTGTTAGATTAGCAGCAGTTTATATTCTGCCCTGCGTAGTGCTTGCAGCTTTAAAAATACAATTCAGTCTCTTTGTGTCAGTTATTGGCTTCCTAGGCCAAACAGATACATTTAATTGTAACACATGCCTGCCTTGTTCCTAATTTTAATTGGATTACTTCCAGTTTTTCTCCATTGAGGATGATTTTGGCTATGGGGTTTGTCAGCCTTATTGTGTTGGTGTATGCTTCCTCGAGTTCTGGTTGTAATTCTTTAAAAATCTGGCCAAATTTGCTATGAATACATCTGGACCTGTTGATGTTGCTGGAAGACATTTTGCTGGCACTTCCATCTCCTTATTTGTTATGGGTCCATTTAAGTTGTTTATCCCCACCTGGTTTAATTTGGTTAGTTTATATGTCTAAAATTTTTCTATTTCTTTTTATATCTTCCAGTTTAGATTTTAAGTATTCTCTTGTAAATTTCTAAAGTTCTCTGGTGTTTGCTGTAATATTTCTCTATTCATATATAATTTTATTGTTTTTGGTCTCATATTCTTTATTTAATTTAGCTAAGGCTCTGCCAATCTTGTTTTTCTTTTTCAAATAACCAGCTCTTATATTCATTGAGTCTTTGCATTTTTGTTTTTTGTTGTCATTTATTCTATTAATTCTTGCCCTTGGTTTTTATTATTTCTTCTTATATAATAAGTTTTAGTTTGTTTGTTCTTATTCTTCCAAGGTCTTGAATATTTTATTAATCTATATGTTCATTTTAATATAGGCACCTAGAGCTATAAATTTCCCTGTGAAAAGACTGATTTTATTGTATACCATATATTTTGATATATTATGAAGTTTTGTTTTCCATCTATTTGAAGAAATTTCTTTATACTTCCTTCTTAATTTCATCTTTCAAACTTTCATCAGTCATTAGTGTGTTGTTTAGTCTTCATGAATTTCTGTAATTTCTAGAAATTCTTTTGCTTTTAAGTTTCTTTATTTGTTAATCTCTTTATAGCTTGATCCCAGCCCACTCCCTCCTCTCCTCACAGCCCTGCCCTCAGATCCCTTCCTCCCATTTACTTCTCTCCTTTTTCTCAGGGAAGAGGAGGCCCCCAATGGGTATCAGCCCCACCCAAGCACCTCAAGTCACAGCAGGTCTAAGAGCTTCCTCTCCTACTGGGGCCTGGCAGGCAACAGAGTTGGAGACAGCCTCTGTTCCCATTGTTAGGGGCCCTACATGTTCACCATATATGTGTAGAGGGTCTTGGTGGTGCCCATGCTTCTTTTTTTTTTTTTTTTTTTAGTTCAGTCTCTGTGACACCTCATGGGTGTAGATTAGTTGATATTATAGTTCTTCTTGACCCTTGACCCTTCTGGCTCCCTGTATCCTTCCTCCTACTCTTGAATAGAACTCCCAAGCTCAGTCTATTGTTTGGTTCTGTCTGCTGTTGGATGAAGCCTCTCAGAAGACTCTTGTGCTAGGCTCCTATCTGCAAGCATGGTACAGTATCACTAATAGTGACTGGGTTGGTTCTTTCCCATGGGGTAAGTCTCAAGTTGGGCCAGTCATTGGCTTGCCATTCTCTCAATCTCTGCCCCATCTTTACCCCTACACTTCTTGTAGGCAAGAAAAATGTTTGGAATTAAGGTTTTATAAGTGTCCCCTTCCCTCTGTTTAAGTCCCACCTGGCTAGAAAGTACAAAGTCCCTTTAGGGTCACAGCTCAGCTCCCAATTCTGTTCTGCAGCCCTGATCAATCAGTAGTAGCTTGATTACAATAAATTTTTGTCACCTGCATTGACCTGGTGTTTGAGTTATGTTGAATTTAAATGGAACCCATAAAAAGACATGGTGTCTATGGGGAAAAGAACAAAAAGGAAAACAAAACTGAACAGTAATAGCCCTGCAAATATGATGGTTCTTTCACATTATTTGAGCAGTGAATTAGTTTTCATTCTTTTTTTACATTTTTGTCCAAGATACTTCACATATAGCTACTGTGTAACCCTAGCTGTCTTGGAACTCTATGTAGACTAGTGTGACCTCTAACTCACAGTAACAGGAAACCCAATTATGCCTTCTCAGTGCTGGGATTAAAGACATGTACCCCATGCCTGGCTACATACGTTTTCTGATGAGCATTTCACTCTGGAGATAGATAGATAGACAGATACACACACACACACACACACACACACACACACGTATATATGCATACACTCTCTTCCCTCCTTCACACAAATTTAATATCCTGAAGATAATGACAATTAAGCTAGGAGGGAAGCCTACTATGACTTTTTTTATGCTCCAATAAATACAATGTGCCTGCAGTCATAAATTTAAGAAGCAATGTCATTTGTTTAAGCTTTTTGTATGTCTTTTTCTCTTGCTTAAGGCTACTTACTTGGGGCCCTGTAAACAGCTTGTTTCATTTAATGGCTACATAATCAGGCTACGTAATCACTGTTTTAAAAACAGAATTAGAATAAAAGGCATTGCCCTGTAATTATGCTTTGGCTTCTTCCTTCCCTTTGGTCTCTCACCCTTCACACCTGCCATTGGCATCTTGGCTGAAGCATCCCTGAGGGCTTGCAGTTCACTGACCTGCATGAGACATACCCAGAGTCCTGATGATCTGAGAGTCTGTGAAGCCAAGGGGAAAATATTCAACCTAGACCCTCTAGGACAAAGAGCAAACTTTTACAGCTCAGACCACAGAAAGGGGTCAAAGGCCTGTCACTTCAGCCAGCCCTATGTGACACCTTTGCCACTTGGCAGAATATGAAGCTGCCTTCATATGCCCAGGATAGCCCTCAGAGCACCCACCACTTATGTTTCTTTTCTCGCTACAGCTTAAAATAGAAATTTTAGAGGTCCAAGATAATAGACCTTCTGATTTCCAAATCCAGCATTACAAACAGGGGACTTGAATCAGCAGAAGAGGGTAGTGGGACTCATCTGATATCCTCAACAGCAGCAGCATGAAGGGTTAAAGGAACTTCTCTTTTATGTTTTGTTTGCTGACTGTGCCTCTTCTTTCCACATCACTTCAAACACACCTTGTTTGAACAAACACTCCTGAAGACAGCTTCCTTTGAGGGCAAACATTTCACTGAATTCTTTATCATATGTTTTTTTCAACTTCATTTCTTCCTTTGAATTAATAGAATCTGCTTGTAAAGGTAGAAGCCCAGATAGTTAGAAAAACCATTTCACTTACAATCACACAATTTATGAGCCCAAAGTATCTGGATAATGTTAGTCTCCCGAGACCAATGTGAACAGACAAAAGGCAACAGCAGTAACAATGGTACAGCAACACTATGAACTTTTAAGATTCAAAGAAGGATAAAATGCTTTTACTGGCCATGAAAGACAATGATTTAGTCATTGAACCAGAAGGTTGGCAGAGAATATAAAGGCTTGAGTGTGTGCATTTATATGGGAAATAGTCTAGTTCATTTAATCCACAGAGAAAATTTCCCTTAATCCATTTGGAAATTTAACTACTGACTCTTCTGATGTTAAAATCAACATTATATCTCCATGATAGAATTAATAAGCTTTCTATCCTTGGAGAAGAGGTATTGTGTTTAGTACTTGGGAGAGCAGCTAAATACTGCAGAATAACTGTATATGCCATTACCAGCTTGTTTCCAACTTCAGACAGGTGCCAGCTGCATTTGTTGTTGAATGAGACTGAAGAGGGAAATTGAGAAACGTGGATGATCACCTTTATGTGTGCCAACTACTTAAGTGGTCCCTCTTGGGCTTGGCTCTCTGGGGCCACTTCTCTGGCCACAACATACTACCCCAGCCTCCACCATCACCATCACAGCACTCTCTCATTCCACTGTAAGAGTGGAAAGCACTGGTGACTCATAGAAACATTCCTACAAACCCCAAATGTCCCTGTATACTATTTCTCATTCATCAAGTGTCAAGGGACTAGCAGGCTGACTACTACTACTCCCAGACCTTGTGTCTAGGACACTGCACAAAGGAGGCCAAGTAGACACCTGGGGAAAAAAGAAAGGAATATTTTGCATAGAGGTCAGGGACAAAAACAGGCCATTTAAGCAAATACACTCATTCGATAAATGAAAAACAGCTCAGCAGTCCAGTGACTGCCAGAGATCGCATGTTGGTAGACAAACAAGGTTTCTGAACCTCTGTCTAGGCATTTTACATCCCACCCCATGCACAGACAGGCATAGATGGTTCTTGGTGTAGGCAACTGGCAAATGACATTTCTGTTTCTCTCTACCAGAGTTCAAACCCAGTTGAGAAGTGAGTCAACTAAGAACACACAGATTGAAGGTTGTGTATCCAGTACTAAGTCCTGTAATTCCACATGTGTATCTAAGAAGCCTACTCATACCCACTGGCGCTCTCACTTGAACAGCCCCACCTGAGGGAAACTTGAGAACCAAAAAGTGCACACACTCAGCCAGGATAGTGGGGAGACCAAAGATGTCAAGGAATCCTTAGTGCTTTCTGACGTTTAATATGCTAGTTCCGCCCCATCACTGTGCACAGCTCCCTGCCCATGTGGTGGCTCAGTGCTCCACTGGACAGAAGGAAGGTCATCCCTGATCCTCAAGTAGACATCTCACTACCCAGAAACTGAAGCTATAGACTGTGCCTGGGTGTGAGCTGTGTCTCAAACCCCCAGGATGCTCCGCCATCACACCAGAGCACACCAGCAGTCACACCACAGTGAAAGTCAGGAACTACAAAACAGAGCTGCCTACCTAGGTGCATGTGAAACCTACCACTATGACTGTGTAAGCACAGACATCACTAATCAAGTCAGAAATCGTTTGAGGAAGTTCTTACAATAGGGAAAAATACTGCACTTTGGGGGAAGAAGTCTAGAGGTGACACCTGACTCTTAAAAAGGATCAATAGATTGAGCTCACTTGGCACAAAAAAAAAAAAAAAAAATGATGAGCTGCTGTAATCCAATGAGATTGGGCCCCTATATATCACCAGACCATGCTTGTAGCACTGGCACCCTTACACTGGATGCATTTGACAATGGCAGTATGAAAGTCACCTGCCAGAGAGAGTCTCCACACCTACAATCTTCAAGGCAGACTCTCGCATGGAAGCCGGAACACTCGCCAGTTTCTCATGCCTCTACCATAAAGAGAGGATGTAGGAGGGAGAGTGGGTAGATATATAAGGAGGGACATGCATTTCAGCCAAGATCGGGCTAAATTAATAAATGCTTCATTGTGAACCAAGATAGTCTCTCACCTTAACTTCTAGGATCGCATACTAAAGGCTTGTCATCTCCCAGCTACCTAAAATTCCAACACAAAACATTAACATAATGGTCTATAAAGAGCTATTGAAAGGAACATTTACACACTGTTCGAAAACATTAATTTGCAGAAAATATTTTTTCTGTTTGTTTCAGCAAATCGCTTTTTATAAAGATGTTCACTTGAAGGCTTAAAAGAATAGTCAAATGAAACTGGACCCATATTTGTCACCTTGCACAAAACTCAAATCCAAGTGGATTAAAGACCTCAACATAAAACCAGAGACACTAAGCCACTTAGAAGAAAAAGTGGGAAAGAGCCTGGAACATATTGGCACAGGAGACAACTTCCTGAACAGAACACCAACGGCCCAGGCCTTAATGTCAACCATTAATAAATGGGACCTCATGAGGCTGAGAAGCTTCTGTAAGGCAGGAGACACTGTCAAGAGAACAAAGCGACAGCCTACAGACTGGGAAAAAAATCTTCACCAACCCTACATCTGACAAAGGTCTAATATCCAAAATATATAAAGAACTCAAGAAATTAAACACCACCAAACCGAATAACCCAATTGAGAAATGGGGCTTGGAACTAAACAGAGAATTCTCAATAGAGGAGTATCAAATGGCTGAGAAACACTTAAAGAAATGCTCAACCTCCTTAGTCATCAGGGAAATGCAAATCAAAACAACTCTGAGATTCCATCTTACACCCATCAGAATGGCTAAGATCAAAAACTCAAGCGACACCACATGCTGGCGAGGATGTGGGGAGAGAGGAACACTCCTTCATTGCTGGTGGGAATGTAAACTAGTACAACCACTTTGGAAAGCTATCTGGTGCTATCTCAGAAAAAATGGAAATAGGGCTTCTTCAAGACCCAGCTATTCCACTCCTTGGAATATACCCAGAAGATGCTCCAGCACACAACAAGAAAATTTGCTCAACCATGTTCATAGCAGCCTTATTCATAATAGCCAGAACATGGAAACAGCCTAAGTGTCCCTCAGTAGAAGAGTGGATAAAGAAACTGTGGTACATATACACTATGGAATACTACTCAGCTATTAAAAACAAGGAATTCCCGAAATTTGTGGATAAATGGATTGAGCTAGAAATGATCATAATGAGTGAGTTAACCCAGAAGCAGAAAGACTCAAATGGTATATACTCACTTATATCTGCATACTAGCCCAAGGGGCATGTCCCATGAAAGCCTTCACTTACCAGGAAACTGGGACAGAGGGGAAGGCATCCTATTGGGACTCTAAATGAGAGACGCATGGGAGAATAGTAAAATAAAAGGATACAGATGGTCCTAGAAATCTACAAGTAGAACAATATGATAGGCAGACTTGGGCCCAGGGGTCCCGCTCAAACTAAGGCACCAGCCAAGGACAATACAGGAGGTAAACTTTAAACCCCTTCCCAGATCTAGCCAATGGTCAGAATATTCTCCACAGTTGAGTGGAGAGTGTGATATGACTTTCTCACGTACTCTGGTGCCTCACATTTGACCATGTCCCCTGGAGGGGGAGACCTGGTGGCACTCAGAGGAAGGAGAGCTGGTAGCCAAGAAGAGACTTGATACCGTATGAGAATATACAGGGGGAGGCAATCCCCCTCAGGAACAGTCATAGGGGAGGGGAATAACGGGAAAATGGGGGGGGGAGGAATGGGAGGATACAAGGGATGGGATAAACATTGAGATGTAACAAGAATAAATTAATAAAAATAAATAAATAAAATTAAATAAATAAATAAATAAATAAATTGGGAAAAAAATAAAAATAAAAAAATAAAAGAAAAAGAAAAAAAGAATAGTCAACACCTGTTCCTCGTTTGTACATGAAAAAGACTAAGTGAAAATGTCTAGTGCAACATAGTCTGATTTCACCAGAAAATAACTCCTATTAGAGGTAGCCTTTTTAAAGTATTTAATATTTTTATTACAAAAATAGCAAGTGTTCATTAAAGACAATTTGAGAAACATCCTCTTAAAAACATGATGAGTAATAGTCTGCCACTATTCCTGTTTAGTTACAACCAAGTCTAAACTTATAAGACTTTATAATAATTTCATAAACCAGCTTTTGTATAACCTTCAGGTTTTTCTGTGTCCTGCATTTGCTTTCCTCACATAGTCCTGGTGATAGAGACGGCTGATTTCCACTTCTAAGACAGATGTGTTTCCAGGAAGTGGTGAATCCCAGAAATGTAGTAACACAGGGGCCAAGGAACTCTGTTTAGGCCTATGATATATGATCAAAGCAAATTTGTCCCCTTCACACCTGGTACATATTAGCTTCCACAATGGACCTTCTAAGTCATTGCTCCTTCCCATTTTCCTATTCTGTTGTCAACACCAGGCTTGCCATAGATGCCACTCACTGAAAGCTCCTTCAGTCTGACTGCCTGGGCCCTGGCTATATGGAGCCATCCCAAGCCCAAGAACTGATAAGAGATGAAGCTAAGGGTTGGCCCTCTGTTGCAGTGTTAACCAGTAGAATGGCACATGCAAAGACACTTGGAGGTTAACATGCCTGCAGGACACAGGGGCTGCTTCAGCGGTATTTGAAGTGCTACAGTGACTTTGTCAAATCAATGAAAGGGGTGTTTGTCATTAGGCAGCCTTCATTTCATAAGGAAAACTAGAATCAGAGAAGCATGCAAATGCTGGGGCCCTTTTCAGGTTACAATTATTTGACTATCTTAAAAGTTAAGTGTCATCTCTTTGTCTGTCTCCCTTCCTCTCCCCTAATGCAGCTGTCCTGGGACTGACTGATTAATATCAGTAACTGAGGACAGACAGAGTTCAAGCCAGGTACAATCTCAGTCAAAATGCAATGGTATTGAATTTGTGGTGCACTTATAACAGCAAGATCATTTGTAGCTCTCCTGAAAAAAAACATAGACCAAAGTTCCACAAGGGCCCCTCTATGTTATCACAGCACACATAGCTCTGGGCGTGGTTCTGCCTCCCACAGAACCTGCATTTCACTTGAGCGGCATGCCCATCACCTGCTTTAAACTTCTTCTCTGAAGTCCAGGAAAACATATCTCATAGGCAAAAATCTCTTACAGAAACAACTACAAAGTCTGGGTTTTGTTTCATTTTACAGTGTGATGGCCACCTTTCACACAGCTATACTGAAAGGTATGGCTACAAGTAACACTACTTATTCATCTCAGATTATCCAGGCCACATAGAGTTACAGCCAGTAAACTGGACACTGATCTCCAGCTACAGCCAATCCACCAAGCCTTGCAGTCCTGCCCTGTTCTTAAACGCAGCAAAAGCATTTATCCAACACACACACACACACACACACACACACACACACACACACACACACACACGACATTCTTAAGCCAAATTTCTGGGACTGAGGACTTTGGCACTAAATAAACACAATGATTATTATTTCACAAAAAGGAAAAGGAAAGAATAAACCCACAGGCTCCTATCTCCCTCCTTCCAGAGAGAACAGGTTGTAATTACTTGTCACAGACTGCATAGCTTAAACAAATGACTAAATATTTACTTGAAAAGGACATTTCAGTAAAAACCGTAAACAGCAGACACCAAAAGACGTTTTCAATCATTGCATCACTATTTTTTAACTTATTCAGAAAGTAATTAATTGAGTGAGTTCACCCAGAAGCAAAAAGAGACAAACGGTATATACTCACTTATATCAAAACACTACTCCAAGAGATACGTACCATGAAAAACTTTACTTACCAAGAAAGTGGGTCAGAGGAGAGGACATCCAATTGAGACTTTAGGCAAGAGTAGCATGGAAGAATGGGGAAATAGTAGGACCCACAGGGTCCTGGAAACCTACAAGAAGAACTTTATGACAGGCAGATCTGGGTTCTGGGGTCCTCCTCAAACTAAGGCACCAGCCAAGGAGAATATAGGCAGTAAGCTTCGAACCCCTATCAAGACCTAGCCGACGAACAGGATATTCTCCACCGTTGAGTGGAGAGTGAGATCTGACTCTCACATGAACTCTGGTGCCCCTTTTCTGACCACGCCCCTTGGATGGGGAGGCCTGGCGGCACTCAGAGGAAGGATAGCAAGTTACCAAGAAGAGACTTGATATTCTGAGAGCATATATAGGGGGAGGAGGTCTCCCTCAGTCACAGACATAGGGGAGGGGAGAAGGAGGGAAGTGGGAAGGAGGGGAAGAATGGGAGGAAACAGGGGAAAGGCTAACAATCGAGATGTAATATGGATAAATTAATAAAAAAGCAGAAAGCAATTATTTGGAAAGGGTATTCTACTATAACTCAATTATCTTTCCAAGCACAGATGTCGTCAAAGTCCACAAAGGTCCATCCAAATAAAAGAGCAATTTAAAGGTGTGTGTGTGGCCATTCAGTATCGCAAACTGAAATGACTAAGTGTAAGTGAGCAGTTATCTGTGAGCAAAGACTGTCTTGGAGGAAGAGAAGGAAAGGTGTGGGACAGATGTTACAGAAGAGTAGGAGAAATGTTTCCCGCCCTGAGTGTGGGTTGTGAAATATGTCTGCATATGTCAGATTGTATCAAACTATACGCTCCAGATATGTGCAGGTTATTGTAAGCAATTACACCTAAGTGGCACAGGTTTGTTGTTTTGTTTTTTTTTTTTTAATACCTTCAGAACTTCCCTGTCTGCTCAGAATAAAATCCAGTGTGCTTTATTTGGCTTGTAACGTGCAAAACAATCTTGTCTTCGTGGTTTCTTACCCATCTTTATCTTTGCCCTCTTTTTTTCATGAATATTATTTTCCTGATCTTCAATAGAATAACCATCTTCCCATTACATGCCTTTTATTATCATGTGATTTTCATCTGCCTGGAATATGATTTACTTCCCTGATTCTGTTTCTTTTAGCTCTGATGTCAGAGAGAGAGGTTCTCTCTCTTATGGCCTACCTTAAGCAAGCTCCTCCCAGCGCTTTTATTTTTTATGTACGTGTGTATGTGTGCACCTATTTATGTGGCTGCTCATGTACATGGTGAATTCAGGGAGGTCAGAGAACACTCTCAGGTGTCAATCAGTCTTCAATAACCTTGAACATTTGTCTGGAGACAGGTTTCATCATTCAAGTGGAATTTTACCCTGTAGGATAGAGTAGCTGGCCTGCAAGCTTCCAAGGTTCCCTCTGTCTCTGTCACCCATGTTGCCATAACTGGGACTATGGACTCATGCCACTGTGCTAGGATTTTCTCTGTAGAAACCTAAATTCAAATCTTCATGTTTGTAAGGACATTGCCTTGGATTGAGCTATCAAGCAGACACCATTATTTTTTTTTTCTTCATAATATTTAGTCATGACACTAAGAATGTTTGGCATCCCATTTCTTCAAACTGAATTGGGTCTGGATAAATTACAACACTAAAAATAGACTACATTAAAGGATATCAAGGGGATGCAAATTGGAAAGGAAGAAGTCAAAGTATCCCTATTCACTGATGATATGATAGCATAGTATACATCAGGGACCACAAAAAGTCCACCAGAGGACTCCTATAGCTGATAAACGCCTTCAGCAAAGTGGCTGGATACAAAATTAACTTCTAAAAAACCTAGTAGCCTTTTTTATACAAGCGATAAACAGGCTGAGAAAGAAATTAGGGAAACACCCTTCATAATAGACACAAATAATATAAAGCATCTAGGTGCAATTCTAACCAAACAAGTCAAAGATCTGTATGGCAAGAACTGCGAGTCTCTGAAGAAAGAAATTGAAGAAGATACCAGATTTTAGACATGTAGTACAGGATAAACATACTACAATTCACATACCCAAAGAAGACAAGTAACAAGGAAGACCCAAGGGAGGATGCTTAAATCTCTCTCAGAAGGGGAAATGGAATAGACATCAGAAATGGTTGAAGAGATGGAACAAGGTAGGAGAGGGAGTGCAGAGAGAAATGAGGATGGAGACCAGACCTGAGGAGAGTAGGGTGGGAGAACAGAGGGTTTAAAGAGAGAAGAGAAATCATTGGTAGGGTCATCTCTGTGGCCTTCTAGAGACCCGAGACAGGATAGGCTACTGGAAGGATATGGGGGATGACTCTAGCTGATACTCCTAGTGGCAAGAAACATGGAGACCAAAGAGGACACCTTCTAACTAGGCAGGAGTCCTAGTGGAGGGAGTAAATGCCAAGCCACTCACAAAAACTTTGGACCAAAATTTGCTCTGCTCACAAGATGTGCAGGGATAAAGATAGAGCAGAGGTTTCAGTAATGCCCAACCAATGTCTGGCCTAACCTGAGATCCACCCCATGGAAGAGAGCAACCCCTGACACTTAATGGTACTCTGCTCTGCTCACAGACAGGAGACTAGCAGAGCTGTCCTCTGAGGAGCTTTACCCAGTCGGGGATCCAAACAGATTCTGAGACTCACAGCCGAACATTGGGAGAAGCATAGGGAGTCTTGTGGAGAAGTGGGGTTAAGGATAGAAGGACCTGGATGCAACAGGAGCGCCACAAGAACACAAACAGAGCCAACTAACCAGGGCCCAGAGAGGCTTGTGGAGACTGAAGCACCAACCAAGGACCATGCATGGACTGGATGTAGGTCGCCTACACAGATGTAGCCAATGTGGGTCCCTTAGCAAGGGGAGTGAGGGGAGGTGCTGTCTCTGACATGGACTCATTTGCCTGCTTTTTGATCATTTCCCCCTGGTGGGGCTGTCTCACCAGGCCACAGAGAAGAAAATATGCTCAGTCTTGATGCAACTTGCTGAGCTGGGTGGGTTGGTTGTGGGGGGTTCCCCTTTTCTGAGGAATAGGGGAGGAGGGATGAAGTAGAGGGAGAGTGGGGCCAGGAGGAGAGGAGGGAGCAAGCTATGACTGGGATGTAAAATTAATTAATTAACTAAAGAAGATACTACATTTTTAGATCCAGATTGAATAATCTGAGTCCTGTGTCCTACGTGTTCTGTGTCTTTAGCACTACAGGCTTAGCTTCGACCTCTGAGAGCCATTCAGTGTTGACAGCAGCAGCCCATATTGTCTTGGGAGTCATTTCAACTATCCTGACAAACCATTCAAAAGATTTCTTATGCCTGGTCCAGGGGCTTATAACAGTCTGGTTCTTAAGGGGTGTGTTATTTGTTTAAGTGTAGTTTGTTTAAGCTACATTATATGTATAAGCACATACACATATATGCATTGTTTTTAATTTTAAGTAAATATTAAATAATATGACTCCTTGAGGTTTTATTAAGCACTGCTAGTGCCAATTGTCCTTCCTGTGGTCTGGTTTCTATAGTACCAGGATAAACTATGCAAGTTGCCAAGGAAGGAAGCAAATAGAATTCCTATCCAGCTGTGACATCTATGAGCTACAAATGAGCAGCAGAGCAAGATATCCATAATGCTGAAATATTGGCAATCACAGGTTGGTATAACCAACAGCTGTCTAATTGAACTTAGCACTGTCTCAACAGGAGGGAAATCATGCCTGGTACTAGAAACGTAGCCAAAGTCCTGGGGCTAGTGAGATTTTAGAAGATAATCTGCTGTCCTCACTTTGCTAGACTGGCACAAATCCTTATTTATATTCTAAATCTTATCCATATATCTACAAGTAAGTGTTGCTATCATCTCTCATTAAAGAAGTTTTGTTTCCCACAGCAAGCAGTGGCCATTATAAAAACTACAATGGACACAATTCAGGTATCAATGGATTGTGGGAAGCCTATTCCCAATAGATATATATTCAGCACAGCCTCTGCATATATGGTTCAATGAACATCCCAGAAAAAGGCACAGAAAGATCACAAGAGCCAGAATGACAGGAAATCTACTGTGAAATTGCTTCTCTTAGAAATAGTTGCATAGCCAGGTGATGGTGATACAAGCCTTTAATTTCTGCCCTTGGGAGGCAGAGGCAAGTAGAACCCTGAGTTCAAGACCAACCTGGTCTAAAGAGTTTCAGGAGGAAGAAAAGGAAAATTAATAATTGCATAACCAAGACCTAAAGAATATTAATAGATAGGTTAACATGGAAAGGAGGAAATTTCATGAGGTCCCATGCCTACACAAAGAACTCTCAGCTGAGGAATGAGAAAGGAGGTATTAGTCTATCCCAGGCATTACTGCTCAATTGATTACCCAATACGAAGTGGTCTGTCCTGAAACCATGTATATACATAAACAACAAAAATACACTCAGTATTTATATGTTTGTGTGTATATGTGTAACAATAATAATCAAAAAAGAGATATTAATTTGAGGGCGGAGAAGGACCCAGGATACATTTGGGTCAGGGAACATGGAAGAGGCTGGAGGGAAGAAAAGGAAGAATGCAGTGATGTGTTTATATTTTAACTGAAATGTATTCTTAAGATTAAATAATTAGATGATAATTATATGAATTTAATCAGCAGAGAGACACAAGAGTATGGAAGAAAGCAGGGGTGGGAATGAGGGACAACCAAAAGGGCTTATATATGTTTTGAAAAATATATGGACGACTATTATCTCACTACCCAATTAACAATACAATTGGAAGGTGGTAGAACACATGTATATCAAAGAAGAAGGAAGAATAGTGGGGGATAAACAATGGAGCAGGACTGTGGAGAGGAGGGAGTAGTGGGTGGCTTAAGCAAAATTAAGAATTGTTTTAAAAAAGACTTATGGAAATCCACTAATCAGTAAACTAATTTCAAAATATAACTATTTTAAAAAAAACAGTTTAAATGGAGATACCCTACATGAGTGGACAGCACCACTCCCAGAAGACATGAGTTACTAAATGAAAATCTCAGCATAAGATATAGGATAACTTCTTTCAAATTATTATCAGGGAAGCCCACAGAGGTACATCTATGCATATATTATTTTCTGCATTTTTTACACTTCAATGCTTTGTAATTTTAATAGTGACTAGAAAATTGGAACATTGCATATAACATACTCTTCCTAAGAGAAAACCTTGAAGATGAGAATGCTCAATGCTAGAGAAAATTTAGAACGTTGATATCAATCTCATTCAACATATAAAGTAGCCGATCTTTTAGGCTCCAATATGGTCTCTAGATGTCTCACCTGCTCTGGCTCCAACATGGAAACTGACCATGTTTTCCCTGCTGTGTATGCCCAATGCTTGATATTTGTCCTAAGGATAAAACTGAAAATTATTTTTGTAACAGTAAAGTCCTTTAAACATTTGTCACCATCCTTTCTTCTTTTGCTACCCATTCTCAACCCATGATGGGACTGAAGGCACACCAGGTTTCCCTAACTCTCCAGCACTTGTCCTTCTCCTTGATGGCGTCATGTTTGAGAAACCGCAGTTGCCTTTTCTGAGCCTGTTGTTCTTGTCCTACATCTACACTGTAGCTTCAATCTTGAATATCCGATAAAGGCCCAAGTGTTGAAGACTATGTTTAGCCCACAGTAATACTGGGAAATGGTAGAAACTTAATGGGGGAGGGGAACGAAGTTGAGTCGTTGGCCAGTGTACCTTGAAGGGTATATTGGAACCATAGCTCGCCTTCTTTGCTTTGCTTCCTGAGAAGCATTAGGTGAGCAGTCTTCTTCAGCACATGGTCAGCCATGACATCCTTCCTCACCACAGGCTGAAAAGCAACTATCAAGTGACTATGAACTAAAAATCTCCAAAACCATGAACCAAGAGAAACTTTTATAAATTGATGTAGTTTATTTTATTATATGATATATAAAAATATTGTTATAAAATATTTTAAAAGCCACCATGCCGTGTTCAAGCAAACATGTTCAGTAAATTCTGCCATAACCCTAACCACCTGAGCTCATCATTTCCTTTTTCCTATCGATACTGAAGTGTCATGATAACTTATCACATGCATCATAGTCAGTGACTCACGTAACTACCTCACCTATCAGCTGGATCTAACAGAGGCCTGATACATTATAGACTTCTGCAAAAGAATTGATGAGTGAAGGTACATTTACATGACTAGCTAGTTTTATATGTAGTAATTTAATCTAGATGTGTTCTTGAATAAATTTTATTAACTATATATACTATATTCTGATTACTCTCATTCCCCAATCTCCTTTATTCTGCTATCTCTCACCCACTCCCGAAGCCACACCCTACAAGTAAGTGTCTTTCACACATTCATACCTTTTTGTTTGGTCTTGTGAGCCACTAAGCTTACCTATCCTCCAGGATTTAGATGGGATGCAGTGACAAAGAATTGCCTTAGTTTTTCAGCAAACATATCCATAAACACACACACATATTATACAATATATAATTACATATATTAACAATAACTATATGTATAATATTAACTTATGTATAACATTAATATATATTAATATATATTAACATATATAATATGTATAACATTAATATATACAATAATATATATTATGTATAATATTAATATATAATATTAACTAATGTATAACATTAATATATATGTTATATTTATTTAAAGATAAGCCTGCTGAGTTGTTCTGGTTCTGTAACACATGGGCATTATTGCAGTGACTAATTTCTAAGTCAACTGCTCAATGCCATAAATCACAAGTCTCCTGGGCTCATAGCATTGTGCTGGGAGAATTAACTATCTTTGAATAATTAAGAAGGTTTCTAGACATATTGACTGTTTCTCCATAACCCTGAGCTCTAGATTAGGAAATGTCTTATTTTTATTCCCCTTATGTTCCCACATGAGTTTCGAGAACTCATTGTACATTTAATGAAGAACTGTTAATTATGTGTGTAAGGATTGTGTTTTTCCTCTCAACTTTATCAAGTAATGAACTTAATTATGAATGGTACAGAGGCCTGATTCTTGGGAGGATATTACAGACTGTGTTGAGTTTAATGAGTTACAAATCTGTTCCATGGAGTCAGAGTATTATAGAATCACCAAATTAAATTTTGGATGTTTTGAAACTTAATCACCCAGGGTGAGTTTCATGAGACTTGGTTTCTCCTGAGCTGTTTAATTATGAGCTTCTAGTACACTTATAATTACTATGAATCTTAACTTGGCAGCAACATTGGTACTGATTTTATTTTGAATTTATCACCATAAAATTGTGGCAGAAATTTTCATACATATTCATGTTTCCTGAACATATGTCCTGGTAAGTTTGTTCACCATATGTTCTCTGCAGGGTTATTGTTGGCTAGACTCCATTATTAATGATTTTTCTTGACAGATACACAATAGTATGTACAGAATTAAGTAGTGTTTAAAATTAAGAGCAAGGCTGCAGACTTTAGGGAACTTGCTCAAGTTTAAATGCAGAAGCGGGAGAACCAGCATTTGAACTTATGACTTGTGTCATAGCTACAGCTCATGTTTTTGAGGCACTGTTTTACCAAGGGTGTCTCTAGATGGAACGCTGTCTTGCTTTATCACTGTGCTCACAATATGACAATCAGGAAGCATTAAGTGCTGAATACCACATGAATGAATACATGATGGATAAGAATTTGCAAAATAAAGACATGTGACAATATGGAAATTCTGAGAACTTGGCTGTGTGTGTGTGTGTGTGTGTGTGTGTGCGCGCGCGCGCGCGCATGTGTGTGCATGTGTGTGTTATAAGCCCACCTTGTAAGTAATGAAAACAAGCCTTAAAACACAACAGAGCTAAGTGCAAACAGTAGGAGAAAGTCTGAGAGCCACAGCAGGTCCTTGGTTCCCACCATGCATTCTGTCTTCACTTCCTCTTCTCTAACTCCCCTCCAGCAAAAAGAAGCCTCAAAAGAAGGCCCAGACAAGCTGTCGGCACAGCACTGGTAAGGTCAAGCTTTGGTATCAGCATACATTCTGGCCTGATCCAAATCCTTCCTTTTGGTGAAAGTATCTAGGGTGGCATGTATTTTGGTCCTCCATTGTTAAACACGAATGGTAGAAGTTTACCACTTGGCTGAAGTACAGGAAAACCCATGGCGGCTTCACATCACAACTGAACCTCAGGACGCATCACCCACCATCTCACGCACTCTGCCGACTGTAAGAATAGGGCCTCCTGCTGTGACAAGATCATGCCACCACTGCCACCGTACTGCAGCGTCACCCTTTTCCTAGAATCACTTAATTCTTGAAAATAAAACAAAAACAAGTTTCTGCTTACTTTTGAAAATCACTTGTCAACTTCACCTCTCTAACAAGGAAAGCCCTGGCCATCTGGCTCGTATCCACAGGTGGAAATAACAAGAGATAACATGATGTAAATGCTCTTTTTTTCATTCTACATATCTTGCATTTACGTAGTGCAAGCACAACAATGATATTTGCCTTGCATTTGACATTAGAAACATGGATGTGATAAAGCTAGCTATAAATCAAAGATAAACAAATGCTACTTCCAAGAAAGCAAAAGACACATTTCTCTTTATTCCTCCCGCTAACGGAGTTAAAATGCCAGCACACTGCTCACAGGCAGAGGGCTGAGCCTGGAAGAAGGCAAAGAGGAAAGCGGTTTTGAGTCTTGAGGGATGATAGAGAGCACATTGCGTTTTTACCTCACATATCCAGGCTAAATACTGAAGAAGCCAAAAACCCAAAAATGTCAATGCTCTAACAAAAAAATGATGCCAAGAAACATTTTCTCTCTCAGGCGAGGGAAGGGATAGTCCAGAAAAGATGAAACATTTAAAGAAAAAAAATGTTACTAACCATTTTACTCCATGAAAATACTACAGAGATCAGGCCCAGTGCCATCTGTCAGCACAGCAAAGGCCAGGAGGAGACTTAGACCCATGCCAGGCTGTGAGGGAACACTTTCTGCACTCTCTTCTTGGGGTGACACTAGAGACAACCCTGGTGAGAACCGTGACCTTCACCTCTGAACGCATCCCCTGAGCAGCTGTCAGTGAAACCATGCTGGCTGCCCTCCACAAGGCAATACAGTCTGCATGCTAGAGTCCGTGGAGGCCCTCGGAGAGTCAGGACTTCCACTGTGCTCCGCAGTAATGGCCACACTCCAGTAGCACAAGTGACAAAAAGTTCGGAGGAATAAGGTGCCACATCCTCTCACAAGGATATGAAAAAACCAGGTGGAGAACTGAGCTCCAGCCTGAACCAATAGCAACAAGAGGCCCTTATCCCTAGATGCCAGCAGAGTCGGGTAAACAGCCTGGGTGGACTCTCAAGACACAGAACCAAGACAGCACCCCAGTAATGTGAGCAAGGCCCCAGGGGACTTTCTCCAACTCGGAGGAACATTCAACTTCAGGTTTCAAGTGAAAACCCCTCATATCAGAAATTATTAATTCCTTAAACTGGAAAAAAAAAAAAGAAAAGAAAAGAAGCCAAGAATAAAATACAATAAGAGGTGAGAATTAGAAGTAATAATTTTTAAAAGTTCTTTCTTTTTTTAATTTTATTTTATTAATTTATTCATATTACATCTCAATGGTTATCCCCTCCCTTGTATCCTCCCATTCCTCCCTCCCTCCCGTTTTCCCCTTACTCCCCTCCCCTATGACTGTGACTGAGGGGGACTTCCTCCCCCTGTATATGCTCGCAGGCTACCAAAAAGTTCTTTTGTAAGCATATATTAATTATATGTAATAATAGGTTTCATTGTGACATTTTGTTTTCATCGTATTCAATCTCTCCTGGCCCTCTCCCACTGATCTTTCCAATTAGTCTGTTTCTGCTTTTGTGCCTTTTGTAGTATTTTGCTTTGCTTTGTTTTTGTTTTGTTATTTGTTGTTTGTTTGTTTGTTTGGGAGGGTGTCCTGTGGGTTTTAATAGGGTTGTGTAGAGCAGGTTGGTTGACCTGTTATTTACAGGAGACCTGTCACCATGCAAGAAGATGCCCCTCCACCTCCCAGCAACCATAAACTGGAAACATCCTACAGGAAGGGGAGGGACTCCTGAGGCCTTCCCTGAGCCACCATTAACTACCTATAAATCCTCAAGGAGAAGTGAGTCATCATGAGATGGGTCATCATGAGTCCCCAATCTCCATGACAGGCTCTGTTCAGGCCTGACCTTGATGAGGTAATCCCAGCCTCTGGGAGTTGTAGTCCAGTGACACTGGTATCGCCAACTCCTTTCTCAGCTTATAGATTCCTTCTTACCTTTTACCCACCATGACCTCTGAGCCTTGGGTGGGGAAGGGGGCCTAGGAATGTTCCATTTGAGGCTCAGCATTCAGCAGTCATTCAGTCTCAACACCTTGACCAGCTGTGAATCTCTGGATACTGCCACCCACTGCAAAACCAAGGTTCTCTGGCCAAAGCTGAGAGCAGCACCGATCCATGTGCATAAGCATCATTATTTAGAAGACAATTTGACGGGTTACATTGTGTCTATTTAGCAAAACAGCAGCAGTGGTAAAGCAAGGATTTCCTTTTCCGCTGTTGCTGATCAGTAACAATGATCGCCTCTAAAATCACGTTCTTTGTAAACACTACTTCCCACACTGAGAAACCCAGTGGGAGTGTGGGATGATAATATACTTTGCAAATATAGATATATATTCATTTCCCTGTATGCATGATACATGTAAATATCCATAGTAAGCCATCTGTGTTTGATTATACTGAGGCCGCAAGTTCAAAGTCCCCCATGGTATACCGTGATTTCCAGGCCAGCCTGGGCTGCAAAGTGAAACAGAATGATAGAATTTCACCCCCTTTGCACCATTCAGTGAAGTCGTGAGATCAGGTAGTGAACTGGGAGAACAGTGCAATAATGGGTCCAATACGCAATACCACTTCCTATTGCTGTGTAGCAAAGGCTGAAGTGGAGTGGTTCCTCCTAGAGGGAAGAGAGGGGCTCTTAGGACTCAAGAAGTAAGTGAGATGTTCAAGGTCCCAGAGTACAGACTTATAAGGAAATAGGGTGCGGAGATGCATGTCTTACAATCCGAGTACTCCGATGGAACCAGGAGGCTCAGAAGGTCAAAGTTATCCTTGGTTCACAGCCATGCTTAGCTCCATATAGAGTCCATGGCCAGCCTGTACTACATGCAACTTTATCTCAAAAAGAAAAAAATAGCAGTAAAATAAAATAAATATAAACAATTTCAAGGTAGAGAAATTCTCTTTGGTGGAGCTCCCTGCATGGTGTACTTGGGGCACCAAAGAGGTGCCTTTTGAGTCCTTAGCGGGAAGTGGTGGGCTCCATGGTGGTATAGCCACTTTGAGTCAGCTGTGCTCTTGGAAGGAACCCAAATATACTCACTGAATCAACAAGCTGGGCTGGAGTAGAATTTTTGTTTCATTAGCTTTTTTAAAAAATACATTTTTATTATAATTTATTCACATTATATCTCGTTTGTAATCCCCTCATTCTTATCTTCCTGTTCTTACCCTCCCCTCCCTTTTCCACCCTCTTCCCCTCCCCTAGACCTCTGGTAGGTGGGGCTCTTCTGCCCAACCACCTAACCACAGTCTATCAGGTCATTTCAGGATAGCCTGCGTACTTTACCTCTGTGGTCCCACAGGGCCTCCCCACCAAGGGACAGTGATCAAATCATGGGCACCAGAGTTTGTGTCACAGGCAGTCTGTGCACTCCTCTCCCCATCTCCACATGTAAAACGAGCTGTTCATTGGCTACACATGAACAGGAGCTCTAGGTTCTCCGGCTGCAATGTCCTTGGTTGGCCCATCAGTTTGTGCAGCTCTCCCCGGGTCCAGGTCCATCAGCCTGGATAGCCTCTGTGGAGAGCCTGGCAACCCCCCATCCTTCCATCCCCCAACGCTTCCATACAACTCACAGCTCTTAACCAAGAGTCCAGCCTTGAGTCTCAGTATCTGTCCTGAAAGAAAGAAAAAAGGGAAGGGAAGGAGGAAGGAAAGATAGAAGAAAGGAAGGAAGGCAGCAAGGAAGGAAGGGAAGAAAAAAAAAAAACAGCCTTTAATGAGAGTCCTTTGGCTTCCCAAATCTCCCTCTGCTTTGTCATGGGCCTTTTTTTTTTTTTTTTTTTTTTCTATGTGCCTTACAGCATATATTTCCTTACCCCTAATAATATCCTTTCTCTAATGGAAAAAATGATCAAGACCAATTTGTGTGTCCCAAATATTCTTGCATATGTGATCTTGAACCTACTGAGTGTGAGCCTTATTCTGTGAACTAAAGTTTGCAAGAAAGTCTACACAAACTTGTTTTCCAAAAACAGCACATGGTGTATTTTGAGCCATTTTTCTACCAAACCTGCTCTGTGGGAAGCTCCACTCGAGCCTTTCCCAGGCTCACGTCAAGAATCCTAGGAGGGCGGTACCAGCCCATACCAGGGATGCCTTCAGCTCATTTAGTCATATGAGTTAAGGAATGTCCGCTGTCCTATTATGTGTTCCCTTAGGTTAACACTACCTCTGCTGTTGTATGTCTGGTGATGGCCCCACCCAACATGTTGCCTTGCTAGTCCTTCTTAGACAATGGTGTGGGTTCTGCTGGCCAGGACATACAGAGCATATAGCTCAGAGTCTTGTCTTCTACCTCTCATGAACCAAAAGGAATTACTCAAATCCAAAAAAACAAAACAGCAACTCCCTTCATATTTCTACCCAAGCAAGGCACTTCATCTACACTTCAGCTTTCTCTGGAATGCCTCTATAGTCACATCAAGAGCTAAAGATTTGGAAAAACTGATTCAGATTTCTCACATAAGTTCCCTTGGGTCATGGATCCAGTTCAATCCAAAGAAAAGAAATAAATAAGTGGAGGCCAACATAATATGCAATACAGCATACAAACGTTTGCCTTTTCTATTTAAAAAATTATTTCTAATACAGGTCTTCTCTCCAAATGAAGGATCTTGAATCTTACATTCAGCATCCTTTGTCTTTATCTAAAAGACTGATACATCATCCATCAGGGAGTCTTTCACTTAATCTTGCAAAAAAATTTCGCCTAGGCCAGCAATGTTAGCACACACCTTTAAAGCTGGCACTTAGGAGGCAGAGGCAGGCGGATCTTGGTAAGTCGATGGCTAGCCTTGAATACATAGCAAGTCCCAGGCTAGCCAGAATTATAGAGTAAGACCTTGCCTCAAAAAGAAAAACTTAAGTGTGAATTATTATTTGAAAGGGATTTATCGTGATGAGTCAGTTCTGATCACACAGTTTTCAACTGTCCAGGGCAATCACGGACTTTTCCATCCTGTGGATATGGAGCCCAAATAGTACCTTAGATCCCAGTTATCCATGGGGATGATTTTGCTTCTCCCTGATAAAAAGCTAACTTCTCAATACATTTGTTTATCCCAAAAATGTTTTATCCCCAGCTAAATTTTTAAGACTTTCCCATAAGCAGGCAGGTGACCTTTCTGCCCAAATAGATGAAAGTGAAGAAACTACATTTTTTTTCCAACTCTTTTTTCTTTTTTATTAATTTATTCATATTACATCTCGATTGTTAGCCCTTCCCCTGTTTCCTCCCATTCTTCCCTCTCTCCCATTTCTCCCCTTCTCCCCTCCCCTATGTCCGTGACCTAGGGAGACCTCCTCCCCCTATACATGCTCTCAGAATATCAAGTCTCTTCTTGGTAACTAGCTATCTTTCCTCTGAGTGCCACCAGGTCTCCCCATCTGGGGGACATGGTCAGAAAAGGGGCACCAGAGTTCCTGTGAGAGTCAGATCTCACTCTCCACTCAACGGTGGAGAGTATCATGTTCGTCGGCTAGGTCTTGGTAGGAATTCGAAGCTTACTGCCTATATTCTCCTTGGCTGGTGCCTTAGTTTGAGGAGGACCCCAGGATCCAGATCTGCCTGTCATAAAGTTCTTCTTGTAGGTTTCCAGGACCCTGTGGGTCCTACAATTTCCTCTTTCTTCCATGCTACTCTTGCCTAAAGTCTCATCGGATATCCTCTCCTCTGACCCACTTTCTTGGTAAGTAAAGATTTTCATGGTACGTATCCCTTGGACTAGTGTTTTGATATAAGTGAATATATACCGTTTGTCTCTTTTTGCTTCTGGGTGTACTCACTCATTATGATAATTTCTAGATCAATCCATTTGTCCACAAATTTCGGGAATTCCTCGTTTTTAATAGCTGAGTAGTATTCCATCGTGTAAATATACCACAGTTTCTTAGTCCATTCTTCTACTGAGGGACACTTAGGCTGTTTCCATGTTCTGGCTATTATGTATAGAGCAGCTATGAACATGGTTGAGCATATGTCCCTGTTGTGTGGTAGGGCATTTTCTGGGTATATTCCAAGGAGTGGGCTAGCTGGGTCTTGAGGAAGCCCTATTCCCATTTTTCTGAGAAAGCGCCAGATAGCTTTCCAAAGTGGTTGTACTAGTTTGCATTCCCACCAGCAATGAAGGAGTGTTCCTCTCTCTCCACATCCTCGCCAACATGTGGTGTCATTTGAGTTTTTGATCTTAGCCATTCTGATGGGTGTAAGATGGAATCTCAGTGTCGTTTTGATTTGCATTTCTCTGATGACTAACGAGGACGAGCATTTCTTTAAGTGAGAAACTACATTTTTAATAACAGGATTTTTCTTTTAGAAGTATATAATTCCGGGAAGAAATAATCTTGATGAAACAGGCTTTTGTTCCTACAAGACAAATTGGGAAGAACATTTATAACACCATAAATCCCTCTTTCGGGGATATAAATGTGCAGGGCAGCAGGAACATGTGGCCACATAAATAAAGCTCGCCTCGGGGTAGAAGAACTGAGTCTGTATTTAAGCACAGGCAAGCCTGGTGATTAACCAAGATGCTGTGGTCCCATAGACTTTGAGAGGTATCCCTTGCCTCTCCCCAGAATGGATTTAAGATGGCCCCAAAGGGCACATAAAATCTAGCCAGACAATATAAATCAGAACAGGAGACAAAAAGATGGGGCAAAGCAGCCTTCCAGACTAAAAATGGGGCCAGGATTGCTCCAATTGCACCCCCAGAACAGCTGACAGAGAGCACCACCTCCTATGAGCCAACTTCCCCAACACCAGGTTAAAAACCACCCTGAAAGCGAAATTTGCAGAACCTTGCAGTAATGGAAATCTGAAGATGAGGTCACCAAGGTGAATTTTTAAAAATTAATGGTCTTTTTTTGGCCTTGTACCCTTTGGGGGTATTGCTTGAAGCCCAGCTCCTCCTCTCTTTTACCTGAGGCTGACTCACCAATTAATAACCACTAGGGAGAAACTAGAGGAGATCAACAGAGAAGCAAAATACTGACAGATACTGACAAAAGCAGGCTAATCCTCATCATCCAGTGTGTTAAAGCCCAACTGCATAAGCCCCACACTATTCATTGCTAGGATAAGCAAAGCAAACCAAAGGAATAACAGCAAAATACAAACACCAGAATCACACAACTCTTCCACTGTTGCAAAGTCTAGTTTATCAAACAAACAAGATTTCCTAGTAGGAAGTCTTTTGATGACATTTAAATGTGTTAAATTTTCCTTTTATTGTTTTCAAAAATGAAATGCTCTTCCTATCATTATAACTTTGATACAGTCACAGCCTATATATATTATTAGCACATTTAGTAAGAGATTTATGGAAAAAGGAATGCAGATGTTGTTATGATTTAATAAGAAAGGAGACTGCCTGCCTGGATCATGCAATTCCCCATTATAAGCAGAGGCAAAAAAGACATAGCTTAATTTTTTTCTTACTTTTTCCTATTAATGTATATTCCCAAAAAAAGGTGGAGAGGGAACTATATACAATTTTATCTGTTTGTGGAAGTATCAACCAGCCCGAAAAAATAGTCCCACTGTTGCCATAGTGATCACAAATTATGGAGCCATTCTACCAGAAACCTCATTCACTTGGCAATGAAGTTCCCTAGTGACAATAAGCTGAGAAAACTTTAATATCAGTTGGATGAAGAGAAAGTTGCTAAATTTAAGACAAAGCAAAATGAGAATCCAAGTGGATGTCTCAGGTCACAGGCAGGATAGACACCATGTGCTTAGAGCCTAATGTCACAGATGAGGCCACCTCCATAGCTGCAAAATCTACATGAGGAAAGTGATGAAAAGGAAAGTTGGTGAGGTTTTTCTTCCTCTTAGCAAGTGGTGTGACCTCAGGAAGTGCAGGCAATAAATTTCACATTCTCAAGTTGTTGTGTCAGGAGGTCATGTGGACCATGAGCAATGCCTGCCAGCTGTTCACATCGGCTCCCTGATAGTCTTTAGTAAAAACTAATAGCTAGCATTCACTTTTAAACTTTACTTATGTGCCATACTCTGTACTGAATAATTTATTCTGTTATCTCCCACAATGACCCTATTAAGCAAGTTCTACATCTGTTATTCATTTTTGCTTGTTGGTCTGCTTGCTTTTTTGAGACATAGACTCACTGTGTACTACTGGATACCCTGAACTGCTCCGCATAGACCTAGATGCCTTAAAATCAAGATCCTCCCCATCCTGGTGGCATTCAGAGGAAGGATAGCAGGCTACCAAGAAGAGACTTGATACCCTATGAGTATATACAGGGGGAAGAGGTCCCCCTCAGTTACAGCCATAAGGGAAGGGAGTAAGGGGAAAATGGGAGGGAGGGAGTAATGGGAGGATACAAGGGATGGGATAACAATTGAGATGTAATATGAATAAATTAATAAACTGTATTTTAAAAAATCAAGATCCTCCTTCTCTCTCCTTCTCTTTCTCCCCTCCCCACCCCCCTACTCTCTCTGTCAGAGGAGGCTTTACCACAAAACCAGTGTTTGAGGCTGGGCATGTAGCTGAATGGTAGAGCAGTTGGCAAGCCTGCCTGAGGCCTTGGTTTCAATCCGTGGCACTACAAAAAATTAAATTAAATTAAAAAGTGTATCAAATTACATTTCACCAGAATAATTAGGAAGTTTCAGATACACCAGAAATTTATATTTTCTACACAAAAAGTATGACCTGTAACAGAAATGTGCAACTATCTTCTCACAAATGCACATGCAAACATCTCCCAATCTAATGCAGTTCATGGTGATTAAAATGCCGAGAGTCATCTTACCTCAGGGCAGCTGTGCTCCTGTTTATGCTTCTATAATCTTTGAAATAAAAACAAAATACTATCTGCAAAGTTGTCTTACTTCATTGGGTGAAGTAAACACAGGTTTTCACTTATTCTCTTCTTCATGCTTCCTAACTCGCAACTCTTAAGTGCCTGAGAGGCAACGAAGCAATAATGTGAAGAGAAGTTAGGCCGAGAGCATGAAAACCTGCCAAGTTCACTGTTAAGACTAGCATTTTCAGTGCGAGGGGATTGGAGGGAGGTTGTGCCAGCCTGCACTTCTGTTTCCCATATACACAGTAACAGCTTTGGATTTGATCACATGGAATGCTTCCCAGAACTGGAATCAGTGATTCCTTCCTGGGCGATTGACTTAAATTTACTTATGAGAGAGGAAGGCCACACAGCGTTGCCGTTTGAATGCATTTCCCGTGAAGCCTGGGTCAGCTGCTTAATCCCCAGTGGTCCAGTGTTAAAAGACAGGGTCTAATTAGAGATGTTGAAGTCACAGGGCCCCTTTCCATGAATGGGTTGAGGCTGACTACAAAAGAAACTGCAGACCCTTTGTCTTCTCCTCATGCTGTCCAGCCCTGAAGATGCTATGCCTATGTTATGACACAGCAGGAAGACCTTCACCAGATGTCAGAGCCAGCAGCCTCAGGAAACAGGAAGTACGTGCCTTGCTTTGTACATCACCAGCCTGTGAAATGAGGTTTGTGGATGCAGACCAGCCCGGACTTTTACTTAAATACTGCTGTCTTCATTTCTTATACAGACAGGGGATACCAATATCTAAATAGTTATGAAAAGAATTGTAAAGGATCATTAGCATCTGCCAATTACTATCACTCAGAAAGAAAAAGTAGAAAAGGAAAGGAGATGCAAGAGCGAGGTAGGAATAAAAATCTGAAAGCAGAACAGACAAAGCCCACAGAGCGTGGGTGAAGTGGAGAAAGATGGGAGTAGTGCTCTTCAGGTCTTTATTAGCTCAGAAACCTGAGAAGCAGAGCAGCACTTGGTTTAAAAAAATGTAAATGTATTTGACCACGTCCCCTGGATGGGGAGACCTGGTGGCACTCAGAGGAAGGATAGCAGGCTACCAAGAAGAGACTTGATACCCTATGAGCATATACAGGGGGAGGAAGTCCCCCTCAAGAACAGTCATAGAGGAGGGGAGTAAGGGGAAAATGGGAGGGAGGGAGGAATGGGAGAATACAAGGGATGGGATAACCATTGAGATGTAATATGAATAAATTAATAAAATATATTTTTAAGATGTAAATGTAAATATAAGTCCAAAAACAAAAGCTGCTCGGGGCTAAGGAGATGCTCAGTGATTGAGAGCACTGGCTGCTCTTCCAGAGGACCTGGGCTTGATTCCCAGCACCCACATGGTGGTTTATAATTGTTTGTAACTCTAGTTCTTTGGGGGTTTTATACCCTCTTTTGGCCCCTGCAGGCACCAGGCACAGACATGGTACCTAGATATTCATGCAGGCAAAACACATAAAACTAGTAACTTGCGTTTTGTTTTGGTTTGGTTTGGTTTGGTTTGGTTTGGTTTGGTTTGGTTTAGGTTGGTTTGGTTCTGCTCTCTCACAGAAGATCCAAGTTTGGTTCCCAACACAGATTGGGTGACTCCTAACTGTCTGTAATTCAAGGTACAGGAATCTTAATCCCTCTTCTGGCTTCCCTGGACATTTGTACTCACATGCATATACCTATGCAGAGAGATATGCATATAACCAAAACTAAAGGAGATCTTCTGTGTAAAAGCTGCTCTAGACAATCTGGGAACACTAAGGCAGGAATGCTGCTGGCTGGCTGTCAAGGTTAGTGTCACATTGCTGCCTGCTGCTGGGATTTCCCAGAGAGTGATCTTCAGAAGGCCTGTGGTGAAGTCATCTGAAATCTCTGCATAGATATAGAATCTTGGCCAGGAGTGCAGCTTAGTGCTATTGAGCAAGTGTTTGGTGTTCATGAGGCCTTGGGGCTAAGCCTCAGAAGAACAACAAAGCACAAACTCTAGGATCCACCCAGCCTTCCTAAAACTGCACTTTCTCTGTGTATGATAGTACAGGGAGTAGTAAAAAAACAAGGGTAGCTGCACCTCATTGGCCACACTAAGATTTCTAACAGCCCTGCCACTCTGTCTCTTATACCATGCACAGGGCAGCAGTCAGGGGCACCTTCCAGGAAACTCCTTCACACATTTTTAAGTGTATAAAGCCACAAACACTTTCTATGTCTTGAGTTCCTGTTAGTTTATTCAAGAGACTGTAAATGCTATTTCAGATCTTTACAGATAGATTTACCATCTTCTCTCAAATTAACAGATGTGATCACTTAAAACTAGTTGGTTTAAAAAAAAAAGTGCTTTATCATAAGGGATATTTTTTTAAAAACCCAAAAAGCTCTAAAGTGACCATACTAGGGATTGCTTCTGGCTTCACAGATTGTGTGGGGCTTGGGAAAAAAAACATAAATGGAATAGTCTTTGAAAATTAGAAGAAATTCTCAAAAGGTCACATCCCACATCCTTGTCTTCCATATGACAGAAAGAAACACCAGTAATAAGCTTCAGAAAAGAGGCTGACAGCGCCAACTTAAAAGGCTAACCGAGGAGGGTAAGCTGATTTCAGAGGATGCACAGCTGACTTGCGTGGCCACAGCACTTGCCAGGCAAGTTTGGAAAGGTCAGTGGCAGAAAGGCAGAAATTGTAAGTTTCTCTCATATGTTCTGCCTTCAGAACATGACCTCCCTTAAGCCTGCTGTGAGGGAATGATGTCCTCTGATGCCAAGGTAATCTATCTCCTTCTGAGAGGCTGGGGGTGGGGCTCTACCATGTCATTCTCTCAGAGCAAACAAATAGTCCTGGAAGAACCACAGAAGATGGTTTACAAATAGGCAAAATAGATTTAGAAGATGTGATACTGGACCGTGGCACTAAGCATCCATGTACAGGTAAACTGGGGGACAACAAAAAAGCATTCAGCTTCAAAATTCGCGTGCAGTCATGGGTTGCAGGACACAGACAGCCATTTCCCCACCAGGTGATGCAACTCATCACTGTTATCCTCATTCAAGGGTGAGAATTAAGATCCTGCTCAAAACAAGTCATTTCAAACTCGTTAAGTCCTCAAATTCCAAACACATTTTTTAGAGAAGAATCAAATTGCCCAACTTTTGACATATTATTAGAAATCATAGAAGATCACTGTAAGCTTACCCTAAGTGCTCAGAGAGTCTCATCTGTTACACAGCTGTATACTTTGCCTTAATTGGTAGAAAAATAAGTAAGTAAAAGTTAATTTTTAAGTACAAAGAAGTAACTTCAAATTGACTCTCAATAACCACTAATAGGAGATAGGGATAAGTTTTTATGTCCATTAACTTTGGTACTTAAGATTATTTTAGAATAAGGAATACAACTTACAAAACATAAAAAGTACTTAAGTCATATTTTAATTCATAGTACAAATTTATAAATGTAATATAAATTATACTTTAACTTATAATTATACTTTAAGTATTATTTAGTACATATTATTTAAGTATATTAAATATTAATACTATTTAGCTGATAATTCCTTTATCAGCTGGTAAGAAGAAAATGTTAACAAAGAGCAAACAAAAAGAAATTTTTGCATGGAATATATATACACACATATACACACACACACACACACACACACACACACACACACATACACACACATGTCACTAGTACTGCACTGGCATTACATTAAGGAAAGAAATAAAAATTCTTTCTCTTGGAGTCACTTATCAAAGAGTGAGTTCAGACTCAAAGTCTCTGTGTCTTTCATTCTCTCTTTGCCTTTTGCATGAGAATGAATCTGTATCTACTTGACGAAGGCTATTTTGTGAGTTTTGTCTGTCTATGTCTCTGTCCCAATGTGTCACTGCACCTTCTGTGTGTTCTATGTGTATGTATCTGACCATGCTATGTCTCCTTGCCTGTCCCTAACAAAGGTCTTCTCTCTGTCTGTATTGAACAATGCAGAAAAGGGGAGGAATGGGACACTTTATAGAAGTCTTTAACTGAGCTTCAGAAGAGATTAAGCCCCTGCTTCTGATGAACCCAACTATCACAGATAAGAAACAATACTACAAACAATGTTTATCAGCCAATTTCCACAAATGGATGCTTTCAGCCTTTGTGGTAGATTTTAGGGAGTAGCCTTCAACATCTGTATTTGCTGCTTTCAGAAAATAATAGACATGCATTTTCTGTACCAGGGGCATAAGAGAGCACATAATTTAAGGTTATGGCTCTGCTTTAACTTGGATTGTAAAAGTTGCTTGTGTAAGAAGTCCAAGGCAAGTAACGTTGATTGTTGCATTGTTCTTTCTCTCTTTTAATATATTATTGAAAATATTTAATATATTATTTTTCATATAATACATTCTGATCATAGTTTTCTCTCTCCCAGCTTCCCAGATCCTCATCACCACCTCACCCACTCACATTGTTACTTTAAAGGCAAATTAAGAAAACAGGTTGAGTAGCAGTAGTAGTAGGGTAGCAGTGAAAAGTCTCAAGGTGTGTTATTAATTCAGGCTGTGGGGTCCAGCAAAAGTTCTAGGCCCTGGGTTCCAAGATGGCAGCACCTATCACACACTGTATCTGATATGCCACACAGAGACCAGGGACCGGATTGGGAGCCACAGACTGCAAAAACTGGAAAACACTAGGTGAGTGGGGTCTTGCACAGTGCAGACCACAGGCAGGCTTGGCCCCAGGTCAAACAATAGCCCACAGAGGACAGGAATCCACTCTCCAGGCTTTGGAATGGAACCCACCTGCGGACTGCAGCTGGCCTCTATAGCCCAGGTGCAGTGTGTGCAACAGTGGAACACTGGAGCTCCTGGCCTCGGGAAGTCTCAGGGAAATAAGTGAATCTGTCCTCAGACACCCCCACCTGCCCCACCACAGTCCACAGGCAGCCCCGGAGGCCACAGTGAAGCCCACAGTGCCCAGCAACAGTGTGCTCAGTCTGAGTGGGTCTGGCTGGAACCAGGCAGCCAGCCTCAGCAGACCAAGCCTGCAAAATTGGGCTGATAGAACCCAGCCAGGATAGTCCTCACCACCCAGCAGGGACTCCTATACTCGTGGGAGAAGCTAGACTGCCCTGAGAGTCTGGAAGGGGGTCTGAATTGCAGCTACAGCTCAGTAAGACTGATTCGCCAAAGGTCCACTATCTAGACTGCTCCAGGCAGGAACCTATTTTCAGACCACAGTGGTCTGGGCTTGGACAGTTGGGCAGCTGAAGACCAGCCAAGACAGTCCTCACAGCCTGGGCACATCTCCTACAGGCTTGGGAAAGGCTACACTGCTCCAAGGGTTCAGGACAGAAAATTAAACAGGGGCCCCAAACACAGCTGGCCTGAATCCCCTCAGTAGCATGAATGGAATCAGGCAGAAGCCTACCTATGCTGACCCAGTCAAGAACTTAAGGTGTAGAACAAAGTCTCCTGGGGCAGAAACCAGGTCACCTGCCTGTTCCAGAGAAGAACTCCCTGATCACCACAGGCAAGGGCACATGACCTATAATCACTCACCAACTACCCACTCTTAATGACCAATGAAGGACACCAGAAGCTACCACCCAACAATAGAGATAGCAAGATGACTAAAGGACAGCATAAGAATGCGAACAACAAAAACCAAAACAACTTGGCATCTGCAGATCCCAGCTATCCCAAAGAAATCAACCCTGAGAACTCAAACACAATCAAAATACAAGAAAATTACCTCAGATACTTAGTGGTGAAGATGATAATGGAAAAAACGAATAAAATTCATAATCAAATCCAGGAAGATGCAGCCAAATAGGTGGAAGACATAAAAGAGGCCTATAGAGAGGCACTGGAAAAAATTCAGGAAAATACAAACAACCAGATAAAGGAAATCAATAATACTGTTCATGATCTGAAAGTAGAAATGGAAACAGTGATAAAAGCACAGACAGAAGAAAAACGGGAACGAGAGACCTTAGAGAAGAAAGTAATCAACACAGAATCCAAGAAATGAAGGAACGAATCTTGGGACTAGAAGGTACAATTGTAGAACTCAAAGTAACCATCAAAGAAAATGCTAAATCTGAAAAATTACTGACACAAAATATCCAGGAAATCAAGGACACCATTAAAAGACGAAAGCTGAGAATAATAGGCATCAAGGAAAGAGAAGAGACCCGAGTCCAAATATCTTCAACCAAATCATAAAAGAACATTTCCCCAATTTAAAGAAGGAGATGCATATAAACATACAAGAGGCCTACAGAACACCAAATAGAATAGACAAGAAAGGAAGATCTTCTATGATACATAATAATAAAAACAAAATACACAGACCAAAGAAAAAATATTAAAAGCATCAACAGAAAAAGGCAAAGTAACATACAATGGCAAACCTATCAGAATTACATCTGACTCCTCAGCAGATACCATAAAAGCCAGAAGGGCCTGGAAAGGGGTCCTGCAAACCCTAGGAGGCCACAGATGCCAGGCCAGACTACTATACCCAGTGAAACTATCAATAACCACTGATGAAGAAAACAAAATATTCCACAACAAAAACAAATTCTAACAGTACCTATCCACAAATCAGGCTTTACAGAAGTTACTAGACAGAAAACTCCACCCCAAAGGGACAAGCCACAACCAAAACTACACAGGATATAGACAACTACACCATCAAAAAACACAACCACACAAACCCTCTACTGTAACTAACATTAAAAATTAAGGGACTTGTCATTAATATCTCTCAGCATCAATGGTCTCAACTCTCCAATAAAACGACACAAACTAACTGAATGGATGCATAAACAAGATCCAACATTCTTCTGCATTCAAGAAACACATCTCAACGACAAGGACAGACATTACCTCAAGGTTATAGGCTAGAAAAAATATTCCAAGCAAATGGTCACAAGAAGCAAACTCATGTAGCCATTTTAATATCTAATAGACTTTCAACCAAAATTAATCAAAAGGTATGAGGAAGGACACTTTATACTCATCAAAAGTAAAATCAACCAAGAGGACATCACAATTCTGCACACCTATGCTCCAAATACAAGGACACCCATATTTGCAAAAGAACTACTAAAAAGCTAAAACCACACATCGATCCCCACACATTAATAGTGGGAGACTTCAACACCCCACTTTCATTGAAGGATAGGTCATTGAAACAGAAACTAAGCCAAGAAATAACATCATTAACCAACACCATGAATCAAATGGATCTAACAGATATTTACAGAACTTTTCACCCAAACACAAAGGATTATACCTTTTCCTCAACATCCCATGGAACCTTCTCCAAAATTGATCACATAGTATGTCACAAAGCAAGCCTCAACAGATAAAAAAAAAAAAAAGACTGAAATAATACCTTGTATCCTATCAGATCACCATGGTCTAAGGCTAGACTTCAACAACAACAGAAATAACAAGAAGCCTACACACAAATGGAAACTAAGCAATTCTCTACTTAATGGCACCTGGGTCATGGAAGAAATAAAGAAAGAAATTAAAAACTTGCTGAAATTTAATGAAAATGAAGGAACAACATGCCCAAATTTGTGGGACACATTGAAAGCAGTGCTAAGAGGAAAATTCATAGCACTAAGTGCCTTTCTAAAGAAATTGGAAGCATCCCACATAAGCAAATTAACAACACGTCTGGAAGCCCTAGAAAAAGAAAAGGAAGAAACACCCAAGAGGAGTAGACACCTAGAAATAATCAAACTCAGGGATGAAATCAATAAATTAGAAACAAAGAGAACAATTCACAGAATCAATAAAAGCAGGGACTGGTTCTATGAGAAAATCAACAAGATAGACAAACCATTAGCCAATATAACTAAAAGGCAGAGAGACACTATCCAAATCAACAAAATCAGAAATGAAAAGGGAGACATAACAACAGACACAGAAGAAACACAAAGAATCATAGTCCTACTTTAAAGGCATATATGCCACAAAATTTGAAAATCTAAGAAAAATGGACAATTTTCTTGGTTGATTCCACTTGCCAAAATTGAATCAAGATCATATAAATAAATTAAAGTCATATTAATCCTATAGAAATAGAAGAAATCATTGATAGTCTCCCAACCAAAAAGGAGGGCCAGATGGTTTCAGGGCAGAATTCTACCAAATCTTCAAAGAAGAGCTAATACCAATACTCTTCAAGCTACTCCAAAAGATAGAAATGGATGGAACATTATGCAATTCATTCTATGAGGCCACAGTCACGTTGATGCTTGAATCCCACAAACACCCAACTAAAAAAGAGAATTTAAGACCAATTTCTATTACGAACATTAACATAAAAATACTCAATAAAATACTCACAAAATGAATACAAGAACATATCAAAGACATCATTCACTATGACCAGGTAGGTGTCATTCCAGGCATGCAGGGAAGGTTTAATGTATGGAAATTCATCAATGTAATCCACCATATAAACAAATTGAAAGAAAAAGCCACATGATCATCTCCTTAGATGCAGAAAAAGCAATTGACAAAATCCAACACCCATTCATGTTTAAAGTTTTGGAGAGATCTGAAGTGCAAGGCACATACCTAAGCATAATAAAGGCTATATACAGCAAGCCAATAGCCAACATCAAATTAAATGGAGAGATACTCAAGAAAATTCCTCTAAAATTGGGGACCAGACAAGTCTGCTCTCTGTCCCCATATCTCTTCAATATAGTTCTTGAAGTTCTAGCCAGAGCAATAAGACATCAAAAAGAAATCAAGGGGATCCAAATGGGAAAGGAGGAAGTCAAATTATCCCTATTAGCAGATGATATGATAGTGTATATAAGTGATCCCAAAATTCCACTAGAGAACTCCTACAGCTGATAAACACCTTCAGCAAATTGGCTGGTACAGAATTAACTCAAAAAAGTCAGTAACCTTCCTATATATAAATGACAAACATGCAGAGGAAGAAATTAGGAAAACTACTCCCTTCATGATAGCTACAAGCAATAAAATATCTAGAAGTAACTCTCAGCAAGCAACTGAAGGTCTTGTTTGAAAAAACCCTTTAAATCTCTGAAGAAAGAGATTGAATATGACATCAGAAGCTTTATCAGGAGAATTAACATAGTAAAAATGGGCATCTTACCAAAAGCAATCTACAGATTCAATGCAATCCCTATCAAAATACCTACACAATTTTTTGAAGACATTGGAAGATCAATTCTCAACTTCATTTGGAAAAACAAAGAACCAAGAATAGCTAAAAACAATTCTATACAATAAAAGATACTCAGGAGGAATCTCCATATGCTATTTCAAGCTGTACTATAGAGCAGCAGTAAATAAAACAGCATGGCAGTAGCACAGCAATAGGCTGGTTGATCAGTTGAATAGAATCAAAGACCCAGAAATGAATCCACACACATATAGTTACTTGATTTTTGACAAAGAAGCCAAATCTATTCAATGGAAAAAGAATAGCATCTTCAACAAATGGTGCTGGTCTCACTGGATATCTATGTGTAGAAAAATGCAAGTAGACCCATATTTGTCACCATGCACAAAACTCAAGTCCAAGTGGATCAAAGACCTCAACATAAAACCAGAGACATTAAATAGGTTAGAAGAAAAAGTGGGGAAGAGCCTGGAACACATTGGCACAGGAAACAACTTCCTGAACAGAGCACCAACAGCCCAAGCCTTAAGGTCAACAATGAATAAATGGGACCTCATGAGGCTGAGAAGCTTCTGTAAGGGTGGAGACACTGTCAAGAGAACAAAGCAACAGCCTATAGACTGGGAAAAGATCTTCACCAACCCTACATCTGACAAAAGGCTAATACCCAAAATATATAAAGAACTCAAGAAATTAAACACCACCAAACCAAATAACCCAATTGAGAAATGGGGCTTGGAACTAAACAGAGAATTCTCAACAGAGGAATATCAAATGGCTGAGAAACACTTAAAGAAATGCTCAACTTCCTTAGTCATCAGGGAAATGCAAATCAAAACAACTCTGAGATTCCATCTTACACCCATCAGAATGGCTAAGATCAAAACCTCAAGCGACACCACATGCTGGCGAGGATGTGGGGAGAGAGGAACACTCCTTCATTGCTGGTGGGAATGCAAACTAGTACAGCCACTTTGGAAATCTATCTGGTGCTATCTCAGAAAACTGGGAATAGGGCTTCCTCAAGACCCAGCTATTCCACTCCTTGGAATATACCCAGAAGATGCTCCAGCACACAATAAGAAACTTTGCTCAACCATGTTCATAGCAGCCTTATTCATAATAGCCAGAACATGGAAACAGCCTAAGTGTCCCTCAGTAGAAGAATGGATAAAGAAACTGTGGTACTCAGAGGAAAGACAGCAGGTTGCCAGGAGGAGATTTAATACCCTATGAGCATATACAGGGGGAGGTGATCCCCCTCAGGAACAGTCATAGGGGAGGGGAATAATGGGAAAATGGGAGGGAGGGAAGAATGGGAGGATACAAGGGATGGGATAAACATTGAGATGTAACAAGAATAAATTAATAAAAAATTTTTTAATAAAAAAAAGAAACTGTGGTACATTTACACTATGGAATACTACTCAGCTATTAAAAACAAGGAAATCCTGAAATTTGTGGACTAATGCATGGAACTAGACAGGATCATAGTGAGTGAATTAACCCAGAAGTAGAAAGACTCACATGGTATATACTCACTTATTATTGGGCACTAGCCCAAAATGCATATCCCACAAAAGTCTTCACTTACCAGGAGATTGGGATAGATGTGAGGACATCCTACTGAGACTCTATGTAAGAGAATTATAGGAGATGGGGAAATAGAAGGACCCAGATGGTTCTAGAAACCTACAAGAAAAACATCATGATGGGTGGGTGTGGGCCCAGGGGGGTCTGCTCAAACTATTGCACTAACCAAGGACAACACAAATAATAACCATTGAACCCCTACTCTGATCTAGCCAATGGATACGACATTCTCCACAGTTATCTTGAGACCAGGGACTGACTCTGACATGAACTTTTGTGCCCCATATTTGACCACCTCCCCTTGGTGAGGAGGCCTGATGGCACTCAAAGAAAGAATAAGCAGGCTACCAAGATGATGCTTGATAGCCTATGACCATATAGTGGGGCAGGAGGTCCCCCTCAGTCTTAGACCTAAGGGAGGGGAGTAGGGTAAAAACGGGAAATGAGGAAGAAATGGGAGGATACAAGTGATGGGATAACAATTGAGTGGTACTCTGAATAAATTAATAACATTAAAATTGTTTTTAAAAGATCCACATTTTAAAATAAAGTTATAGCCTCTAGGGATATAAGACATATTTTCATAATTGCATTTCCACAAGTTCTTACCTTGGGAAAAAAATTACATTTAAACGTTCCTCACTGCTTTATCCAAAAGTGGTTGTGGTGGAGCTACTCTTGTAGGACATCAAGACTTTGCATGCTAAAAAAAAAACTATTTTCAAAAGTTTTCCAAAAACTGATAGACAGGGAGACAGGACTACATGTGTGAGCATGCACACGCATGTGCACGTGTGCATGCATATGTGTGTGTGTGTTTACATTGTATGTATAATGAAAATAAAAAATAATTATTTTGGGGACTTTTTGCTTGGATAGCACCGGACATAGGGATCCTTTTTCTGTGCATGTTAATCTTTTTATAGCTGTTCAGTATTTTCTTTGTATCTGTACAGGGTGGGCTAACGTGAAGGAGAAAGCCGTCTAGTTACCTGTACAGAGAGACAATTGTGCATTTTGTACATTGTGGAGGAAGAGAGGAGGAGCAGGGGCTACAGCCATTGTAGTGCCATCTTGGGAATTTATGCCATCTGCTTTGTGAGTCTTTTATTCTAGCTCCTCTCACACAAGGATGAAACTACATTGAAGAAGTTGGAAACTGACAAGAAGACAAGCTCATTTGCCTTGAAACATACACAGTCTTCCTAAAGCCTGGCAGTGATGACACATGCCTTTAACACCAACACTTGGTAGGCAGAAGCAGATGAATTTCTGTGGGTTTGATTGCAGCCTGGTCTACAAAGCAAGTCCAGGACAGTCAGGCCTACACAGAGAAACCCTGTCTCAAAAAACTAAAAAAAGGAAAAAAGAAAGAAAGAAAGAAAGAAAAAGAATGATGCAGGCACCAGAGTGCCTTTGGGAGCAGGTGTTCCCAATGGTGATTTCTGTACCAAGCCAAAGTCCCCAGCCCTGAGCATGCTGAAAGGAACTCACCCACACTCCACTGATCTCGGTGGCCTTTGCTCTGGTATGGCCTCCACTTGGCTCATCCTCAGGAGCTCTCAGAAAACCCCAAACAACAAGATTCAAAGTCATTGGAACACACCACTTTCTTTTTCTTTTCCCATGATCCACATGATCCAGTAGTTCATACTGTACAAGAACAGGGAAAGCGTTATCTGTGAGGTTTGCAGTCAAGATAGTATCCTAATCCCAGAAGAAATAACAGTCAGTCAGTGCTCTCAGATGGACAGTAGACCAGAGGCATTATTTAAAGAAACTTTTCCACCTTGCTCCATGGTGGCTCAGACTCAAAATCTGACTTAAGATTTGGTTGCAAGGCTTGAAGAGATGCAAGGGCCACCAGCACTGTCAACAAGCTCTTGATTTTAAAGTTGGTCTCTCATTTTTTAATGTGAAATTTTCAGTTCTAATATGGTGTCTTAGCCTCAATTATGTTGCTATTCAGTGAAATCTACAGTCTGAAAATTTCTCAGGAAAAGGGTTTATTTATCTTACAGTTCCAGAAGCCAGGAGGCTAAAGTGCCACATCTGGTAGTATCTTTTTTGCTAGTGAAGACTCTTTAGGGGCCAGGTGGTACAGGCCATCTTATATGGCAAGAAGGGCACATCCAAGACCGAGTCAAACTAGTGTTCTTAACATCTTACCCTTGAGAGCACCTCTTGGCCTTTTAATGTATTAGCTCATGAGTCTATGAACAGATTAATCCCTGTTCATTAATCTATGACAGGGCTTAATTTTACCTTTGAAAGGACCCATCCAGCCCCAAAATTAACACCTCACAAGGGAAGGAGTGTAAATTTCAACATGAGTTCTGATGGAGACAGTCAAATCTCAGAAGACTGGAATATGCTTCTGGGGACCATAAAGACCCAGGGGCCCCAAAATCAGCTGAAGCTGCCTTTCCCCCTTGCTAAAGAGCCCAGAACATAGTCCATCCTAGATCACATGACACAACTGTAAGAAGTTCCAGCCTATCTCTGATTCCCCTAATTGCCTCCTAAACAATGAGTGCAGAGTCTCAACATAGGGGAAATAGAGACTCCCCCAGAATATGCCCAGCCTCATTAGACATATTTGGAGGAACAAACATGAGTGTGGATTTTGAAGATGCAAAGGGGTGAGGAGGGAGTAAGACTGGATACATGGGTACATTCCCTGTGGGTTCAGAATTTCATATTCTAATAAGTATGGCTACAGCTGCCCCAAGGCAGCTGACAGAATAGCTCGATGTCTGGGCCTCACAATGACCTATACAGAGTATGATAAAGAATCCAGGCAACCTTTGGCATAGCATTGAGGTAGGAGTCACAAAAAAACGAGAGCTGCTTCCTGGCCTGATCCTCAGAGGGCTCGGAGGACATTCCCTCCTCATTTAAGGAATCCCTTATGAGGAAAGGGGTTGACCAGGGACGCTATTTTTATATTTTCAGTTTTTGTTTTTGCTGTTGTGACAAGTTTTGAGAAAACAAAGAAAGATTTTTTTTCTGACTCACAGTTTTACAAGTTTCAGTCCATAGCCATCTGGCTACACAGTGGGCTTGTGGTGGGGCAAATCATGGCTGAGGCCATAGAAGCATGTGATGGAAGAGATTGCTCACATGTGGTGCCCGGGAAACAGAGAAAGGAGGAAAGTGTGGGGACAAAGTCTGTCTTTCCAGGACATGCCCTCAGGGACCGTCATCCTCCAATTAGGCTTCATTTCCTAGTTACCATCACTTCCAATTAATGATAATATGAATCCATCAAGGGACTAATCCACTGGCAGGTCAAAGTTCTCAGAATCCAATTACTTCCCAAAAGGCCATCAGCAGGCAAGCAAGCCCTTAATATACATTAGGGAGACATTTCAGATGGCAACCCCAACAGGAGACTGCCACTGTAGACTTCCTGGACTTCTGTAGTTCAAAGTTGTTGTGAGAATTAGCTAACTAGTATCAGCATGTATGAAGTTTGGATTGAGAAAGGCCAAAAAAATAGCATCCCATCACCAGTAGTTATGTGGTGGACTGACTTACTGAGGTAGGAGTCAAAGCCACATTTGGCAATATGCTACAAATATCTATCTCTAAGGGAAGTTAGTACAATCCTAGATATCAAAGGGCATACTGAGTAGAACTTTCCCAATGGAAATTTTCTTTACTCCAAAAAAATAACATAGCCTGTGGAAGTTGGCACCTGACTACATTGTGATGAATATGTTCTGTTCATGCCCATTTCTAAAGTGAAGAAAGAGCCAAGTGCACATTCATGTTCTTGCTCTAAAGGCTGCAAGGAATTGCCCTTGCAATACACAGAAGTTCACAGCCTGATCTACTCTACTGGCTGTGCCTAGTGTGAAGGATCAGAAAGAACTTGTGTAATATAAGAATTGTGCACTCCTTCTGAGAAAACTGGGAATAAGGCTTCCTCAAGACCCAGCTATTCCACTCCTTGGAATATACCCAGAAGATACTCCAGCACACAACAAGAACATTTGCTCAACCATGTTCATAGCAGCCTTATTCATAATAGCCAGAACATGGAAACAGCCTAAGTGTCCCTCAGTAGAAGAATGGATAAAGAAACTGTGGTACATTTACACTATGGAATACTACTCAGCTATTAAAAACAAGGAATTCCCAAAATTTGTGGACAAGTAGATTGAACTAGAAATGATCATAATGAGTGAGTTAACCCAGAAGCAGAAAGACTCAAATGGTATATACTCACTTATATCTGGACACTAGCCCAAGGGGCATGGCCCATGAAAGTATTCTCTCACCAGAAAAGTGGGTCAGAGGAGAGGACATCCTATTGGGTCTCTAGGTGAGAGAAGCATGGGAGAATGGGGAAATAGAGGGATCCAGAGGGTCCTAGGAACCTATAAGAAGAATATTAAGATGGGCAGATCTGGGCCCAGGTATCTGGCGCAAACTATGGCACCAGCCAAGGACAATACGGGCAGTAAACTTTGAACGCCTACCCAGATCTGGCCAATGGATAGGACACTCTTCACAGTTGAGTGAGAGTGGGGTCTGACTTTCACACGAACTCTGGTGCCCCATATTTGACCACGTTCCCTGGATGGGGAGGCCTGGTGGCACTCAGAGGAAGGATAGCAGGCTACCAAGAAGAGACTTGATACCCTATGAGCATATACAGGGGGAGGAAATCCCCCTCAGTCACAGTCTGAGGGGAGGGGAGTAAGGGGAAAATGGGAGGGAGGGAGGAATGGGAGGATACAAGGCATGGGATAACAATTGAGATGTAATATGAATAAATTATATATAAACATATATATATATATATATATATATATATATACATACATACATACATACATACATACATACATACATACATAGAATTGTGCATTCCACAGCTGAAGAGAAACCCCAAAAGTACTTAGGGATCACCACCTCAGTGACACTTCCAAAGGGTAAAGAAGTATAGGAAATAAGTCAAGGACAAGAGGCCTGGAGTTCAGTATGGATCTGAAATCTCACCTGTGCTACACTTAGCAACTCTACCTTAGCCTCCATAGCAACTGCCCAAACACTCAAGACTGACTCTAGAACAAGCTACTCAAGGCAGTTGTGCAACAGCAGATCAAAAGATTAGAGGTCTCCCTGGTAGATTAGCAGGTATGACTGCCTTTCCAGTTCAGCAGAAATGAAAGGGGCTAACTGACCCTCCAAGCAAGCTCTGTGCATTCCTGAGCCCTGCTAAGGAGTGTGCCCCAACTCACCTGGAGCTGCCCATCATGAGCTAGATGCACACCTGCCACATTTCACTTGCTTATTGCCATCTAGCTAACTGGCTCCAAAGTAAACAAATCAGGTATATTTGCTTATGTGTGTCAGGGTAGGTGATTTTCTTACATGGAGCTCTTGAAAACCCAGAAATATAAGCAAGTAGGCCTGCTAAAGAACCTAAGGATTCACACTGCAGGCAGTCTCCCCCCACCCAGCACACATGGGTGTGCACATGCATACATGCAGTGGGCACACAGGCACACACAGAAACAGACACACACACAAACACATCCATTATCCCCAAGAGACTCATCCCATAATAGTCCAACCTCGTTATGTGTCTTGCATCCAGAAGAGACTCAAGACCCATAACTGTGTACAAGAAGAAACTGTGAACTCTTTCAACCCGTAGGCCCCAAATATAATAGGAAGGCTGGGAGAAGAAAACTTCAGCAGGCACTGACAACCCAGAAAAGACAGCTGAAAAGTGCAATGAGCCCTGTTTTCTTTATATGTGAACCCAAGTTGGACATATGTTCTGAGTTCTGGAGAAGTGAAGGTGGGCCTGGAGGGGAGCACACACTGATGACACTTCATGTCTCACACCAGTTACCCACAAAGAAACAACAGGGTAGACAAGAAGCTCATGCAGGCACTGTCAGTTTCTGCCCTCTGTCACTCAATGCTTGTAAGGGGTTGTATCAGTCAGCTTCCTGTCACTGCAATGCCTAATTCTGGCTCACATTGTGGTCAGTCTAGGGTATGATTAAGGGACTCATGGCTTCGGGCTCTCAGGTGGGCCCCTCAGGTAGGACCTGGTGGGGAATACGTGGTGGACAGTGACTAGATGTGAAGACAGAGGAGGAAAGAGCTGAGATTACATAATCCCCTTCAATAGCATGCATGAAACCGCCTGCCGGGAACCTCTTTTCTTTCTTTTCTTTTTTTTTTTTTTTTTTTTTTATTTTAATTTTTATTAGAAAAAAAACCATCTCTAATTCTAGCTTCTAGCAAGAAGGCTAAATAAATATTTTCCACAAGGACCAGGTGCGTATGATTACAGATGTAATTAGAATGTAAGAAAAATGAGAACGAGGAAACATATTCAACGCATAACACAGCGGTTCTTAACCTGTGGGTTGACATCTTTGGGGTTGAATGGCCCCCTTCATGGGGGTCACCACATACCATCGGAAAAACACATATATTTACATATTCACATCACGACTCATAACACTAGCAGCATTTTGAAGTAGCAACAATAATGATTTTAAGTTTGGGGGCCACCACAACACAAGAAGCTGTACTAAGGGGTTCCAATCCAAGGAAGATTGAGAACTCCTGCTGTGATACATAAGCAAGTGTAGATCCAGAGATTTCAAATCAGTAACTGAGTTGGAGTCATGTGTTTTTCACCACCGAGGGATATCTTGCTCGGGAACCTCTTAAAGGCTACCATCTCTGTATAATGCCAAGCTGAAATGAGGACTTTTACACACTGCTTTTTTGGGTGATGTTAAGTAAGGCTATATCATGCACTCCAAAGGCCAGGAAACATTGCACAGGAAAGGGTGGAAAGATTGTTAACATCTAGGGGATGAACAAAAATGCTGTGATTCACCACTGTTTGTGTAAAACGTGGCCAATGCAATCAGGAACGCATAGCACCTATGCATACTTGCACAAGGCCTACACCAGACTAGACCCTTCATCATTCCATCAAGGATAGGGGAGGCATCCAGGAGGCCCCCTACCCCTCTCTGAGGAACTACTGGCCCTTAACGGTTGCCAAGTGACACTTTCTTCATTGGTATGGCGTTGTGTCCTTCCACGGCTCGAGGAATTAACTTGGCTGGAGATGTGAGGGAATAAAGAAAGGACAAACACAGCAAGAAAAAAGCTGGAACCAGGTAGACTGGGCTCTCTGATGAGGATGCCTCAGCATCCTGGAAGCTCATCGTGTCTATTGTGTACAGTTTAACAGGGAGGTGAGGTCATTGTATACAGCTGAAGGGAAGGGGTCTTCAGGCTTTTGAAAGTTGGGGGTAGGAAGACAAAACTTGTTAGCCTGCGATCATAAAGTGGGGAAGGAGATCTCCCTCAGACATGGACCTAAGGGAGCATAATAGGGTGGGGGTGGGAGGGTAGGAGGAATGGAAGAATATGAGTGATGGGAGAACAATTGAGTTGTAATCTGAATAAATTAATTTTAAAAATTGGGTTTAGGGAAGATATGGTAAACATTTTCGGTACACACTTTAAACACACTCAGACCAGGAAGAAAGGCTTTGCCATTTCCTTTAATCCTAGCCCGGAGGGGATTTGCTATTTCCAACAAGGCTTAGACATTGGAGTCCTTGAAATGGCCATGCCCATGTCAGTAACCCAATTCATTGAGGACTTTGCTTACTCCATACAGCGTAGTTATTAATGAGTTGCCCATACCAGCAAGCAGCCCCCTATTTAAGCTTGCCCAAACTACCCTAACTCACCTCTGTGGATTAAAATTTAAAGAAAGTCATAAAAGTAGAAAGGAAAACAGTTAGAAAAAGCTAAATTCACCCGTCCTACAAGATGTGCAGGGATAGCAATAAAGAAGAGATTGACGGAATGTCCAACCAATGCCTGACCTAACCTGAGACCCACCCCATGGCCGAGAGCCAACCCCTGACACTATTAACGATACTCGCCTATGGTTGCAGACAGGAGCCTATCATAAGTGTCCTCTGAATGGCTCCACCCAGAAGTGGATCAAAACAGATGCTGAGACTCATAGCCAAACACAGGGAGACTTATGGGAAAATGGGGAGAATAGAAGGGAGGGAAAAGGAGCTCCACAACAAGACCAACAGAGCCAACCAGGGCCCATAAGGGCTTACATAGACTGAAGCACCAACCAAGAACCATGCATGGACTGGACCTAGGCCCCCTACACAGATGTAGCTGGTGGACAGCTTAGTCTTCAGATGGTTTCCCTAGTAAGAGGAGCAGGGGCTGTCTCTGACATGGACTCTATTGTCTGTTTCTCAATCACTTCCCCTTGACAGGGCTGCCTCACCAGCCCACAGGGGAAGAAGAGGATGTGTTCAGTCCTGATGTGACGTGATGTTCTGGGGTGGGTTGGTGGGCTTTCCTTTTCTGAGGAATAGGCAGGAAGGATAGGAGAAGAGGGAAGGAGGAAAGGAGGGAAGAAAAAAGGGAGGGAGCTATGATTGGGATGTAGAGTGAATTAATTTAAAAAGAAAAAGAAGAAAATAACAGAATTCACAAGGAAAGAGAGGAAGAAGGATCAGAAAGGGTAATGGAGGGCAAATGTAATCACAATAAATTGTACATAATAGGACGTCAAAAATTGTAAAGAAAAACATGATGAATATTCATACACTCTTACTCTATGACCCTGGGGCCAAACAAGCCTATGCAGCAGGGATGGAGCGTGGAACTCCTGAGAGATTTTAGGGACTAGTTCTGGAAAACTACAAAGTCAAATAATACAAACATAGACAAGCTCTTAATACGCACCAACAAATTGCTCCCCGGAAGATTGTCCCTAGTTACCCTCCACTAGCAAAGCAATAAGGGGCTCATTTCATTCACTGTGCCTTGTTCAGCATGAAGAATGTGAAACAATGGATGCTAATATGATGCTGATTTTTAAAAGTTAGCTCATCTGTGAAATTGAATCCCTAACTCTTGATGCAAGGTAGGCAAAGATAAACATCTCTGGGTGTTTATCTCCCCACAAGTAACAGTTCTAGACTGTGATAGGCAGGTGTCCCATGAGTGGAACACAGTGGCAGGAGAGTTCTAACTGGATCAGCTTTGTCACCTTCACGGCTTAGGCTAAGCTAGTTCCCAATCAGTAACCTGCTGCTAATTTAATTACACTGTGTGTCTGCTGCCTTGCAGGAAGAAGCAATCCACCCTTACAGGGTAGACTACAGATGTTGCTTTGCTTTCCTGTGTGCTCTGATGCTGCCAAGTTACTATCTGAAGACTCTGATGGGTCCCTTTATCAACAGCTGGTCTTGCCATGTGGGCAAGGTATTCCTGCCACCTAAGATTAAAAGACCCAATCTAGTGAAAGACGTTTGACAAGAGCATGCAGAGCATGCGCACTGAGTAGTCTTCCGGGCTGTCTCCACTCTTCCCTTTATCTTCTGTGGCGCTGATGAGTGTTGTCCCTAAACAACAATTCCAAGGCAAAGCTCACTGCTGCTCTCCCATCGCCTGCAGTATACAGACTCAGCCTGTCAATGCATTACTCAGGGCCTTTTTTTTTTTTTCCTTATCTTTTTTTTTTAATTTTTTTATTAATTTATTCTTGTTACATCTCAATGTTTATCCCATCCCTTATATCCTCCCATTCTTCCCTCCCCCGCCCCCATTTCCCATTATTCCCCTCCCCTATGACTGTTCCTGAGGGGGATTACCTCCCCCTCAAGGCCTTTTATAATCCACCACTCCATCTCTTCTCCGGCCATAGCTCTAATGCTCGCGGACTCTTCCTAAACAAAGCCAGGCCGAATCTTCCCTATTCTCTGAAGCATGTGCCCGTCAGGCCTGTCATTCGCCTTCTGGAATAGAACCTTGTCTCCACTCTCTTGCCAGAACCTTCGCTAAGTTCTGTAAGCCCTGTATCAGCAACTGTAAAATAACTCAACACAACTTTAGAAGTTTAAAGGGGCACATAGCTACAATCACCATGTGTATGGAATGGAAATCCTGCCCTGGCTCAGCTGCAGCCTCCTCCTCTGAGGCTTTTCATAGGCTGCTACCAAGGTGCTGGCTGTGACTGCAGCCTCATCTCACAGCTCAGCAGGAGAAGAATCTCTGTTTCCAGGATCCTGTAGCTGTTGGCAAACTTCAATACCTTGCATGAAGTCCTAATTAACGTATGAGGTTCTAATTTTTTTTATATATTTTTACGTGATGCCAACCTGAAGCCACCATCAACTCCCAGTACATGGGCCTCTCCATGGGGTAACTCCACAAAACACTCGCTTGATTTACAAATACACAAAAAAATAGAGTTTGCAAAATATAAGTCACATTCTAAGGCAACACAGACACAGGAATGTCCTCTATCACCTTTGCCATATTCTATTGATAAGAAACATGCCCACGTCTCCATGGCATTCAAAAAGCATGGGGCACAAACACAAAAATGTGGGGTCATGGTAGCCCTCTTAAAGCCTACCAGCCACAGGACCTAGTTTTATTATCATTGGAACCTAACCAGCCCACTTTGTCCTGTGCTTACACAGTATGTTATGCCTCAAATCTGGTCTTGTACAGTTTTGTGGCATAAGCACAAAACGCCTGGCTTCCTTTCTGAGAACAGGTAAAGGTGTGAGGTTTGCACTGATGGGTTTCTCTTTTCAGCTTTCTTCTTCTCGTAAAGTGTTTAGACTCACCAATCCAGTTACTCTGCCTACAACTAAAATCCAGTCCTGAATTTTATTTGTTCCAGATGTCAGCCAAGGGTAATGTAATGCTAAAACAACTTCAACTATTATTTCACTGAAATATTTATCCTGGAGGGGAAAAAAAAGTATGTACTGAACTCATGTGCACAACACTTCAAGTCCTCAAAAGCTCCCCGTAAAATAAGCATTGTTGCCTCCACTTCACAAACAGGTTGATTTTGGTTTCAACGATCTTGGTTTCAGAAATCTTTTCTTGATTAAATCAAATATTGCATTTTGATCTGGCTGCCACTTCCTATTCTGCACTCTTTGAACAAACCCCATCAGCTCTGATTCCACTTCCTGCAGCATCACCTTTGGTTTTGACAATGAGCTTGAATACATTGCTGCCAGATCAGTTTATTACTGGAATTCTAGAATTAGTTATTTACTAATTAATGACAATTTGAACTCCCCTGGGCACTTAGGGTGTTTTCCTAATAGCTAACTTTCTTGACACGAATTAGTAAGAAGAAGTGAAAACAATAAGAAGATACAATCTAACTCGGACTTTTTTGCCTAGACACCCCTTCTTCTTGAAGGTACTCTTGCAAAATGTATAGTAAAGCCTTTTTGTCTGACTTTAAGGGAAATCTATGGTAAAGCCATGGTTTCTGGCTATGAGTGAAATGTTTCAGCAAAGCTTTTGTTATGTTTGGGTCAATCAGTAAAGGCAGAGAAATTGTTTTGAGGCTGTCTGAACCTTACAGATATGTCTCTCTGGATAACGTGCACTTGGTACTACATGAGAGCTTACAGCTGCACCGACCTTGGTCCCAGGACACTCCTGGAAAATCTGGAGTTCTTACTTTTTGATTATGGCTAGCCATGGTCAAAAGGGACTGAGATTTGTGTGTGTTGTCTGCTCTCATGGGCAGCAAGAACAAGATTTTAGGAGTTTGAACCTTTCCCAGACCCAGACTAACCTTGAATAATGATTGAATAAGGTAACTGGAGTGATCTAGCTAGGTGTCAGTTTTTCCCAAAAAGGCTGACCACCTCTGCTCCTTTGGAAAATGAAGGCTTAGCCTCCTGGAGAGCTTCCCTCTGTACTGCATCACCTACTGCCAGCATCAATCAAGAGAACCCCACACAAGACTTTCAACTGCATCAGGGGATAGGCATTGAGCACCTGTCATATTACATGCCTTTAATTACTTAACTATTCAAATGAGGACATAGCCCAAGACTCTTCACACTCCAGAACTATGTCAAATAGAGGTAGCCAGGCCTCTGCAACGTCACCAGGGCCAAAAGAGTTCCTTTTATAAGTCCTGGGGCTAGAGCCAGGCCTTCTGAGGAGGCTGGAAGCTGAACCAAAAATCTACCCTTGTAAGAAGAGAGTACACCCTGTGAGAGCCCATGCTGTGAGAGCTCACTCTGTCAGAGCACAGCCCACAACTGCCAGCACCAGACCTAATCAGTAAGGCTTCTTACAGTGAACAGGAAGAAAAAATCAAAATTCCCACTGGAGACAACTCTGTAAATGAAACCTCCAGCACTCTAGAGGAAAAGGTATCTGAGAAAGACAAAAGCTGACAAATGAAATCCTCAAAGGCTAAATTTACTGCTCACGCAATGCAAATGAGACAGCCAGTAGCATGACTTTAAGTTTCTTAATATACTCAAGCAAATAGCATGAACAAACAAGAAGAAAATATGACCAAATGACAAGTTTGGATTGGAAAAACAGATAGCTGTAAGAACATCAAGTTAGAAATTTTGGAAATGCTTTATAAATAATTAAAATAAATAGCCCAGTAAATGAGAATGTCTAAGCTGTATTTCAAAAAACAGAGAATTAAAGTATATATAGAAACAACATGTAACTCTGAATTATATTAAGTAATATAACTAGAAAAACTTTCAGAACTCCAACAAGGGATATATGCCTGTGAATTGCAATAGTTTCTGAAAACTTCTAAATGAATTTACTTGTACCATTCCTGGGTGTCCATAACAAAAAAAAAAAAAAAAAGCTACCTGGAATTGTCAGCTTATGTTCTAGCATTCTGCTCCCTTTTATAAAAAGTTTCACAAATATGTGTGTGTGTGTGTGTGTGTGTGTGTGCGTGCGAGCATGCATGTGCGTGCAGTAATCCTCTAAATTCAAGAAGCAATATATCCCTTTTAATTAGAAAGGGAGAAATACCCAAAAGATGAGAAGAAGCTGGGACTTCTGTGTATCTCTGGGGGTAATATGTTGTAGATACTGGAAAATAATCTGAAGATTCTTCAGATAAACAGATAACCACCACAGCACCCTGCAATTCCACTTCAGGGCACATATCCAAAAGAATTTGAAATTTATTAAATGGATATTTGTATAAATGCTCAGTGCAGCATTATTCACCGGAGCTAAGATGTAGAAACAACATGTTATGGTTAGGCTCGCTATTGCTGTGATGAAACACCATGACCAAAGAAACTTGGGGAGGAAAAGGGTTATTCAGCCTAAACTGCACATCACAGTTTATCATCAAAAGAAGTCAGGTCAGGAACTCAAGCAGGGTACAGACCTGGAGGCAGGAGCTCACTGCTTACTGGCTTGCTGCTCATGGCTTACCCACCCTTGGTATGCCACTATCCGCAATGGGCCGGGCCCTCCTCAATAAACTACTAATTAAGAAAATGTCCTACAGGATTGCCTCCAGGCTGATTGTGCAGAGGTATTTTCTCAAATGGGGCTCCCTTCTCTCTGATGACTCTAGCTTGTGTCAAGTTGACATCAAACCAGCCAGTACACAACCCAAATGCCCATCAGTGGAAAAATACATTACAAAATATGGTACACACACCAAATCCTATTCCTTTAGAAAGGAAGACTGTGTGATAGGTAGAGCATGGATGACACTTGAAGCCACTATATTAAGTGGGAGATGAAACAGAAAGCACAAATATTGCATTTATGTAAGAAGTGTAAGGTTGAATTCATAATAGAGAAAGAAAGTGTATGAGAAATGTTGGGGTGATGAGAAGCAGAGAAAGCACTTCAGTTTAGAAATGTTGAGATCAGGTTATGTCCTACTCTATTTACTCCATACTATGAGAAAATGGTGGGGTTTTTTCCATGCCATCAATTGCCCTTTTACAAGCAACTCTTGACTCTGTTTTATGAGTAAAAGAAGATTGTGGGCCAGGGTACAGCTGCCAGCACCAAGATGTATCTGGCATCACATATGAAGCAGACTGATAAATGATTTATTCCTAGGGATACAAAGTGTGCCGCTCTATAAATTTGTTTGGGTAAATTGAGATTTAGGAAGCATATGGAATATTAAAATCATATCTGGGTAACAAGGCTCAAGAACATGCAAGACCAAGGAAAGAGTATAATTTCATCCCTTGGGTTCTGTAAGGTGATGGATACCTAACAGGGCCATAGCAATGGCTCCACGCCAACCTGTTATCTGATATCAGATGTGTGCACCTAGGACCAACAAGCAACAAAGTCCCAGCTGTCTCTGAGGTTTCAACTCAGCTCAGACCCTGCCTACTAGACTACCATGAGCCCCACTATCTGCTCACCTGTCTGGATCTGAACCCAGTGCTTCTGCTCTGGCCCAGTTCTTCCCTCAGGTTACTGTAGCTAACTACATCTTCACTCACAACTATGACTCTCCTGAAGCCTGATCTACAGTAACAGCTTCTTTTTGGCATCTAGTTCAGGTTCGTTATCTTATTAACACAGACTCCATACACATTTCTATCACCCCACTCAGAAATGTCTCTTGAACTTTTCTGTAGCCTCTTTAACTTATATGATATTCTGGAAACCACATATATACAGGTGGGTACTTATACAAATGATAAATAAATAGACAGACAGACAGATAGTGTCTTAGTTAGGGTTTTGTTGCTGTGAGGAGACACCATGACCATGGCAGCTCTTATAAAGGAAACCATTTAACTGGGGCTGGGTTACAGTTTCAGAGGTTTAGTTCATTGTCATCATAGCGGGAAGCATGGCAGCATGTGGGTAAACATGGTGCAGGAGGAGCAAAGAGTTCTACATCTTGATCTGCAAGCAACAGAAGGAGACTTGTGTGACACCCTGAGTGTAGCTGGAGCATGTATGACCGCAAAGCTCACCTCCACAGTGACACACTTCCGCCAATAGTGGCATACCTCCTAATAGTGCCACTCCCTATCGGCCAAGAATTCAAAATGAGTCTATCAGGGCCATACCTATTCAAACCAGGATAGATAGATGGTAGATGATTGATAGACAGACAGACAGACAGACAGATAGATGATAGATATAGCTGTGTGATATATGATATGAGACTTAATAGCAGTGATTAAGATTGTAATAAAAGTATTGACTTTGAACAAATTACCAAGGCAGGTGTGATTATCTTTTTAAAAAGTGGCCATTAAAGGCATTGAACTCTGTGAATTTATTGTTTACAAATCCTGATATCGTGAAAGAACATCACCGGTGCTTCTGATATAGCCTTCTCACAATGGAGAAGATGAAATGCGTGCTCCAGAAATAAGTTCTGGCTATTATTTATGTAAATGTATTTAACACCACTATATTGTGTGCAAAAAAATGAATGGGTAAGTGACAAGAATTATATTATATAAATGTTACCATGATTTTTAAAGAAAATCAGAATACATTAATGATCATTTTCTTACCAACAATTCAATACCTTCTAAATGCTGCATACTAAACCAACTCCTTCCCTTGACTTAATACTTCAGAGATTTATCTTGTATGTCATGTTAAGTCTGGATCAGCAAAAATTTACTGTTGTGGTAACGTCTATGTGTGAAATAGTCTCCTGTGTGGACTCTTGCCAGCTATTGACCACAGATAAGATCTCAAAATCTAATGGAGCATAAACCAAAAGGGAAAGGCCAATAAAATGTAAAACATGTTTAAATTTTATTACATATATGGCATGTATTTATATCACATCTCCTGTACACATAACTCCAAAATATAAATAAAAAGTGTGGTGTGGTCAGAAAAAGAAAAATAATTGGTTTACATGTTATATGTAAAACTACATATCATAAAACTTCCAGACAGAACAACTCTGCTGAAACAGCTGATCAACTCTCAGGCTCAGACAATGTGTACCTTCTCCCAGACAGTGGAGGCTGCAGCTAAGCCTGGATTATCCTGGATGCTTGTATTTCCACATATTCTTAGGTAGATGTCATAGTTACAACATGACTGTATTAGGATGTCAGACATTTAGAATACGATTATGTCATGAGGTAATCTCTCATGAATGGCAATGGTGACCCTCAGACGCTAGTCAATCCACCCATCACAAGGGCATTTGACCAGAAGGTAGTTCTCTGAGAGGCCTTGCCAGAGCCCAACCATGCTGGCCCACTGAGCTGTTTTATAGACTCTGGGACCTTGAGAAATAAATGCTGCTTGGTTCTAAGATACTTTGGGAACACCCAGCACAGCCAGTGTGTCTTAGTATTCCTTATATTCTTTTCTTTTCTTTTTCTTATTGGTTTTTCAAAACAGGGTTTGTCTATGTGACCTTGACTGTCCAGGACTCATTTTGTAGACAAGGCAGTCTTAAAGTCAGAGATCTGCATGCCTCTGCCTCCCAGAGTGCTGGGATTCTTAGAACTAGTTTCTCAAGCTTAAAAAAAAAGCCCAACTAGATTGATATTGGAATTCTTTGTACGCGATATCAACCCCGAGTTGTAATCTTCTGAGATGCAAGACAAGACTCCACGCTAATGTGATCACTCTAGGCTATCACATACTGTCCTGCTAGATGGTCCCCACATCTTTTGCTCTATTTGTGCCACAAGCTTTATACTCTGTATTATTACTTTGACCAATGAGTCCTTTTCTTCCTTTAACACTGGCTTTTTACAAGTTACCCAATATGCCCAAACCTTGACTACACTTATTTTACTCATTATCATCAGATAGAATTTTCTTTCAAAAACTCAGTGGCTGCATACATGGACTGTGCTAACTTTAACTAATAAATGCCCTGACAATCTGATGATATGTCAGAGCCATGTGTCATGATGTTAACTACTTTTACGCAATTCTTGTTACACACACAGATACAGATTAGAAAATGTAACTATCATCTATAATGAATGTAGTCTACGTGCCAACTTTTTATGTGTACTTCAAGACAAGGTTTCTGTGCAGCTCTGGGTGCATGGAACTTGCTCTGTACACCTGGGTGGCCTTGAACTCAAGAGATTCATCTGCCTCTGGCTCCTGAGTGCAGGACTTAAAGACATGTGCTACCATGCCAGATACAAGTCAACCTTTCATAGTTTCATACTTTCCAATGTTCAGACATGCCCTGGCCCTGTCATTCTGAGAAGTGACAGAATGAGCATCAAGTAATAGCCATCTATGGCTTTAGTGTCAAATGATCCTTTTTATTAACTTTCCCATCGTCTACACCAGGAAGGAAAAGTATGCAATTACAGGTAAAGAAACAGAGGCAATCTACCAGAAGTATCACAACTAGAAGCTGAACTCAGATTTCAATTCATGTCAGTCCTAGCCGATTTCCAACCACAGTTCTCATGGAAGGGTTCTCCCATCTGCTCTCCAAGGCAGGGCAAAAAGCACCCATCCCCAGCCCAGCTCTGCACACACTGTCTTAAACGGTTCTCTAAGGGCATGTTCGCTTTGAGCTGCATCAATTTCCTGGTGGGGTTGATAGACAGTTAAAAGATATTTGCTCTAGCAGGGTGTCCTATGGAAGAGTGGAGGGTATAGAAGGATGCATAGGGGACAGGCATTTCACAAGAAGACCAGCAAAGTCAACAAGTCTGGGCCAAGGAGGGTCAGTGGATTGATGCACCAAATATGAAACATGCATGGAGAGGACCTAAGCCCCCACTCAGATGTAGTTGATAGGCAACTTAGCTTAATCTCCAATATGGGCTCTCTAGTAAGAAGAGCAGAGGATGTCCCTGCCATGGACTCTGTTGCCTGCTCTTTGATCACTTCCTCCTGGCAGGGGCCTTACAATGCTAAAGAGGAAGGGGATGCAGGCAGCCCTGATGAGACTTGATAGGCTGGGGTCAGTTGATAAGAGAGAAGGGCCTTTGAGGACTAGGGGAGAGGAACGGGGAGAAGAGGGAGGAGGGAGAGTGGGACTGGGAGGACTCAAGGGAGGGGTGTACAATTATAATGTAAAGTGAAAAAAATTTTTAAATAAATTTAGATTTTTAAAAAGATGTTCACATAAATTAATAAAATAATGGATTTTTAAAAAATATTTGCTCCAGTTTTAAGTATATTAATATATATAATATATTAAGTTTGGTCTTCTCATAAATGTAGGTGTAATTTTTTGTCACTTAGGTATGGTGAGACCAAGTGATCAATGGGCAGTTGTCATTGAAAAGATAAGTTATTACTTAAAGACCAAAAGAAGAAACATGAGTAGCATTTCCAGGGAGGGGCTGGGCTGTGTATCCCTTCCCTGGTACTTCATAACCATAGATCAATAACTTCTCTTGAGGAGGTTCGTGGCCTCAGTCATCTCCAGGAAGCTCCCTTGTGGTCAGTGGGTTCCCCCTTACCTCCAAGAGCCACAGAGCATTTCTGGCAGCCAGATAGTAACTTCCCATCCAGCCTTGACAATACACAAGAATGTACTCGGCAGCATTTACCACCCAGAATGGGCCTGACTTTCAGGGCTGTGAAACAGCAGTTGTGGATTTCCACGCACAGTGGTGTTGCCCTATAAGGTCCTGAGTCCAGCATTAGAAAAATGATAAGCAAGCAGCATGGGAAGGTGGTGATTGCTGAACTGGGTATTGACAGCCACACAATAGTGGCCTAAAGCGTAAGAACTCAGCAGATAAAGTGATTAGGGGATGGAGGTGGTATTGACTGGCTGTATCTGGAAGGTGAGTTTACAGAAGAGAAGGGTCCTTTCCTATCCCTAGGAATTGGATAATCACAGAGAGGCAGTTCCTTGGTGATCAGCAAGGCCCAACTGCTAAAGCCTCAAAAATAACATGAGTAATGCAAGCAAGCCTGTGTGCAGGAGTTAACAGCCAGCATCAATGCTCTCCAGGTCTTGGTATGGCTTTGGCTTCATTTGCTTCTTGACACCTTGAACTTTGGATGGTTCCAACCTCCTTACATTATAAGAGTAGACAACTGCAGGATGTCATTCAGATAATGTAACTCACATAGAAGAACAACTGTCCTGAGAGCCTGGGGTTACACTCCTGCAGACGTGAAATACTGGGTACTGAGCTGCTACAGGAGCTTCTATGGCACATGGTAGCTCGTGGTGCTGAGGTCACAGTGTTTTCCTGTGTGCTTCCACAGGGAAAAGATTCTGAAAGTTTGTCTGGACTTCCCCATACATCTTTCTCATTTGTTGTCTTCACTATAAGAATCACAGCCATGAGCATTGCGTTTGTTTACTGTTGGTGGTCTCTATTGCACTTGGCCTTCTAAATGCCATTCTGTGTTGTTTGAGTGTCTTTGAAGGTTAGGAAGCGTTCTTCCATCTGCAAAGGTGGGACTCATATCCCCTAGAAATGGTGCCATCCTGGAGATGCACAGAAATGAACACACAGTCTAGTTCCTTCTCAGGAACTTGGACACTGCCACTTAGTCTGGGTGTCTAAACCCTGTGCGAGAATTCATTCACAGGCAGAGACACTGTTAATGCCTCCCAAAGAGTACTGTGTCCACTCAGCCAGCACCAATTCCAGAAGGTCCCAGTCTCTCCTTGGAAGGTAAAATGAAATATTCTAGAACATGCCAAGCATGTATATTCATCAGGCTTTCCCAGGGAGGCAGAACCCACACTGTATGTATGTATGTATATATATATATATATATATATATATATATATATATATATATATATATATATATATATATATATATATACACGAAGAAAGGCTTTAAGCACTTGGCTCATGCAATTGTGGGGCTTCTAGCTTGAACCAAAGGCAGGCTGATGTGGCAGTTTGCTAACAGCCACCAAGACCATAATTGCCTTCTTCTTGGGATTGACATCTCTTATGTTCTTACACGAATTGAATGAGTCCCCAGCACTATGTAGGATAACCTGTTTCATTAAAGCTGTAATTATTTAAATACTATTCACACTGCAATGATCCCCATGGTGGTCCCTAGACTTGGTTCTACTATATATCCCTTTAGTCTCAAATTCTTAGCCTAAGCTTCCTGTTTCCCTCTCTCCAAGATCTCTTCACTAAGTCCCAGGCCTGATAACAAATAAACCTTGGTAAGTCTATCATTGATGCCTCTAAAGCCCCTTCCTCTGCTCAGTATCATTCTTCCTGAGGTGTTCCTGTTGCCCTTCAATGCTCTATAGAGCTTCAGATGTGGACAGGGTGCCTGCCCTTTCTCCACTCATTCTTCTAGTGGGCTGGAACTCCACACCCTTATTTAGCTTCCTACCATTCAGCTATCCCACCTCCCCTTTCCAACTCAAAGACTGAGATGGGTACCTCAAAGCTTTCTTCATCCTAGTCCTCTACCATTCAGGCACAGATGATGAAGGAGTTGCCCAGCTAGCTGGCTTTGCAGTACTCTATTCTCCTACTGCTCATGGCCTTTGCTATTTCTCCTGTATTACCCTGTTGCCATGGAAACTCTGAGAAGTACTGCCCCTTGAGAGCATCTGTGGTCACTCTAGTGTCTCCGTTACACCTACATTCTTTCCTCCATATTATTTTCTCCATGTATCTGATGTAGCCTTTACTTAATCCAGTCTCTGATTTCTTCTCCTTTGTCCATTCATATCTTTATTTCCATGTTTTCATTTCATCCTGGGGGATACAACTCAGCCTTTTGCTTCTACTTCCTTCCTTTCTTGACCACACTGGCCTTGAACTCACAGCAACCTGCCTCTGCCTCTGCCTCCGGAGCACTGGGGTTAAAGGCATGCACTACCACACCCAGCAACATTTCAATACTTTATGATTGAAATACATGAATACATATTTACACAGACAGCACTTTCCTCGGTTGACTTCACAAGTGGGAACATAAAGCTGGCCACAGAAGTTGGGAATAAGAGCAAGAAAAAAAGTGCTTCCAAGTTATAAGCAAGTATAAAAGTTAACAAGCTACCTGGAGCACAGGAGCCATTCAGCTACTGTGCCCTTTTTCTTTCTGAAGGAAGGATTGACCTTGGGAATGCTGATAAACTCACAAAAGGTGAAAAGGCTCACTGTTGTAATCAGAGCTTCATATGTTTGATGGTAAGTAACTAAATTTACCAGACACGCATAAATGCAATGAAAGTTGGTTTTATCTTGTATACTTTGAGGGCACTAGAAATATCAGCTAATATCCTTTAAGAGAATTCTCCTTCTTGCCAACTATTTTAGCCAGGGATTACATCTGCTTTGCTCAGGATTCAGCCCCACATGCAGATCCTGCCCACTAAACAAGTAGGTACAGATTCTCCTCAGAGTGAGAGGCAGCAGGTCCCACCAGAACCAAGCAGAGTGAGGACATGAAGAGCTCTTCCTCTGGGTTACAACTGGTTTCCTGTCTGCATGTCCCATCTTAGGCTGCTCCCAGTGACCTGGTCTGTGTGACATCACACACTTCAATATGATCCACTGAGTACTTCCATCAGCTCACAGCACTGATTCTGTATTGCATGTGGGAAAATCTCCCTTGGGCAACCTAACAGACACTATGGAAGCAAGTTCATATAATCTCCCAAGCTGTCACAGGAAGACTTCCTCATGGCCACTGGTTTTCAGCTTCTGTTTGTACCACTGGGTTCAGAATCCATCACTGGAAACTGTACCTATGAGACCACCACCCTGCAGTTGGGCTCACTGCAGAAGAAGTCCTACAACCTCTTCTTTGAGGCACTAACTGCAAAAGCTAGTCTAGGTGCCTCTGATAGAGGTAACTGGAATGGTTAATGTCCAAGTGGCTCCGAGGCCTTCAGATGTGATTAGCTTTAAGTCAGAAAACAGATTACCCTCCATAATGTGGTTAGGCCTCCTCCAGTCAACTGAATAAACAGACTGTATAAACAAAGCATTTCCTGAATGAGTAGGAGTTTTACCTCCACACAACAATACAGAAAATCTGCCCGACTCCCTCCCTCCACACTCAAGGCTGCAAACTCACCTCTTACCTGAATTTTACAGCTGATAAACATCAGCTAACTCCCAACTATGTCTAACAGTTCCTTACTCTTCCCCCCTCTCGCCCCCCCCACCACCACCTTCCTGTACTTAAGCAACAACCAGGAAAAAACATCAACCGGGATTGTTAGATTGTGTTTGGGATGGAGACTGGCTTGCCAAAATCAAATGGTGCAAATACTTAATGGCACTTTAGAAACTGAAGGGAAGGTGATTCCTAAGGGTGGTTGAATGTAAGAACAGACACTTGGGGACATATGAAGAACATGGCTCTAGACAGGGAACCAATGATGGCGGCAAACTGGCTCTTGAAAGTCAAATGAGAAGCCTTAGCATATGTCTAGATATATGAGAGAGGAATGAGACTTCTGGAACTAAATTCTCTAAAGCAATAATCCTATGCCCAAATCACTGCAGTAACAGAATTCTCCTAAGTTATTGCTTCATTAAAATATAATATAGATCCCCAAAGACCTCTACAATGGGATTACAGCTAAAAAAAAATCCCTATTTAGCCCTCATTTTCACTTAGCATTAATAACAAAAACTATGAAATATGTACTTTATAACTTGGAAAGGTTATGTTCCTCTCCATTGTTTTATTCCAATCTCAAGATACTGTATGCAAATAAGAAAATAACTAACTTTTATCTGAACTAAGAACTATCCAAGGCCCAGGGCCTTTGACTTGAGGAAGGGTTAAATAATGGGTGTGTCACCCAATGTCCGTTGAAAGCAGGAAGCACAGCAGTTTCTAAAGCAGGAAAAAAAAAATGATAAATGATTAGGAGAGACTGCATTTTCAAAGGGCAAAATTGACACCAGAGTAAGAAGACAAAAATCCACCATGCAGTTGTTATATAGTCATCAGGAAGTGTTTGTGGCTTGTTAAAATGGGTGATCTTCACCTGCAAGGAAGATCTTCAAAGTAAGGCATGCAAAGGTAATAATTAGAAATGGGTAGACACACGCCTGTAATCCCAGCACATAGGGAGACAGAGGCAAGCAGTTCTCTGTGAGTTTCAGGTCAACCTGCTCTACAGAATGAGTCCAGAGGAGTCAAGGCTACACAGAGAAACCCCATCACAAAAAAAAAAACAAGTAAGAAATAAAAAAGAAAAAGAAAAGAAAAGAAATGTGTATAGCTTTTCTGTTCATTCCAGCTGAAGTCTTTATCTCTTTGCCACTTGGGTTCCTGGTAGTATTTAAGGTAACCATGGTCCTATGTCCTATGTCCAAGTCCTGGGTCAAAATACCTCCAATTCAAACCTTTAAGGTCACCAAGTCCTCTTCCTTAACATGCCATTTCCCCAGTATGTCAGCTAAGAATAAGGACAGGAGCAAGAAGAGCCACCAAACTAAACTGTTCCTCAGTGTCTAGTGATTTCTATAAGCCACACTCACTGTTGCTGTAGTAGAGTGAACATAGTTTTGACACAATTCCTTTAACTCTTAAATACACCAAAAGCCATAGAACTTGGCATTTCTCACCAGGAATTCCCTGAGTGTCTGTTTCAAAGTTTTTAAACATAAATTTGCTTCCTCTCCCCTCCCTTGATTAGGAGTCCCCATATATTATTGAATCACAAGGTCCTGAAAATCAAAAGGCAGTTTGAAAACATTTAAAGAGCTGGTCTAGGGGGATCCAAGATGGCGGCGAGCAGTGTGGACCGCGTTTGGAGGCTCCAGTGAACAATTCAGGGAATTGCACGGATTTCTGAGCCAGGAACACCGAGGTCCAAACATCACGGCAGCAGGAGTGCTCCACGGTTCGGAGGGCCCAGGGTGCGGAGGACCTGCGTGCCCCTGCACACGGGAGGAGTGTGGTTTTTCTCTGATCGGAGCGGCAGCGGCAGAGGCAGCAGCACCAGCGGTGCCAGCAGCGGCGGCTGAGGTTTGCAGCTCATAGCCTTCCGGTGGAGGCGATTGGTGTGGTGGCTGGTGGGAATTGCTGCGGGAGAGGGGACTCGGGGCAGGATTTGGGTCGCGTGGAGCCTTTGGACCCAGACTGGACTCGGCGGACAGTTCGGCCCCAGAGTCCCGGGTATTGGCCCGGCCCAGCAAACAATTCTGCCTGAGGCACTAACTCAGCGTGGCCATAGCTCCCCTGCTGTGGCGCAGGCTTAGTTGAGCACGCTGCTCCACACTAGGCACCACCTCAGCTCAGCGGCAGCTCCCCTGCGGTGACACAGTCTGGGCGGAGCACTTGGTTTCACCACAGGCGCTAACTCAGAGCAGCTGCAGTTCTCCTGCTGTGGCGCAGGCTTGGTGATGTGCTCAGTTCCATCCTAGGCACCACCTCAGCTCAGCAGCAGCTCCCCTGCGGTGACACAGTCCGGGCGGAGCACTTGTTCCACCACTGGCGCTAACTCAGAGCAGCCGCAGTTCTCCTGCTGTGGCGCAGGCTGGACAGAGCTCTCGGTTCCACCAGCTCTAAGACTCTGGTTGGACACAGTGTGCAGTTTGAATCCAGAATTCCTGGCTGAGATTGGTGGTCAGTTCGGGCCCTGAGTCAATAACTGACCACAGCACGCACTTTGGGCCAAAAGGCCCTAGTGGAGCTTGGTGCGTAGTCCCAGCCCAAAAATTCTGGCTGGACCCTGTGTGCATTTTGGGCCCAAAATCCCTAGCTGAGCTTGGCAGACGGTTCAGGCCCTGAGAATCTTGCTGAGTTCTGCCCGTGGTTTGGTCCCAGTGCTCCTGGCTGGACTTGGCAGGGAACACAGAAGGCTGTGGATACCTTGGCCTGACCCAACGCTCATTCAGAGACCCAGAACAATTGCAGGATCCACAGCAGAGGGGGACTGAGGATCACGGGCTGTGAGAGACCAGAACAACAGGGCTAACCTCCTAACATCCACACCAGTGAAGCTTTGAGCTCGCAGCCTAGGGAAACCGTAAGAAAACAAGTGAATCTATCGTCAGACACCCTCCATTCAACTCTGGAAGCTACCCAACAAAAACAAAGACGGCAAGATGTCTAAAGGACAACGAAAAAGCATACGCAAAAAACCCCAAAACAACATGGCGTCTCCAGTTTCCAGCTATCCCAAAGAAAACAACCCAGAGAACTCAAATACAACGGAAATACAAGAAAATGACCTCAAATCCTTAGTAATGAGGATGATAATGGAGGAAACAAATAAAATTCGTAATCAAATGCAGGAAGACGCAGACAAACAGGTGAGAGACATAAAAGAAGCACATAGAGTGGAACTGGAAAAATTGCAGGAAAATGCAAACAACCAGATGAAAGAAATAAGTAAAACGGTTCAAGCTCTGAAGACCTATAAAGAGGCAATGGAAGAAACTCAGGAATATACAAAAAATCAGATGAAAGAAATCAAAAAATCAGTTCAAGATCTGAAAATGAAAATGGATTCAATGATAAACACACAGACAGAAGAAAAACGAGAACGTGAGACCTCAGAGAAGAAGGCGAGCAACACAGAGGTGAGCTTTTCTAACAGAATCCAAGAGATGGAAGAACGAATCTCAGGGCTAGAAGATACAATCACAGATATCTGCCAAATCTGGAAAACTCCTGACACAAGACATCCAAGAAATTAAGGACACCATGAAAAGAAGAAATCTGAGGATAATAGGCATTGAAGAAAGTGAAGACATCAGACTCCAGGGCCCAGAAACTATTCTCAACAAAATCATAGAAGAAAATTTCCCCAATCTAAAGAAAGAGATGCCTATAAACATACAAGAGGCCTACAAAACGCCAAATAGAATTGACCAGAAAAGAAAAACTGCCCGCCACATAATAATCAAAACACAAAACATGCAGAACAAAGAAAAAATATTAAAAGCTGCAAGGGAAAAGGGCCAAATAACATTTAATGGTAAACCTATCAGAATTACACCCGACTTCTCAGCAGAGACCATAAAAGCCAGAAGGGCCTGGACAGAGATCCTGCAAACCCTAAGAGAACACAGATGCCAGGCCAGACTACTTTACCCAGCAAAATTATCAATAACCATTGATGGAGAAAACAAAATATTCCATGACAAAAACAAATTCAAACAGTACCTATCCACAAACCCAGCTTTACAGAAGGTACTAGAAGGAAAACTCCATCCCAAAGGGTCAAGCTCCAACCAAAACTACCCAGGAAATAGATAACTATCCCATGGCAAAAACACAACTACACAAACGCTCGACTGGAAACAACATCAAAATTAAGACTCTTAACAGTCACTGGTCATTAATATCTCTCAACATCAATGGCCTCAATTCTCCAATAAAAAGACACAGACTAGGGCTGGAAAGATGGCTCAGTGGTTAAGAGCACGGCCTGCTCTTCCAGAGGTCCTGAGTTCAATTCCCAGCAACCGCATGGTGGCTCACAACCATCTATAATATAATCTAATACCCTCTTCTGCAGATAAAGCACTCATATGCAATAAATAAAATAAATAAATCTTTAAAAAAAAAAAAAAAAAAAAAAAAAAAAAAAAAAAAAAAAAAAAAAAAAGACACAGACTAACTGAATGGGTACATAAACAAGACCCAACATTCTTCTGCATCCAAGAAACACATCTCACCCATAATGAAAGGCATTACCTCAGGGTAAAAGGTTGGAAAAAAATATTCCAAGCAAATGGTCACAAGAAGCAAGCAGGTGTAGCCATTTTAGTATCGAACAAAATAGACTTTCAACCAAAATTAATCAAAAGGGATGAGGAAGGACACTTCATACTCATCAAAGGTAAAGTCAACCAAGATGACATCACAATTCTGAACATCTATGCTCCCAATACAAGGGCACCCACATATGTAAAAGATCTCCTAAAAAAGCTTAAACCACACATCGATCCCCACACAATAGTAGTGGGAGACTTCAACACCCCACTCTCACTGAAGGATAAGTCATTGAAACAGAAACTAAGCCGAGAAATAACATCATTAACCAATGCCATGGGTCAAATGGATCTAACAGATATCTATAGAACCTTTCACCCAAACAAGAAAGAATACACCTTCTTCTCTGCACCCCATGGAACCTTCTCCAAAATTGATCACATCGTAGGTCACAAAGCAAGCCTCAACAGATACAAGAGGATTGAAATAATACCTTGTATCCTATCAGATCACCATGCTCTTAGGCTGCAATTCAACAACAACAGAAATAACAAAAAGCCTACACGTTTGTGGAAACTAAACAACTCTCTGCTAAATGACACCTGGGTCAGGGAAGAAATAAAGAAAGAAATCAAGGAGTTTCTGAAATTCAATGAAAATGAAGAAACAACATACCCAAATTTGTGGGATACATTGAAAGCAGTGCTAAGAGGAAAATTCATAGCACTAAGTGCCTTTAAAAAGAAATTGGAAACATCGCACATAAGCATCTTAACAACACAACTGGAAGCCCTAGAAAAAAAAGAAGCAGAAACACCCAAGAGGAGTAGACGCCTGGAAATAATCAAACTCAGGGCTGAAATTAACAAATTAGAAACTAAGAAAACAGTCCAAAGAATCAACAAAACCAAAAGCTGGTTCTTTGAGAAAATCAACAAGATAGACAGACCATTAGCCAAACTAACTAAAAGGCAGAGAGACAGTATTGAAATCAACAAAATCAGAAATGAAAAGGGAGACATAACAACAGACACTGAAGAAATTCAAAGAATCATAAGATCCTACTTTGAAGGCATATACGCCACAAAATTTGAAAATCTAAGGGAAATGGACGATTTTCTTGATCAAGTTCACTTGCCAAAGTTGAATGAAGAACAGATAAACAAGTTAAATAGTCCCATTTCCCCTACAGAAATAGAAGCAATCATCGATGGTCTCCCAACCAAAAAAAGCCCAGGGCCAGATGGTTTCAGTGCAGAATTCTACCAGACCTTTAAGGGCGAGCTAATACCGATACTCTTCAAGCTACTCCAAAAGATAGAAATGGATGGAAAATTACCAAATTCATTCTATGAGGCCATAGTCTCATTGATACCTAAACCTCACAAAGACTCAACAAAGAAAGAGAATTTCAGACCAATTTCTCTTATGAACATAGATGCAAAAATACTAAATAAAATACTTGCAAAACGAATACAGGAGCACATCAAAGATATCATTCATCATGACCAAGTAGGCTTCATTCCAGGCATGCAGGGATGGTTTAATATACGGAAATCCATCAATGTAATCCACCATATAAACAAACTGAAAATAAAAAACCACATGATCATCTCCTTGGATGCAGAGAAAGCATTTGATAAAATTCAACACCCATTCATGTTTAAAGTTTTAGAGAGATCGGGGATACAAGGCACTTTCCTCAACATAATAAAGGCTATATACAGCAAGCCAATAGCCAAAATCAAAGTAAATGGTGAGATACTCAAGGAAATTCCTCTCAAATCGGGAACAAGGCAAGGCTGCCCACTCTCTCCATATCTCTTCAATATAGTACTCGAAGTTCTAGCCAGAGCAATAAGACAACAAAAGGAGATCAAGGGTATCCAAATGGGAAAGGAGGAAGTCAAATTATCCCTCTTTGCAGATGATATGATAGTGTACATAAGTGACCCTCAAAACTCCACCAGAGAACTCCTAAAGCTGATAAACACCTTCAGCAAATTGGCTGGATACAAAATTAACTCAAAAAAGTCTGTAGCCTTCCTATACACAAATGACAAGCTTGCAGAGGAAGAAATTAGGAAAACCACACCCTTCACATTAGCCACAAGCAACATAAAATATCTAGGAGTTACCCTAACTAAGCAAGTGAAGGACTTGTATGAAAAAAATTTCAAAACTCTGAAGAAAGAGATTGAAGATGACCTGAGAAGATGGCGTGATCTTCCTTGCTCATGGATCGGGAGAATTAACATACTAAAAATGGCCATCCTACCAAAAGCAATCTACAGATTCAATGCAATCCCTATCAAAATAACTACACAATTTTTTAAAGACATTGAAAGTTCAATTCTGAATTTGATATGGAAAAACAAGAAACCCAGAATAGCTAAAACAATCTTGTACAATAAAAGATGCTCCGGAGGAATCTCCATACCTGATCTCAAACTGTACTATAAAGCAATAGTACTTAAAACAGCATGGTACTGGCACAGCAACAGGCTGGTTGATCAGTGGAATCGAATCGAAGACCCAGATATGAATCCACACACATATGGTCACTTGATTTTTGACAAAGAAGCCAAATCCATTCAATGGAAAAAGGATAGCATCTTCAACAAATGGTGCTGGTCTAACTGGAGGTCTATGTGTAAAAAAATGAAACTGGACCCATATTTGTCACCTTGCACAAAACTCAAATCCAAGTGGATTAAAGACCTCAACATAAAACCAGAGACACTAAGCCACTTAGAAGAAAAAGTGGGAAAGAGCCTAGAACATATCGGCACAGGAGACAACTTCCTGAACAGAACACCAACGGCCCAGGCCTTAATGTCAACCATTAATAAATGGGACCTCATGAGGCTGAGAAGCTTCTGTAAGGCAGGAGACACTGTCAAGAGAACAAAGCGACAGCCTACAGACTGGGAAAAAATCTTCACCAACCCTACATCTGACAAAGGTCTAATATCCAAAATATATAAAGAACTCAAGAAATTAAACACCACCAAACCGAATAACCCAATTGAGAAATGGGGCTTGGAACTAAACAGAGAATTCTCAACAGAGGAGTATCAAATGGCTGAGAAACACTTAAAGAAATGCTCAACCTCCTTAGTCATCAGGGAAATGCAAATCAAAACAACTCTGAGATTCCATCTTACACCCATCAGAATGGCTAAGATCAAAAATTCAAGCGACACCACATGCTGGCGAGGATGTGGGGAGAGAGGAACACTCCTTCATTGCTGGTGGGAATGCAAACTAGTACAGCCACTTTGGAAATCTATCTGGTGCTATCTCAGAAAAATGGGAATAGGGCTTCCTCAAGACCCAGCTATTCCACTCCTTGGAATATACCCAGAAGATGCTCCAGCACACAACAAGAAAATTTGCTCAACCATGTTCATAGCAGCCTTATTCATAATAGCCAGAACATGGAAACAGCCTAAGTGTCCCTCAGTAGAAGAGTGGATAAAGAAACTGTGGTACATATACACTATGGAATACTACTCAGCTATTAAAAACAAGGAATTCCCGAAATTTGTGGATAAATGGATTGAGCTAGAAATGATCATAATGAGTGAGTTAACCCAGAAGCAGAAAGAATCAAATGGTATATACTCACTTATATCTGCATACTAGCCCAAGGGGCATGTCCCACGAAAGCCTTCACTTACCAGGAAACTGGGACAGAGGGGAGGGCATCCTATTGGGACTCTAAATGAGAGACGCATGGGAGAATAGCAAAATAAAAGGATCCAGAGGGTCCTAGAAATCTACAAGTAGAACAATATGATAGGCAGATTTGGGCCCAGGGGTCCCGCTCAAACTAAGGCACCAGCCAAGGACAATACAGGAGGTAAACTTTAAACCCCTTCCCAGATCTAGCCAATGGTCAGAATATTCTCCACAGTTGAGTGGAGAGTGTGATATGACTTTCTCACGTACTCTGGTGCCTCACATTTGACCATGTCCCCTGGAGGGGGAGACCTGGTGGCACTCAGAGGAAGGACAGCAAGTAGCCAAGAAGAGACTTGATACCCTATGAGAATATATAGGGGGACGTAATCCCCCTCAGGAACAGTCATAGGGGAGGGGAATAATGGGAAAATGGGGGGGGGGAGGAATGGGAGGATACAAGGGATGGGATAAACATTGAGATGTAACAAGAATAAATTAATAAAAAAAAAAAAAAAAAGAGCTGGTCTACCACAGTCGGTGCCCCTCCATTCCCACACCCCTCAGACTGCAACCAGAAACCAGAATCTGACCTCTGTACATGTGCTGCCATGTAAAAGAAAACTCAGAGACAGGAATTGTAAAGAAAAATCAGTTTATTTACAGTTTGGATGCATACTGAGGGAGAAAAATTCTCTCCTCCTTTTCTATATCAGTGTTGCAAGCTTATAGAAAAAGAGATGAAACAAACTCAGAAAATATACATCTGTGCTGTCCACTGTGCCACTTTCTCAGAGCTCTGAGTCTCTTTCTTGGAGAGAAGTCCTTTCCTAGCTGGCCCACAGCTGTTAAGTTACTGGTTCTGTCAGGGGATATCCTGGGTAATTTTTAATTCTCTTGAGTCCACTCTTTTACAACTCTTGTTATAATTTTCAGTGGCTTGAATAAGAAATGTCCCTCTGTAGGCTTGGATGTTTGAACACTTGGTTCCATTTTGGTGATACTTTGGTGCATCGAGGGGAGGTTTAAGAGGCATGGCTTTGCTGAAGGGAGTACGTCACTGGGGGAGGACTTTGAAGTTAAAAGCTTCACACTACACCCTATTCACTCTCTCTGCTTCACACTGGAGGCTGAGGGTGTGAACACTGAATTTCCTGCTCAAGCTGTTATTCCTAACTTGCTGCTGTGCCTTCCTACCATAATGGTCATTTTCTTCTCTGGAGCCGTAACTCTAAATAAACTTCCTTATAAATGTTCCCTTAGTCATGTGTTTTATCTAGCAACAAAAATATACAAATACACTGCTACCTTCACTTCTCGTCCATCTTCTGTCTTGAGAGATTTGCAGTTTTATTCCATGTGGTTAAAAAATAATTTTTCTTTTCTTTTTTATACAAATTTCTGCTTATTTTTCTTAACTTGCACCAGATATACTCTTTCACATTTATTTTTTAATTAATTTATTTAGAATACATCTCAATTGTTATCCTATCACTTGCATCCTCCCATTCCTCCCTCCCTCCTGCTTTCACCCTATTCCCCTCCCCTAGGTCTGAGACAGAGGGGGATCTCCTCCCTCACCATATGGTCACAGTCTATCAAGTCTCATCTTGGTAGTCTGCCTATTCTTTCTCTGAGTGCCACCAGGCCTCCCCACCAAGGAAAGTGGTCAAATATGGGGCACCAAGTTTCATGTTTGGGTCAGTCTCTGCTCTCCATACAACTGTGAATAATGTCCTGTCCATTGGCTAGATCAGAATAGGGATTCAATATTTACTGCATATATTGTCCTTGGCTGGTGCAGTAGTTTGAGCAGAGCCTTCTGGGTTCAGATCTGCCCATCATGATGTTCTTCTTGTAGGTGTTTAGAACCCTCTTGATCCTTCTATTTCCCCATTCTCCCATACTTCTCTCACCTAGAGTCACCGTAGGAGGTCCCCACATCTACCCCAATCTCCTGGTAAGTGAAGACTTTCATGGGACATCCCTTTTGTGCTAGCGTTGAATTCTAAGTGAGCACATACCATGTGAGTCTAAGAAATAATTTTTCTTTATGACTTCTCAGATTTAGTTGTTTACCAAAGTGCTTGCATAAGTGGCTCCATTTTTTTCCTTGTCCTTTCTATGTAGTCCTGTAACAGGGCCCAGACCTTAGCACAACTGACTCCATGATGGAAGTACCGTTCAGCATCACCTGCCAAGTCGAAAACAAAGACCTAACTCATCAAATTCCACAGTACTAGGGAAGTCTCTGGATTACTAAACTTGCCTTTTGGCCTCTGTCGTTCTGCTTCTGGCCAACTGTTCTTGTTAATTGAAGTATGCCAAGTCAGTCATTAAGTAGAGAGTTGTTCAGTTTCCATGTGTGTATAGGCTTCTTGCTATTTCTGTTGTTGTCTGCTATTTCTGTTCAGTCTGCTCTTTAGTCCATGGTGGTCTGATAAAATACAAAGTATTATTTGAAACTTTTTTTATTTGTTGATGCTTGCTTTGTGACCTTCTACTATATGGTCAATTTTGGAGAAGTTTCCATGAGGTACTGAAAAAAAGGTATAATCTTTTGTGTTTGGGTGAAAAAATCTGTTAGGTCTATTTGATTCATGACATCTGTTAGTGTCACTATTTCTCAGTTTAGCTTCTGTTTTGTTGGCCTATACAGGATTCAATTTCAGCAGCCACATGGCATCTCACAACTATCCATAATTACATTACAGAAATTCTGACAGCATTTTCTGGCCTCTGGGTACCAGGCATGTACATGATCCACTTACATACTTCAGGCAAAACACTCACTCATACATATAAAATTAATAAATAATTTTAAATGAATACACAAGACAAACCAAAGACACAAGATTTATGTGGCATAGACAAGCACTTGATATTCATGAGGACTTAATTTAGGCACCTATTGGTGATGCAAATTTGATCTCAGATGAGTGAACAGTACCTAAAGATTAATAAATGACTCTTCCATCCCATTCACCCCATCTATGTTGATTTGCCCTTTTCTTCTCTGTTGATTTTCACTATGATTTCAATTAATTGGATGAGCTACTTGCCTAGAATGTTTGAGATGAGTCTGTGTCTTTTTGGGAAGGCCAGCTTGCTTATGTACCTGATTGATCATTATAAGCTACCAACAATGTCAAGACCCAAATGGAACAGAGTCTGCTTCTAAGTTCTACTACTATGGTTGTAATAACATATTGGAATTGATTTGAAATTTCCACTGCTCAAGGAGAAAATAAATCTTCCAGAAGTATAGCTGTGAAAAACCAAACAAACATGTAGGCTTTACATAAGTCGTTCAGCAAGATTATAGTGGCTTAGAGGCTCACATAAATAATACCAGCCCATGTTCTTTTAAAAACTGGTAATGAGCCTTTTATGAAAAGCAAATGTATCTTCTGATCCTCCTAGCTCCTCTTCCTAAACCTCCACAAGACAGACTAGATTAGATATAGCTCAGGAGGGTGGTCTGGGATGTTAGCTCACTGTCATCACTGGTCATGTGAGTCTGCATGACTGAGTAACCCTAACTGTAAGCCTCAGTTGTTGGTGTAAGATCAAAGCAAGAACTAACTACCTTGTGGAACTGTTACAGAGATTAAACATGAACTTCTAAATATGAAGTTCTGCTCTTGTGAGCTAATGCATGATTATTAGGTAATTAGCATGCTACTTCTACATATATTGGGGTAATTTGTTATATATTTCAAAAAAGTTTTAAATTTTTACCAGTGGATATATTGTGCAGCACAGTCATATAAATGTCACAGATTTAGGCCATGTATGTATCTGTTCCAAGTTTAAGGTGAATTTAGAGAAGCCAGAGTTCATTGCTGAGAAGAGTCAATAAAGCACCTACTATGTGCAAATAAGAACCTAAGTTTAGATCACAGAAGAAGTTGGCAATGCATTCCTATAACCCCACTCTTGGAGTCTTAGAGTCAGAGGTATCCCTGAGGCAAATTAGCCATGCCACTCTAGGCAGAGAAAGGAGAGGGGGGTGGAGAGAATCCACTTATGACTAATTACAGTATAAATTGGCACATATCTTTTAAAAGAAACAACTTGGCAACAGTTATGAAGCTGAGTATAAACATACCCCACAAGCCATCAATTCCATTTCCTTGTGTATACCTTAGAACAATGACATGACTGCAGTCTACCACCTCAAAACTACTTGCACATAATATTAAGACACTGTTTATCTTTAATCATGTCTACATTTGCCCTTGTTGGGGTGGAAGTGTTTCCTGATTGGTTTTCTTTTATTTTTTAATAAATTTGATTACTTTTAATTTATTCACTTTACATCCTGATTGTCGCCCCCCCCACCCTCATCTTCTCATGGTCTCACCCTCCCTCCATCTCCTTCCCTTCACCTAGTCTTCAGAGTAGATGCCCCCCTCCTCCATCATCTGACCCCAGCCTATGAAGTCTCATCAGGACTGCCTGTATCCTCTTCCTCTGTGGGCTGGCATGGCTGCCCCACCAGGGGGAAGTGATCAATGAGTGGGCAACAGAGTCCATGTCAGAGGCAGGCCCTGCTCCCCATATCATGGGACTCAAATGGAGACTGTGCTGCCTATAGACTACATCTGAGCTGGGAGTCTAGGCCCTCTTCATGCATGGTCCTTGGTTGGTGCATCAGTCTCTGTAAATCTTGCTTGACCAAGATTTGTTGATTCTGTTGTTCTCCTTGTGGAGCTTCTGTCCCATTCAGGTCCTTCTATCCACGCCCCCCCCCTCGACTCCCTGTGCTCTGTCCCACAGTTTGGCTGTGTGGCCTGAGTTGTAAGTTAAACACTCTTCTCCCCGAGTTACCTTTTGTCACTGTGCTTTATCACAGCACTAGAAATAAGATGAGGGTAGAACTTCTGGCATGTATAGTATATTAAGAGCTCCAATCCTCACCAACAGGCACCAGGGTCATGACATCTGACATGTCTCAGACCTTCACTCAGAGATGGGGGTTGAACCAGTTTCACTCAACCACTTTGAAGCATTGATGAAAAAGTAAAATAATTTCTTCTACAGTGACCTCTAAGTGTATATCATTTCAATATTCAACATGCCTAAGTGGGAGACTCACTTGTGCCATGCCCTGTGGTTGCATCAGGTCATCCTCAGCTATATAGCAAATCCAACGACAGCCTAGGATATGAGACCATGTCTCAAAAACATGTTTGAGTTCTCATTTTAACTTTTAAAATATTTATTTAATATTCATACACTCAAGGGATGTGTTTGGAGCAAATGTGGTTGGATACAATCCAGTCTCAATTCCCCATTGATTCCTCCCTTACCCCTGTTCCCTTATGCCACTTCTCTTCTGATTTTCTCTCTCTTCTCTTCTCTCTCTCTCTCTCTCTCTCTCTCTCTCTCTCTCTCTCTCTCTCTCCTCTCTCTCTCCCTCCTTCCCTCCCTCTCACTCCTCTCTCTCACTGAGTCCATTTAGTTCTGTTTGTATGTGCATGGGTGTAGGACCAAAACTGAGCATTGGTAACATCTGAGGCCTAGAACCCCTGAGGAAAACTGACGATCCCTCACACTCAGACATCAGTTCAATTGCCATTGCTCCTCAGATAAGAAGAAGAATTCATGAGCCCCTTTCTCATCTATGCTGGTCTTTAGCTCGTTTGGTCTTGTGCAAATCTCATGTATGTAGACACAGCTTCTTTGAGTTCACATGTGCAACTGCTCTGTCATGTCTGGCAAACAGTCTTACAAAAAAATATCTACTTTCTCTGGCTCTTATAATTTTTTTGCCTGGACCTTTGGGTGAAGGGGTGTGATAGAGATTTGGTGCTGAGAACTCCACAGATGCGTATTCTCCGCTTCTTGGCTGGTTATAGGTCTCTGTGTTATTCACCGTCTCCTGCAGAAGTTTCTCTGATGAGAGGTGAGAGACACACTAATCTAAGTGACTTAAGATAAGAACTTAGAAATGTTTACTAATATGTCTATTTCTCAAAATAAAAGTGTGACTCGCGTTACCGTCTCGCCAGCAAGAACAACGCTGCACACACAGGATCCTTCTGCAGTAAAGCTTTAATGCGTCTTAAGAGGGAGAGCATAAGCTTACGACAAGTAAAATGGAGACCCCAAACAGCAGAAACCCATCCCTTATATAAAAAACTGTTCTCCACTTAGGATGTGTCAGTCCCTGATTGGCTGTTACTCATCAGGCGATATGACGCCACAGGAGAGGCAGAGCACAACAAGTGGAAAGTTCCTTCGCACATGCGCAGATTACTTGTTTACCAGTTTGGGACACAGGATGTCAGCGCCATCTTGTAATGGCGAATGTGAGTGCGGCCTCTCACATCTCCCCCTTCTTTTTTAATTAAATGCCTAACTAAAAGAATAGGTGAAAACTGGCGCCACATCGGGTTCGCAGCTCGCTACAGTTTGTTGTATGGGCAATGAGCTTAGGAAAAGGAAATGGTCCGATCAAGGCTGGAGCATGACTCTGGACCAACCGATCGAGGACCATTTTAGAGGTACCACTCGGTGCCGTCCCGCGTGCAATGGGCAATTTTCCCCGCGGGGTGCAACGGCCACTGGGTGCATGTAGATATAGGGTGCCTTTCGATGTGCAATGGCAACTAGGCCCAGTCGAGTGCAAAGGCCACGCAGAGAGAAGAAAGAGAGAGAGAAAACTCATTGCCCTTATTTAGGACTTAAAGGCTGCCCGCCAAGCCGCCGTCTCCCCCTATTCCTTTATTTAGGAAGCAATAAGACACCCATTAAAGAGAGTGGAGACAGAGGTAAATAGCTCATATTGCTGCAGAGCCATTTTACTGCAATGCCTCACTATGCAACTCTCCAGGGCTGCTGAAACTTACTCACTCCACCTCGTGCAATGAGCTGAGACTCTGAGGGTGCAGGAGCTGAGCAGCCAGCGACTTATTGCTTAAGCATGGATAGCCATATATCAGGGGAGGGTCCCACTTTCTACTGCTGCAAGTGCTTGGGCAATAACCACCTTGTCTCTTTTTGTTTGAGCCCTGAGTTTACAGACCAACCATAGGGTCAACACTAACCCACAGCAGATCGCAGCTCCAAATAATCCAACCCCAACCCATTCCTTAAAGAAGGAGAAAGCCGAAGATATCCATGACGAAAGTCTCTCTGTAAGCAACAGATCCAGGCGTGTGGAATTAACTTGAATGATGGCAGTTCTTAATTCTCTTAATGTTTGCTCGAATTCTGTTGTCCAATTCGGCATCGGGAGTGGGAATGTTGATATGATCCCCCAGCATTGTTCCCCCTTTGTTATTATCACTTGGGTCATCACCAGGCTGAGTATCAGCATCTTCTGGAACCGTCTGGATTTTTCTGGTAAGTCTTTCTGGTACCCAAAACGGATTGTCTTCATCCTGTGGAAAAACGCACACAGCTCCCCTGGATCTTATAAGAATAGGATCCGGTCCTTTCCATTTGTTACTCAGAACATCCTTCCATTTGACCATTTCTTTTGGCCTGCTGGGCTCTAAATAGTGTCTTTCTGCCACAGTATGGCCTTTATCATCTTGATTTAACACAGTAAATTGACCTTGACCTGTCAACAAGTCAAAGGTCCAGTTTCTCTGTTCAGGAGTAAGGGCAAGAGCATTGGCCTGGGCTTGTGTTTGAGCGGCCTCATACCAGAGAGCCCTCCATTCCATGTATTGACCCATGTCTGGAAGTGCAGCTTTTGCTACCATCTGCCAATTAGAAGGAGTTAAGGTGCCAGTGCCAATTCTATCCAACATTACCAGGGTAAAGTTTGCATTAACCCCGTATTTGCGGACAGACTCAGCCAATTCTTTAATTAGGTTATATTCGACGGGGGCATGTACTCGTCCCCCGTTCTCTGTTTCAAAAACAGGAAAAAAATTGTGTAATTGTGCGGCCTCTCACATAAAAGCAGTAGGAGTTCCCCTAGAGCTTTGAGGCTGGTACCAGCTTAATTTCTCAATGCACTCTAATCCACATAAGTGATGTCTTCATCAACAGGGTCTCACCATCAAGTTCTGAAGGGTAAACAAAAGAAATAGCAATAGACTATGGTCATGCAACCCCATTGCAAACAACACCTAGCATAAAGTGTTTCATCTGGTATCCTGTGATGTCTGTGTGAGGTATTATCCTCAATTATAGGGTAACTTCACTTAAATCTCTTTTATATATGTATATATTTTGAAAGGCTCCTACACTAGGAGGTTTCCATCTAGTATTTCTAAAAGTCTTTAGTGTTGGTTATTTTTCCCCATAATCTGTCTTCCTGTTTTCCTATGCCTTACCTCACTTAACCCTTTTAGCACAATGTCTAGAAACTGGATTTATTTAGTTTTAATTAATTTAGTTTGACACAGAATGGTCAGCTCTCTAAAATATATTAAGATACTGTTCTGTTTTCCAATTCTATGTCTATGTGAAGCTAGATTCCCTTCATATGCCTCAGCAAAATAACAAATGCAACAAACCAATGATGAGATTCTAGCTGCTTTCTATTAAGACAGACATTCAAAAGATTTGTTAAGACCTAAAACAATGCCTCTTCTCATTATTTTTGTTTTAAAAATTATTTTACCTACATGTTGTTTATGTTAACATGTAAAAGGAGTATTGTTGTTTTTAAATAAATTAATAAATATTTTAAAGTAATTCACTATTAATTTTGATATGATAAATAGCGATAGATATATTTCACAGAACAAAAGCTCTTTGACAATTATTTTTAGAATATTAAAGCAAAACTACTTTGAGATTCCATCTTATGCCTCTCAGAATGCCTAAGACCAGTAACACAAATAAAAGATCCTGCTAGAAAAAAATGTGGAACAGTGGAACACTTCTCCATTGCTAGTGGGAGTGAAAACTTGAACAGCTACTTTGGAAATCAATATTGGAATTCCTCAAAAAAAATTAGGAATCAATTTATCTCAACACAAATTTCAGGAATTCCTTGTTTTTAATAGCTGAGTAGTATTCCACAGTATATATGTACCACAGTTTCTTTATCCATTCTTCTACTGAGGGACACTTAGGCTGTTTCCATGTTCTGGATATTATGAATAAGGCTGCTATGAACATGGTTGAGCAAAGTTTCTTGTTGTGTGCTGGAGCATCTTCTGGGTATATTCCAAGGAGTGGAATAGCTGGGTCTTGAGGAAGCCCTATTCCCAGTTTTCTGAGATAGCACCAGACAGATTTCCAAAGTGGCTGTACTAGTTTTCATTCCCACCAGCAATGAAGGAGTGTTCCTCTCTCCCCACATCCTTGCCACCATGTGGTGTCGCTTGAATTTTTTATCTTAGCCATTCTGATGGGTGTAAGATGGAATCTCAGAGTTGTTTTGATTCGCATTTCCCGAAATTTGTGGATAAATGGATTGAGCTAGAAATGATCATAATGAGTGAGTTAACCCAGAAGCAGAAAGACTTAAATGGTATATACTCACTTATATCTGCATACCAACACAAGGGGCATGTCCCATGAAAGCCTTCACTTACCAGGAAACTGGGACAGAGGGGAGGACATCCTATTGGGACTCTAAATGAGAGAATCATAGGAGAATAGCAAAGTAGAAGAATCCAGAGGGTCCTAGAAACCTACAAGTAGAACATTATGATAGGCAGATTTGGGCCCAGGGGTCCCGCTCAAACTAAGGCACCAGCCAAGGACAATACAGGCGGTAAACTTCAAAACCCTACCCAGACCTAGCCAATGGTCAGAACATTCTCCACAGTTGAGTGGAGAGTGGGATATGTCTTTTTCACGTACTCTGGTGCCTCACATTTGACCATATCCCCTGGAGGGGGAGACCTGGTGGCACTCAGAGGAAGGACAGCAGGTTGCCAAGAAGAGACTTGATACCCTATGAGCATATACAGAGGGAGGTAATCCCCCTCAGGAACAGTCATAGGGGAGGGGAACAATGGGAAAATGGGAGGGAGGGAAGAATGGGAGGATACAAGGGATGGGATAAACATTGAGATGTAACAAGAATAAATTAATTTTAAAAATTTAAAAAGAAAATCTATCTCAACACACAGCTATACCACTCTTGAGCATATATGCAAAGGATGTTCTATATTACCAAAAGGACGCATGCTCAGCTGTGTTCGTTGCTGCTTTGTTCATAATATCCAGAAACTGGAAACAACCTAGATGTCTCTTGACAGAAGAACAGATAAAGAAAATGTGGTACATTTACACAATGGATGGCACTAGAAAAAAGCAAGCCTGAATGAGGTAACCCAGATCCAGAAAGACAAACATTATATGTATTCATTTATAAATGGATATTAGCTGTTAAGTAAAAAAAAAAAATCAAGCAACAATCTACAGATTCAGAGAGGTTAGGTAAAAAATAAGGGTCTAGTGGGGAAGCACAGATCTTCCCGGAAAAGGGAAATAGAATAGATTTTGTGAGTGGAGCATATGATTTATCCATGCTCTAGTAGATAGCTTCACATCCACACCCATGCAGGTGGCCCAGGTTAAACTTGATGGGTTAAAAAATAAAGAAAACAAAAAGATGTGGCAGTAAGATACGAACATATTGGTAGAAGGAGGGGGATAGGAAGATAATTAGAGAGGATGGATGATGAATACAACCATAAAATATTATATATATATATATATATATATATATATATATATATATATATATATATATATAATATGCACAAAATTGTCAAGGAGTGGATTTAAATTTGTTTCTTTGTTTATTTACTTTAGATCCTGGCCATAGCCCCATCCCTCCTCTCCTCCTAGTCCCACCCTCCTTCCCTCTCCCTCATACTCCCTTTCTTATTCCTCAGAAAAGGGGAGCCCTCCTTCCCATCTACCCTAGCTCATCATATCACATCAGGACTGAGCATGTCTTCTTGCTCGGTGGCCTGACGAGGCAGGTCTGTCAGGGCGAAGTAATCAAAAAACTGTGAACAAAGTCCATGTAAGAGACAGCCCCCACTCCCATTACTAGAGGACCCACATGAAGTCTGAGCTGCCCATCAGCTACATCTGTGTAGGAGGCCTAGGTCCAGTCGATGCATGATTCTTTGTTGGACCTTCAGTCTCAACAAGCCCCTCTGGGCCCTGGTTAATTGGCTCTATTAGTCTTCTTATGGAGCTCCTGTTACCTCCAGGTCCTTTTCTTTTTCCCTCCACTCTCTCACAAGATTCCCGATGCATTGCCTAATGTTTGGCTAAGTCTCAGCATCTGTTTCAAAGTGCTGCTGGGTGGAGCCTCTCAGAGGACAGAAGACCTGTAGAAAAAAAGAGAAACTGGTGGGAGGATCATCTCTGTGGCAAACTGGAGACCTAAGTCAGTGTAAGCTTTTGGGAGGATATGAGGGGTATTCTAGAAGAGACTTCACATAGGAGGGACCATAGAGACTAAAAAGGACTCCCACTAATTAGACAAGACTCCTAGTAGAGGAAGAAGAACACCAACCTACTCATAGAAACATTGACCCAAACTTTACCCTGCCTATAAGATGTGCAGGGATAAAGATAGGGCAGATAGAGCAGAGATTGAGAGAATGTTCAAACAACACCTGGACCAATCCAAGACCCACACCATGGGAGAGCAACAATCCCTGACATTATTAAGGAGTGAAATTTTTAAAGAAGATTCCTGAAACTTAAGAAAGCTCTTTCCCTAGAGAAGCTGTGGCCATGTGAGCAGAAAATCCCATCTATCGGCTTGTGACCACATGGGCTATAAGAGCACAAACTCAGACCACCACCAGCAGATAGAGAAGCTCTGAAAGATAGACAGTCACACACACACACACACACACACACACACACACACACACACACACACACACACCCCTAAATAAGTTCTGAGTCACTCAGACTATGGATTATAGACCAAGGTTGAAAAAGGTCACAAGACAGATTTAGGCAAATGATAATTTGAAATGCAAGTTGCGGAAGAGTATTGTATGATACTATTTATTTAAAAACTAAAGTACATGAAACAACAACAAGTTGATTAGAGATACACTCAGGGTATAAAGAAAGGCAAGACATTCTAAATAAGAAATCAGGATAGTGATCACCTGGAAGATAGGGTTACCTGGGGACAGACAGACCAGAAGCCTTGAATGACATAGTAAAGAGCGTTTCCATAAACAGATCAGGGTGGCAAAGCAGTGCCTGGGTATTTATCTAATGATGATTATAATGTTTTTGTACCTCTAAAAAAAAGAGCTTGTTTGCCTTCGTATCTGCACGTTCCACACTCAAATGGGAAATGTTGAGAGAAAAGTTACCTTGTTGTTGACATTGAATATGTAGTTTACATCTATAACTGAGCAGATAAGACTTTTTCTTCTTATTTGCATAAGAAATGCACCATAAAAATATATTTATATGATTTTTTACTGTTTGTGTGTTACAAGTAATCCAAATATTATTTTAAGTGCCTGGGAGCATGCATGTGGGTTACATGATTTGAGCTTCTCAGAATCTTGCATGAGGAATTGGGAATTTCTTGAACCAATCCTCTAGGAATATCAGGGAAAGTACCAAGTCTGGAAACAGATATTGTAAGTATCTAATATTTGACAAAGTGTTTAAGATATGAAATGAGGGTATGTGAGGCCCAGCAAGTTCACTATGTAACCCGAGGGCAGAAAAAGCTCGAGCCTTCTGCCAGGTTGCATTTTTTTATTAATATTTATTTATTCACTTTACATCCTGGTGATAGCCCCCTCCCTCCTCTCTTCCCAGTCCAACCCTCCCTCCCTCTTTCCCCATTCCCCTTTCCCTATTCCTCAGAGAGCCCCTACCCACCCCAGCTCATCAAGTTGCGTCAGGACCGAGCTTGCAGGCTCATTCCTTGACTACCATTTTTTTGAAAGCAAAAAAAATCTGCCTTCTTGTTTTATGCCAAATAAAATGGGTTCTCCTAAGGCCTCTTAGCAAGTTCAGCCTGGAAAGGGATAGACGCACACATCCTTGCACACTTGGGATGGCAGTCTCCTCATGCTTTTGAGAAAGCACTGCAAGCAGCCATGAACCCTGGTGATGAAGCTCAACAGAGAAGAGATCCTTATGGGTGCCTCAGAGAAAAGCAGTCCTGAGGGAACAGCCTTACAGGCCTGGCACTGCAGGCAGCTGTGCTGAGTCCAGTGCAGTCAGAAGCGTCTGGTTCAGCTGGAACAAAGTCTACATGCACTAAATAATAAAGAGGATTGCTTAGTGCTCTCAGCACCAGCCACTAGAGGAGAAAGCTTATCAACAGTCTTAGCAAGCTATAAGCAATGCACGCTACAATAAATACCTACCCGGTAACATCTGCCCACCAACACAATAGTGGTTATGATTCTTCCAGAAGAACCAACTACTTCTTCATGAAATTTGAGTCCTGTTCCATGTGAAGTAAAACACACATGGTAGTGTAAACCTGGTCAAAAATCTGTGGCTAGGGAATTTATGCCTATACCTGTTGACTTTTCATCAGCCTGTGCAGTTCTTGTCTGCTGGACCTGGGATCTTGGGACCTGAAGGGATGTGCATAGTACAGTCTGATGCTGCAGACAATCTTACTTCACTTTCAGTGGGTTTTCATACACGAATGTAACAAAGAAAGCAATGATCCAAGGAAAGTGGTTTGAGTTCAGAAAAACATGTAAATAAACACCACCAAGCACATACTAAATATTCACAGAGCAGCCCTTTCCTAGAACTTTCTCAGGACAGACCAGTTTAAACACAATTTCCTGGCATGTACTGTATATCATATCTGGGAAAGCAGGAAAGTAAGGCAGAAAGCCAAATCCACATTCAGAGTACACTGACCAGATTGGGTTCTATAGCTATGTCCTGACTGACATCCAACAAGAAAAAAAAAATGTTTCTTTTTAATGTATATTTTATTTATTATAATTTATTCACATTACATCCCGATTGTTATCCCCTTGCTCTTATCTTCCCATTTCCACCCTCCCTCCTCCTTTTGCCTGTTTTCCTCCCCTGGACCTCTGATGAGGGACTCCTACACCAACTATCTGGTGTCTCACCAGGATAGCCTGCATCCCCTTCCTCTGTGTCCCTGCTAGGCCATCTTGCCAACAGGCAATGACCAAATCGTGGGCACCAGAGTGCCTGTCAGAGGTTCAGCAGGGGTCGTCCCCAACACACATGGAGACTCAGCAGACCATCAGTTACATCTGAACAAGGGGTCTTGGTTCTCTGCATGCATTGTTGACTGGGGCATCAGTTTGTGCAGGCCCCCTTGTGTCCAATCCACAGCTCTTGATGGTCTCCCTGTGGCACTTCTGCTCCCTCCCAGACCTTCCATCGGCCCCACTCCTCCCTACAACTGTCAGCGCTCAGCCCAGAGTCCAATTTTGAGTCCCAGTATCAGCCCTGATCCCTCACTGAATTTATTTGTCATAGCCAGAATCTGGAAACAACCTAGATGTCCCTCAAAGGGAAAATGGATGAAGAAACTGTGGTACATTTACACAATGGGATTCTATCCAGCTATTAAAAACAAGGAAATCTTGAAATTTGCAAGCAAATAGATGAAGCTAGAAACAATCATCCTAAATGAGGTAACCCAGATCCAGAAAGACACACATGGTATATATTCATTTATAAGTGGATATTAGCCCAAAATACATCTACTCTGAATGGATATATCTTATAAAATGTCACAGGAGACACAAATTCAAGTCCAAGAACGTATTAGGGAGCAAAATGCACTTTAGGTAAAAGGCTCTCTACACTTTTTTCTGGATCCTCTCTCACAGTTCTCTAAAGCAATGTTTACCCTGGGTCATTCTTTTGACCATATTCTAACAGTACCATAGACTAGGGCAGCTCTCAGCCTTGGTCAGAGAAGCCTCTTTCAGCAATGGACCACAGTTAAAGTAGAGACACATAACTTATCAAAATACTTAGAGTAAGTGACCTTTGAATGCTAAACACTAAGTGAGATGCTTATATCACCCCCTCTGAGGCCAAAGGAAATCACAGAAGAGGAACTACAAAGAATTTAAGAGCCAATGGTTGAAGAGGAGTGCTATCAAACTGTCATCTGGACACGACATGGCTGTAGCAGATACGATCACATGGCAGCTCTAACTACCTGCACCTGCCTACATACATATATGCATGTATTCATACTTGTACACACAGGCACACACATGCATGTTAGCATGTGCACACATACAAGACAAAAATAGCAAAGGGGGCAATCGTGGTGGCACACACCTTTAATCCCAACACTCGAGGAGGCAGAGACAGACTGCTCTCTGGGAGTTTGAGGCCAGCCTTATCTACAAAGCAAGTTCAGGACAGCCAAAGATACACAGAGAAATGCTGTCTAGAGAAAGCAAAAAAAAAATAGATAGATAGACAAACAGACAGCAGGGGAAGTAGTCAAGAAGAAACAAAGGGTCATCGGGAGTGACAGGGAGATGAGAAAGGATAATTGAGGAGTGAGTATGAACACCATATATTATGTACACATTTGAAATTGTCAAAAAAAAAACCTATATTTAAAACAGATTGTTGCTTGGTGTGGTTTATGGGAGTTGAAGCCAAATGTTTCCTGCATTGGAAATCCTTTCGAGAAACTCATCTAATAATCTTTAAGCTCACATTTTACCAAGGCATGGGAAGGACAGGCAGAGAAAAGATAGAATGATAGGCTGCTGTCACCCTGGGTCTCCAAAGTGACATCTCATTCTCCGAGGGGCCAAGAAACTGAACTGACTCTTAGTCCTCCTTAGGAGCTGCTGGCAGCCCTGAGCTCTGGGGCCTCCGCAGACTGGGAGCCTTCTGGTTGCCTTCAACTCCTTTGTCATTTGCTTTTGTTAGCTGCTGGGCTTGGCTCAAAGGGAGCTTCTTTTGAGCTGTATGGAGCAAAGAAAACAGAACAAAAAAAAAGGAAAGCAGAAGTCAGTGTTGCTTAGCAGCATGATTCAAAATAAGCCAATGTAATTAGAATAAATTATCATGGGAGGAAGCAAAGATCACTCCCTCAAGACTAGCCAGACAAATTACTGATTTGAAATGGCTACAGGCAGATGGGATTGAAAATAGGGACAGAATAAGATGAAAAGCAGTACTGGATTCTGGGGATGCATACAAACAAAACCATATCCCTGCCCACTATGGGTCTCTCTGAGCTCAAAGCAGGAGGCATGATTGATAATGACTGTATGATTCTGCTTAGAGCAATCCAAACACTGGCAGGGCCATCAGGCACTAATGGGTGGCATTTATTTAACACCTCTGCAGGTTAGTGGCATTAGTCTAAGAGTATATATTATCTTATGTATTTTGAACAATAGCCTCATGAGATGGATGCCCTTGATATCACTATTGTATAGAAGTCCGAACCACAAAAAAAAGTTATTTAGACAGAGTAAGGGACAGAATTCGGGCTTGTGCCCAGTATTTTGTCATATAACTCCAGCAAAAGATACATAGTTGAAGACAAGCAGGAGGATGGCTTTCTCATACAGCATTTGTGGAGTGTGCACGAAGGCAGATGCTGGCCACCTGCAAGGCCATGGCCCACTGCTCAGTAAGATGTTTTAGAAATGTCCTTGATCTCACAGCTCAATGAGATTGCATTCAAGTACTTATTGAGCAGAACACAGGACAAAGGCATTGAGCCCAACTTTACTGGGCTGCTTTGATCTGCCTGCCTGCAGCTGCTATGAGCTAGGAAGGGCCTCAGCCCCATCATGGCCTTTTGGGCACAGCCATACATTCATCCAACTCCCTGTCTACAGCCTTGGGTATCCTGAATGATTTTTAAATTTCCATACATATCTCAGACCTTTGATTATAAAAATCTATTTGGGCTTTATTCCTAAGTGTCTGTGATCTCTTGTAAGTCTCTTCCTGCTCCCCAAGCCAACACACACACATACACACTTTTCTCTTGATTTCAATGGGGAAAACTGGATGGGACACACTTTGTCCTTCCCTGCCTCTAGTTCTTGGGTGGAGCTATCTAAGCCCACTAAGGAACAAATATAACCAGAAGACCACACCAGGGATTCTTCCCCAAATCCCCCCACAGCTCCACAAATGGGATGACAGGCTCAATTTTATTTTGACATTATAAATATGTAACAAAATATAACAAAAGCTCACATTTTTAATTCTTCTGCAGCGAAGACTCTCAACACTTCAGATGATATTTCCCTTCAATGCACCTTCAGAAATTGAGGAAATACGGCTGTCCACTTTGCTTTTCAGTCTGTGCAGAAGTGCACAGAAAGCAAGCAAGTGTCCATGTTGTCACTGTCGCCTTCACAGGAGGGAGGGAAGACTCCATTTGTGGTCAAGTTTCTACAAGAGAAAACAAGCCTGCTATTGAGCATGATATTTCACCACGATGTCCGCCCACAGACTGGTGACCAAAGCAAGGCCATGGGACACCACCCCAGAAGCTCATTAGCATTCATGACAACTTTTAAACGAATCCTTGTTTTGTTCATCTAAATTAATGCGTCAGTGATAATTACCAAGTGGCATAATCAAAGCAGATATTATAGGTAACTAGGAAAATAACCACTGTGTTTGGAAATTTAGGTCATGAGAAAATATAGACAGTTACAAACCAGGGAGTGCTCTGTGATTATGGCACCCAGATATGGTTCTAACTTGAATCCAGAATATTTACGAAGTGCCATCAACCTTGGAAAACTCCTCTTTGAAAGAAAATGATCCTAACCATGTTCCTGGTCATAGGAGAAACTAAGTACCAAGGATGAGTCAGCACCTATAATAAACCTCAAACCAAAGTACATAATCTCATTTCATCTTCATAATAACACTCCCAAATAGGCACTATTAACACTCTTTATTGCTGGAGAAACTGTGCCTCCAAAGAGAATTCTGTCCTAAAAACCCCAGCCACACTGCAAATTACTACCCTTGAGAAAGACATTCCACCCCACCTCCATCTCGTGGCTGGCCTCTCAGACTTTATGTGCACTGTTAGAAAAAGAAAAATACCTTCTTCCCTATGTCTAATTTTTTTTTTCAGAAAATAGAGAGATTTAACTCCTTCTGCTCTGTCTTGCCACAGCCGAACATTGTTTATTTTCCAGGAGCCTGAGCCATTCGGGCTTCCGAAGTGCCTCAGCAGAGTCTGCCCCTTCTTCCATCACGGGCTGGAGCCCACATCCCTTCAAGGGCTCACATCCATTCACACCTTCCCTGCTTTATGCAAGCTGTCCTCCTGGGTAGATATTCTTTCATTACTAGGGCACACAGGATCCATCCTCACTATAGAAGTGGGCATCACAGATGTGTCTGAGTAGAAAGTCTGAATCCGTTATGATGCTTTCTATAAGGGATAAACACTGCTGCTGTCTTATTTTTCCCTGCTGCCCGTCACTGTGCTCCTTATGTTAGCTGGGAACAGCATGAGAATGGGTTGTAAAGTGGTGAGTTGGACTTCCACTGCTTCCAAGGAACTCACTGCCTTAGGGGAGTAACCTGGCAGGCAAAAGGCGCGTAATAGAAAACATCATAAATCATCATCAAATTAGCAAAGGAAAATGAGAGGTTGCTTGATGGAGAAGCAGGAGAAAATGTCTTAGTTAGCATGGAAGGTAAGCCAGGGCTCTGGGAAGGAGGAGGAGGATTTTGAGGAGTTGAAGCCTGCGTGTGCAACTGAAAGGTTCCAACTTCTCCCCAGGACCTCTCTCTGGTCCTTGAGAACCCCAGGTGTTCACACACTAACCCCCGGGCTTGATTGCCCCACGTGATTCTCCATAGTAGATGCAGAAAGCTTCACCAATTTACGCAAATATATTTTTTATCCCTGGGAACTGGGGCTGATCCTGCGTGTAGGAGCCATTCCACTCTCCCTTGTTCGCCTCCCTGGGAAGGGTCTGGGTCGCCCAGGGAAGGGGGTCAGCTCGCATTACATAAATGGATCCAGAAACTCAGAACTTCTTTGCTGCTCCAAACTGTTGGCAAAATGTTTTCCAGCATGCAGGAACACATCTCTAGGACCTCACTAAAATGACCTGAGTGCCCGACAGAACAAAAACTCTTGTGAATAGAACCTAGAGAATTAGATTAGGGCCTCCTGGGACGGTATGACAAGCAAGTAGTATCATCAACAGCTGTAGGATAGATCTGGATTTTCCATTGGTTTACCTGAACCCGTGTCCTGGTAAGAACTAGTCCCCAAAACTCCTTCCCATCAACTTCAAATAGGCCCTCAGATGAGAACTATACAGGGAAGCAGGGCGTAATGCTATGAGACCAGCTGCAGCAGCACAGCTGCCACTCGCGTCCTCTCTCTTCTTTTTTGCAAGAAAAGCCCTGATACCCTTAGATCCTACACACACTTGACAAAGTAGATCTGCGCAGCGTAAGTGAACTGCCCAGGTTTGGTGGAGAACAATGGACAGTGCAACTATGAGAACACAGTCAGCAGACAACCTGTAGAGGCCTTCCTCGGGGCACGGCAGGCCACCATGACCAACAACATGACCCTTTCTTAGGCAGGCTAGACCAAGAGAAAATGTGAAAGCCCAGCCACATCAGCAGTATCTGTCCCAGACTCCCTAGCATCTCTGCAGGTCTATCTCACTTACCCAACTCTTGATCCATAATAATAAGCTTTCATCTCAGTGACTAGACAATCCAAGCACCACCATTAACAGTTTATATGTAGACAGAGCTCAGTATACTTTAACCAAGGGCAAAAGGAAGGAGAGCTCATTTAGTCAACAAACAATTCCGAGCCATGTTTTGTGCCATGCAATAAAAAAAAATATATGTGTGGCTCTTTCACAAGAGGTAGGCTGAGGTGCCCTACTGTGAGGGCTCAGAGGCCCTCTAGGATGCTGAGTGAAGACAGAAAGGCTGCTCTTGGTAGATGTCTCTGCAGACAAAGACAGATGAACAAAGGCCAACAGCAACTTTGTGGCCCAAGTGCAACAACTCTGAGGAAAAAGAGAGAGCCTTAAAGAGTCTAATATAATTAATTGCCCTGAATTCAATGTTTGGCCATCAATACATAGGGATGTCGGAAACGGACTGCGTTGAGTCCCTCAAAAACAAAAACAAAACAAAACAAACAAAACCACAGGCTTAGCAGGGCGTGGTGGCTCACACCTTTAACCCCAGCACTCAGAGGGGCAGAAGTAAGCAGATCACTGTGAGTTTGAGACCTGCTGGATCTACAAAGCAAGGCCTGGGCATCCAAGACTACACAGAGAAATGTTGCCTCAAAATAAATAAATAAGCAAACTAACGAACCACAGGCTTTGCACCCTGAATTGGTGCCACAAAGATGGAACAATTTCCTCTCCATGCTAAAATCAAAGTTTTATCCAAGACAAAAATCAACACTGGCAATGTCAAACGGTATCCCAGCACACATTTTCAAATTGTTTATTACATTTATTTACTTATTGAGGAGGTCACATAACACAGCATACCCGCAGAGGTCAGAAAAGAGATCTGGAGAGTCAGTTCTCTCCCGCCAACATTTGGGTTCCTGGGGATCAAATGCAGAGGACAGGCTTGGCAGCAAGTGCCTTTCCTTGCTAAGGCATCCTGCCCACCTCAGTGCACAGAATTACTTCTCAGTTCATGGTCACTTCCAGGTAACACATGTGCTTACTGGGGCATGACAGTTTGGTAGAAAGAGCATCAGGCCAGCTGTGCTTGCCAGTTAGCATGTATCAAAGTAAGATATCTGCCCGCCCCGAGGCCCATGGAGTCTAGAAGGCATATACCTTATTCCTTTGAGGATTGCACTCTAGAGAACTGCTGGGCTCTGAGACATGCTTCAGGGCTGTGCGAGACTCCTGTTTATAATCGTAAGCCCTTTGAATAAAAGCCTGGTAGGAGGTTGTGTCTATCAAGCAAAGACTGCATTTCAGGCTAAATGCATAGAGAAATGGGAATTTTATACACAAATAATTATCCAGTTAATGATTTTAAAATAATTTGGAATAAGGAGTGTGCCAGAATGACAATAGCATCTCAGGACGTTGAATCAAAGATGACAAGGTTGCGATGTTGTCAGTGTACCTAAAGGTCAGGGCACTGTGCCCTGCGCTGAATATGGGAGATGCTTTATCTCTGTTCATACAGAAGGGGTTCTCTGCTTTGACACAATTTAAACTTGTCGGTGGAAGTCAACAATAAAAAGAGAGATTTCTGTGTCACTAGGAGGTACAGCACATACAAGATGTTTACCAGTAATTGTCATTGGTTTTTCCTTTGGGTTTGAAGTAAGTTTTGTGAGACTATAAAATGATTATGTTCTCTACTACTCAGCTTTTTCCAAATGACCTTCCAGAATTGTCCTCTTCTTGAAACCACTAGAAATTGAAAACTAGACCAGTAAGAGGGCTTTATCTCCTTCTTGGAAGTAGGGAAATGCAGAGGGCAGAGTTAGAGCTGAGTATTGCTTGCTAAGATGTTTTTCACTGGGTTTACTATTTGGTTCCAGGTGGACTTAAAAAAAAATAAAAGGCATTAGCTACCAAGGCTGGACACCTGTGTTAACATACTTCATTTTCAAATAAAACTTTATTGTGCAATCTGGGTGTACTTCCACCCATCACTTTAATATCATAACCTTACACTAAACATATTAAGAACAAGCCAGCCACTATATGAATATATACAAGTACCCCCAAATAAAATCACTTGTGAAGGGTGTTGCTGGAGAAAAGACTCCTGTGCTCTTTTTTTTTTTTTCCTTTTTTCTTTTTTATACTTTGACTTTGCTCATTTTGCATTCATCAAGATGACAGCCTCTTGTGTTTGCTTACAGAAGCAGTGGACCTCTGTCCTGAGTGTCTATGTGGATAGATAAGTGTCTTGCTGTTGCCCTCACAAACCTTCAATGCTGCTTTGATTACTCTCCAAGCACACACACACACACACACACACACACACACACACACACACACCCTTCTGCTGACCCACAACAGGAAATTCGCGACAGCCCGAAGATAACAATTGTCTGACTTGGTCAGCCAATAAGCTTGTATTGGGGTGGCTAACAAGAGTATGAGTGAGGTGACTTACAGGAGCAGGGATTGCTCAGGCAGCTGCTTTAAGCTAGAGAGAGAGCTCAATGATACAGAGTGCTTGCTTCTCTTGCAGAGTACTCAGGGTGACTTCCCTGCATCTACACCCCTCAACAGCCTGTAACTACAGTTCCAGGCGATCTGGTCTTCAAGCACTTACATGCCTGTGGTGCACATACATATGCTCCAGCACAAACATACACATTAAATTAATTAATTATGTCTTTAAAATAGCCAGCTTCATACCCAGAAAGCCACCGTAAAGCAGATGACAACTCAGGAGAGCTACAGCACCGGCAGCCTCCACACCACCTACAGGCCAATGGGAAGGTCGTGGTCTCCTCCCCAGCAGTTGGCTAAGATTTCCACAGTATTGGTAAGGAGACCTCACAAATCTTTAGTCTCGGCTTTCCCACACACGTGGAGTTTCTTTATCTCCTGAGGCTCTTGAGCTCCCTACTCACAACGATTTCAATTAGGAGGATACTGCAGTAGAACTCTAAGCCTTGCTCTTCAGAGACATCCTTAAAAGGATGTACTGCCCCACAATGGACAGGACCTGAGTGATGAGACCTGGTGACAATACCATCCTGTCTCACTCTGCAATGTCTCCGAATTCAGAACAGGTAGTGCTGACCACAATGCTTACATATGTCTTTCCCCCTCGAGGCACAAACAGGCAAGACAAGGAGTGACAGTGTTGGTTTATGCAGTCTGGGTAACAAGAGCTTTGCCAATTCCAGCACCTTAGATTCCTCCCTTGTGTCAGAAAAAGGGAAGAAAGTCATACCTCCTCTGAAGTATGTCGCCATGGGAAGGATGCTGGGACATGTGACACAGCTTAACGCTGGGTTCTGCCTTTGGTTTCGGCCTCCTCTCATCAGTGCTCTTAGAACACTCACACTGACTGGTGCACTGGCTAAGTCTAATGCCCTTGTGGGTGCCTCCATGTCACATAGTCTGTTCTAGTCTAGGGAACACACTTTTTTGGGTTACATGTTTTACAATATGCCATTATGAAGAACTACATATTTGTTTGGGGGTAACCCAATGATGACTGAGTGACGCTCCAACAGAGTATCATTCACTGAATAGCAATTTCTCTTCTGCCTGAGTGAGGAAAATCTTCATCCTGAGGAAACCAGTGCCGAACCTGAAATACAGATCACTCACCAAAGAAAACAGCTTGTCATGACAAAGGCTGAGGAACCTAACTGTACACAGCCTGGCAAGTACCTCCTGATGTAAGAAATACAACATCCCAGCATATACCACAGCTACAACCCAGAGATGGTGCATGCATAGTTGCTATGGCAGCTGGCAGCCCCACAAATGTTGAATAGACAGAGGCTGCTTCAAAAAGTTCAATATCTCCTAGTGCAATGCTTAGTTTTTGTCAGCTTGATATAAGCTAGAATCACCTGGGAAGAAAGACCCTCTGTTGAAAAATTGCCTTTTATCAGATCGGCCTGTGAACGTGTGTGTGTGTGTGTGTGTGTGTGTGTGTGTGTGTGTGTGTGTGTGTGTGTGTCTGTGTGTGTCTGTGTGTGTCTGTGTGTGTCATTTTCTTGGTAGTTGATTGATATGGAATGGCCACGGGTAGGCAATGCCACCCCTGGTCATGGTTGTTGTCACAGCAACAGAAAGAAACTAGGACACCTAACAGTGGGTAAGCAGGGCTTGGGACCTCCCAGGTCTCATCTGAGAGCCAATGCTATTCTCATGCACCATTGTAGTAGCAAGTGATTGAAGACATGCCATATTAATAGGAAGACTGAAGTATGGCCAACAGATCAAAAAAATTGGTCTGTTGCCATTGAGAGAGCAGTTTATTGGCACAGCCATGCCGTGTAAGAGATGGAAACCACTGAACACAGATGCAGGGGAAGGGACCTCAGACAAGACCGTCCATTGTGGTTTTCACTGGGTCATTTGGGCAAGACAATGTAAATCTTAAAGGACTGATGTGTCAAGATAGTTTCAGCTGACAATAGAAGTGTAGAAATTGTTCCTCATTGTCTTGGACATTGAGGGCAAGCAAATAATGGCCCCAGGTAAAAAGGAAACAGCTGTCCAGTGGGCTATGGATTAGTTAACTGCAAAGTGTGTGCACGGGCAAGATGCACTCCTTCTAAAAATTGGCTGGTAACAATAACAGCAGTGTCTCCAGGATCAGAGATGCTCCAGGCATTAACTATCACAATACAGAAAATAAAAGAGATGGTCAATACAGCAGGGAGACTGGGATGGGGGATGTTGGCTCTCCACCCTCTGCCAAGTGAGGAAGGCACAAGAGCAGGCAGGACTGAAGGATAATGAAGACCAATGCACCTGCTCAATGCAAGACTTCCTGCCAGGCATCAGTGGCTCCAGAGAGATTCAGAACACATCTACTTGGGTCCTTAAGCTGAGAGGTCAAAAAATAGCTAAGAGAAAAGACCACACATGCTGGTACAAAACCATGGGCAATAGGAGGCACAGACTCTTATGACTTTAAAGAAGAGAGTACCCAATTGAGGAAGACCACACAGTTGTATTGGAGGAGGGTGAGACTCAAGAATGGAACCAACAAGCAGGGCATGGTGGCGCACGTCTTTAACCCCAGCACTCGGGAGGCAGAGGCAGAGGCAGGCGGATCGCTTTGAGTTTGAGGCCAGTCTGGTCTACAAAGCGAGTCCAGGACAGCCAAGGCTAACACAGAGAGACCCTGTTTCAAAAAAAAAAAAAGAACGGAACCAACAGATATCCCAGAAAACAAGCAGAGGCAGAGTCAAAGTAGAGACACCAAGTGGTTAAAATGGGCATGTGTTTAAGTAACAAGAAGAAGTAGTATTTGTCTCCTTAGCTGGCATGCATAAAAGGGAACATGAACTCTGCATTAGACCTAGATTTGAGGGGAAGTGGGGTATTCCATTAACAAACTCTTGCATGGTCTGGAGTAAAGTCAATCAAAATACATAAATGGCCACAAATTGATGACCCATTGTTCTCAAATTATAAGATCAACAGTTGGGGGTTCAATGGTGAAGAGCAATTTCTGATCTTCCAGTGGACATAGATTTTTATTCCGAACCCACATGGCAGCTCATGGCTGCTTATAGATCCAATTTCAGGAAATTTAGAATGTTTTTCGGGCCTCCATGACCACAAGGCACACACATGATACACATACATATATTCAGGCAAAACACCCACACACATAAGAGTTTTTAAGACTAATAAAAAATAAAATAAAAATAACTGGGCCAGTGAGATGGCTCACCAGTAAGCTGTCATCAAGTCTAATGATCTGAGTTCAGTCCCCAAGACCAGTGGAAGGAATTAACCAACTCTTGGAGATTGTCCTCTGACCAACACACATAAACTGTGGCATGCATATACACACTAAATAAACAAATGAATTGGGGTTTTTTTGATAATAGATCTTGGATGCTAGCCAACCAGTCCTACATAGGTACTGTATTAGTTAGAGTTCTCTATAGTAACAGAACTTACAGAATGAACATTATGGGTGTGTGTGTGTGTGTGTGTGTGTGTGTGTGTGTGTGTGTGTGAGTGATTTATTGAAATGACTTACAGGCTGAAGTCCAGCTAATCCAACTTTCTGGCTGTGTATGGCCAGAAAGTTCAAGAATCTAGTAGTTGCTCAGTCCACAAGGCTGGATGTCTCATCTAGTCTTCAGTACATGCTGGAGTCCCAAAGAAGTAAGCTTTAATGCCAGTGAAGGAATGTATATGTTAGCAAAGTGAGGCCAAGCTGGCAAAGAGCAAAAGCATCCTTCTTCTATGCCCTTATATAGACTTTCAGCAAAAGGTGTGGCCCACATTTAAGGCATGTCTTACAACCTCAAAGGTCAAGATTAGAAGTGGGTTCACCCACTTCAAACCAAGAAAAAAAATATCTCACAGGTGTGCCATCTATTTCTGGGCACACTATACTACATTCCAGATGTAGTCAAATTGACAACCAAGACTAAACATCACAGAGATATATTAAATCTTATTTATCTTGATAATTTCTATGATTTGTACAGTGCCTGGAAGATGTATATTTTTTAAATATCATCTACTTACCTAGGCCAATTGAAGAAATTTTGGCAGTATATTAATCTACCATTATTATAATAAAATATCCAAAGCAGAAATTTTATAATAAAAAGAAGTTTGCATTCTTCATTCATAGATTTGAGAATAAATCTTTAACTCTGAGCTCTCCTAACTTCTGGTGAACCCCACCCCCTGAGTTAGCCAATCACAGCAAGAGTGCCTACTCGAATACATGGCTACACAGGGAGCAAAATAAAGACCAACATTAACGACTTCTAAGTGAGCACCTTCAGTGACCTAACAAACACTAGACCACACCCCTTAAAGGTACCAACATCTCACACTGGAGCCAAGTTTTCAACACATGAACATTTGGAAGATATACTTCTAAAGCCAACCAAACTATAGCAGGCAGCAAGAGCAATAGCTATGGATCTTATTGACTGAGAAAGTGAGTGTGTAGCTAACTAGACACAGAAGCCAAAGTCGTGTTTGGAGAATCTGTGTTGGATCTAACCTGCCAACATCATGGGACTGGTCAGTGTTTTGGTATCTAGATGTGAAAGAAGAAACAAGGTAAAGGGAAGAATTCAGGGATAGCCATGAGAAAATAAGGAGAAAGACCTAGGGACAGAGAAAGTTCTGCATCAAGTAGCATTCTTCAGGAAGAAGTCTAAAGCCAAGGGCGAATACACCAAATCTTATTGCAAAGGGCAGAAGGAAGCTGTTGAACACCCAGTTGGCTTTATGGTAGGAGGTCATTGGTGACAAGACAGGAACACCTACAATAGCCTTAGAGCCCATTCTGTGATCCTCTGAGAGTTTAGAAATCTTAAATGGCTCAGGGCCACTCTACATATCCTGGTCTTACTGCCTGAATTTTGAACATCAGGCTTTTCAAAGCTTCTCATGAAATTCAAAGAAACTACCCACCTATGGGGAGATATAACACAGATATGCACCCAGGTGTGAGAAGACTGACAAGAGCAGAGGGTAAAGGAGGAAATGGACAAGAGAGAATATGTGAGTAATGATGGGCAGAAATAATTTGGTAAAAGGTGACTATTTATAAGACCTTGGAGCTTAGTGAGCTCCAGTACTATAAAATCAGAGGTCCACTTGAAAGTTGTATTATAACCAAAGGCAAAAATGGAGCCAATGAGATCATTCAGGTAGAGGCACCAAGTCTGATAGCGTGTATTAAATGCCTGAGACCCTGTCCTAATTACTTTTCCATTGTTGTGGAGACACCATGACCAGGCAACTTATAAAAAGAAGCATCTAATTGGAGGCTTTCTTACATTTTCAGAGCATAGGTCCATGATCATCATGGTAGGGATAGGGAACATGGCAGCAGGCAGGCAAGCATGGCACTGGAGTAGTAGCTGAGAGCTATATATCTAGAAAAAAGGAGAGAGCTAAATGTAATGCTATGGTGTTTTGAAACCTTAAACCCCACCCTCAGTGACAGACACACACATTTAAATGTAATTTTTTTTAATTAAAATAACTACAAAACAAAAGTCTTAAAAGCTGCAAGACAGAAGTGGTTTCTCCCACTCAAGCATATTCAATGAGATTATAAGCAATTTCTCTTCAGAAGCCAGGAATGCAGAGCCTATGAGTTGATGTGTTAAAAATATTGGGGGATAGCCAGGCATGATGGTGCACGCCTTTAATTCCAGCACTCAAGAGGCAGAGGCAAGTGGATCTCTTTGAGTTCAAGTCCAGCTTGGTCTACAAAGTGAGTCTAAGACAGCCAGGGCTGCACAGAGAAACCTTGTCTCAAAAAACAAAACAAAACAAAACAAAAAACAAAATAATACCGGGAGAGGGATACCATCAACTACGAATTCTGAATCAGGTAAAGTTTGCCTTTAAAGCTGAAGGACAAGCTGGGTGTAGTGGGAAGGGCATGCAATACCCACACTAAAGAGGCTATGGCAGAAGAATTGTGAGTTCAAGGCCAGCCAAGCCATGTAGCAAGATTCAAACTTAAAATTAACATTAAGCTACCCCCTCGAAAATGAACAATAAACTTAAATTCCCAAAAAACAAAATTTGAGGGAGTTCTTTATGAGAAATGCGTACAAACAACAACAAAGTATTCCCCTGGTGGTTTTGGATGAGAAATGTTCCCAACAGGTTCGCGCATTTGGACACTTGGTCCACAGTTGGAAGTCCTGGCTGAATGAAGCACATCACCAGAGTGAGCTTTGACTCACTCCCATGTTGCTCTCCGCTTCATGTTCGCAGTTGAAGATGTAATTTCTTAGCTTTCTGCTTTGGCTGTTTGCTGCCATGCCTCCATTACCATCACAGACTCCCCTCTGGACCAACAAGCTGAAATAACTCCTTATTATTCAATATGTCACTTTTGGTCGTGGTGGTTTATGAAAGAAACAAAAAGAAATTAGTATAGTCCCTTCAGAATGAAACAATATGACAATATACAGTTATCTGAACCCATATGGAAAAAAAATCAATAGTAAAAGCATTACTACATAGCAAAGATAAAATCAATACTGTCCAGGCATGATGGTAAATGCCTTTAATGCCAGAACTAAGGTGGCAGAGACAGGTTGTGAGATCATTGCAAGTGACAGGCTAGCCTGATCTACATGGGATGTCCCAGGCCACTTAGGTATATATATTGAGATTCTGCTTTTAAGAATAGAAAGAAAGAAAAAGAAAGGACAATTTTGTTTGATTTTTGCATTGAACTCCTTTTCTTTCATTAATTATTTAGACTACAAATATATAAACAATAATTACAAATATATGTTACTGGTATATTGCTTGCCTATAAGCCACAAGACCCTGTGTTCTGGTCCCACAACTGAAAATACACATGCCTATAGATGCATATATAGTATCTATATGCAACATAAATGAGATAATTGTGACAATAAACCATAAAGAAAAGATTGTGGAGCTAAATACGGGCAAATTTTTTAATATTATTGAAAATGAGTTAGTTTTGGATCAAACTAGAGAACTATAAATTTCACTTATTAACTGCTATTCCTAGGATAACTACTAAAAAAAAATAGCCTCTAAAAATACACATAAAAGATAATGAGGAGAGAATGGAAATAGCATCCTAGAAAGAAATCAAACACAAATGGAAGCCATGAGGAAGAGAAACTATGCAAGGCAGATGACAAACAGCAGACAGCAGAAGGGTGTCCCCAGTCATTCTAAGTGTACACCATTTAAACTCTTCCATCTAAGCACATATGCTGCCAGAATGGTTAAAAAAACATTATCCAACTTTCTGAGGTCAGGTGACAGTTAAAGGATGGAGCATTTCCTCAAATAAATAGTTTAAAGATTAGAGTGGGCATGGTCATGCCAACGTCAGACAAGAGATGAAAAGCCACATGTTGTTACAGAAATACAAGGACACGATGCACAGGTATTTGTTAAACATGCATATCAAACAGCAGGGCCACATGTATGTGAAGTGAATGGTAACAGAGCTGAAGGAAGGTGTCTTAGGATTTTTATTGCTGTGAAGAGACACCCTGACATGGCACCTCTTATAAAGGAAAGCATCTAAGTAGGGCTGGCTTACAGTTCAGAGGTAGAGCTCGTTATCACTGTGGGAAACTTGGAGGCAAGCGGGTAGACATGGCGAGTTCCACTTCCAGATCCTCTAACACTGGGTTTCAGATGCTCGAGCATTTGAAAGCTTGAGCATTTGCAACCCCAAAGCCCACCCCCTGTGACACACTTCCTGTGACAAGGCCACACCTACTGCAACAAGGCCACACCTACTCCAACTAGGCCACACCTACTCCAACTAGGCCACCCTTCCTACTAGTGCCATTCCCTATGAGCAAATAGGGGCCATTTTCATTCAAGCCACCAGAGAAGGAATATGTCATTCTAACATAATGTCACATCACCTTCGATAGCTGGAGAGAATGTCTACACATAGGACCACTTAGGAAATAGCAGATTTGAGCGCAAACAAGCCAGGCGTATCAGGCCTCTATGCAGCACTCCACCTACCAAAAGCAGAATAAAACAGTCCTCTAAAACACACAGAGAGTGTGTCCAAGAAGAACCCATTTCAAAAGAGCCAAACCATGCAAGCATTTTTTTTCCCCTAGGCACAGTGCATTAAAGCAGAAAATCGCAGAAGGAAACTGAAAATTACATAGATATGTGAAAATTAAAGAACACACTCAAAGGTCAGTGGTCTAGGAAGAAGTCACAAGGGGATGTGAGGTGACAGCAGATTAGGGTACTTGCCACTAAGCTTTACCTCTGAGTTCAAGCCTCAGCGCCCACATAGTAGAAGGAGAGAAATAGTCCTCTCAAAGTGTCCTCTGACCTCCATACCTGGACTGTGGTATGAGCACACACAGACACACAGACACACACGCACGCACACATACACACATGCACAGGCACACACAGACACACACATAGAGGCAAGGGGAGATGGGGGACAAATAAATGTAAAAATAGAAAATATTTAAGGAAGACTAAAATTAAATGCACAAGATCTTCAGTAAGTTTATAGACTACCTCCCGCAAACACAGTGTTCACAGAGAAATTTACAGCTAGGAAGACATACATTAAAGAACCTAACTCAATAGTTAAGCAAGCTAGCTTTCCACCTTAGAGGACTAGGTAGGAGTGAGATAGAAAACAAACTAGATGTAGATCCAGCAGGCTAAAAGCACCAAGATCGGCTGGAGATGATGCTCCAACGTTATAGAGTGTTTTGGGTGACTGTTCAGGCAGCGAAGTGTCTCTGTCGTTTTGTTTTTTTTTTTTTTTTTTTTCATTTTGGGAACTGCTAACCTGCATTTCCTGTCCACTAAGGTAATTAATTTGGTTCTTTCTCAAGTCTCTGATGGGGTTGAAGATCCGATAGTTTAGTTTTACAATTAAGCATGGTTGTTTAGAGGCTAAGATGTTTTTAGGTCTAGCTAGATGTTTTAAGCTGATAGACATGAGATATGATAGACATTGATTTACATTCAGAATTTTAGACTTACCAAGATAGGAAAGATATTTTCTTCAAGGCTGCCAAATACAAATAGCCAAAACACTATGAATGTAACATTTATATAATTCCTGATTGTTTTGTGGTTCTTATTGCTGTAGGTAATTTGTTTTATTTATGTGTAATAATATAAATGTATATGTAAAAATATAAATAAATAAATAAATAAATAAGCACCAAGAGTGGAGTATTTTAAAACAATACAGATTTGTAAAACCCAAGTTGGCTTATTGAGAAGAGCAACATGGTCACAAGCTCTGTACTGATGTTCAGCATTCATGAGTTTGCTTTGTGACATTCTGTAAAAGGACAAAAAAAATTATTAAGCAAAAGGATGTTGGGCCAAGATTACTGAAAGTTGTACAAGTGAGCATGCTTCTAGGCCATCTTGCCTTCCAGTGTCCAAGACTCGGGAGGCCCAGTCTTTTCTCCTATGTACTCATCACTTCCTAAGTCTTCAGAGGGAAAAGTAGTGGTTGATTTAGCAGCATATGCCTTGAAATGAGCTGTGGGGCTGAAAAGGAACCAAGCACACATGAGCAGAAGGGACCCTCAGTTCCTGTTGGCAAATGAACACCGGCTCCTGGGCCTCATCACCAGCTGTATTAAGTCTGACTTTCTGAAAATAGTACCTAGAATGCTCTATTTTAAAGTGTACAGAGAATCTTTTAGAAATAACAATGATATTCACTGAGCCACAAAGATTTGATCTTGCTGTTTTCCCATCACTTTAAAAAAAAAAACATGATGTATCAACCCTAATGACCAAATAAAAATGACACCTGCGTTAAGCTAACAGTGGAGCCGGCTGAGGACAGACTTCGACTGTCCATACTGTTTTCGACTGCTTTAGCCCCAGCTTCTCCTGAGAACTAGATGGAATCAAGTGGACATCAGCCCACGCAGACTTTCAACAGTCTTGGCCCAAAACCTGAAGTGTTTTAACTGCCATGGAAGATCTGCCCACCATTCCTCGCTTGCATCCTGGACTGTGAAGATGAAGAAAGAGAGGTGCATGGGTTCAGGGTGCTCTGCTTTTGCCTGGGAGTGCAAGGAGCTGTTTTATTCTCCCCTTGCTTTGACTTCTTCTGCAGAATGAACTGTACCCTGGAAACCTTTTCATTCAAGAGACTAAATCTTTTCTCTCAAAAATACCATGATCTATGTCTCTGGTGAACATAGGGAAAGCCAAGTCAAAATGACTTTTAGATTTCATCTTATGCCAGCCAGAATGGCCAAAGATCAACAAAACAACTGACAACAAATGATGGAGGGGATGCTGGGAAAAGGAAACGCTCACTCACCATCAGTAGGATTGAAAACTGGTGCAGCCACCACAGAAATAAGTGCGGAGAACTCTCAGAAGGCTAAAAATAAATGTACCATATGACCCAGCTAAATCACTCCTTGGCATATGCCGGAAGGACTCAACATCCTATTCGGACGCTTGTTGATCCACATTCACTGCTGCTCTAGTCAACACAGCTAGGAAACGAGAGCAGTCTAAATGACAAATGAAAAATCGTACATATACACCATGAGATGCTATTCATCATCCATAAAGAAACATTACATCATGAACTTTGCAGGGAAATGGACAGAACTAGAAATGATCATATTAAGTAAGATAACCCAGCCCAGGAACTCAAACATTGCATGTTCCCTTTCATTGTAGCCTCCTAGCTCAAAATCTTCAGCTATAAGTATAGTCTTCACCTATGCCCTCATCAAAGAAGCTACTTTTTGCAACACACGGAAGCCACTGCAGAAACCACACCCAATTACAATGCAGAGCTGTGCCAGTCCCAATGGGTACGTCTACAAAATGTTCTCATACCTAAGGTTCAGGGGGCATTACAGCAGAAGGGGAAGAAAGATTGTAAGAGCCAGATGATCAGGGAGTGTACTGGGAGATTTTTGTCTCCTAGTAGAGTCAGGAGCTATAACCCATCAATTCTCACCAATATAACTGCTCACACATGAGCTGAGCAAGGATGACACCAATAGACATGCCAAACTTGAAAGGGAAAAGCCAACAAGTCCTCAACCTTACACAAAGACTTATTGGCAACTGAGTAAAGCTTGGAGGAGCTTGTCCTCCCTAGAAAAAAGCACTAATTGGTTGTCCAGTTCCAACTGGTCAGCCCTGAAAACATACATACAGATGGCATTATCAAGGCTTAACAGGTTATGTTTAGGAATACCTATGTACATATATATATATGCATGCAATTACAATGCAAAAAGTGGCTGTGAATTTGAAAGAGAATGGAGAGGCATATATGGGAAGGCTTGGAGGAAGAAAAGGGAAGGAGAAAATATTTTAATTATTTTATAACCTCAAAAATAAAAATAAACTTAAAACTTAAAAACCATCATATGCCTCATGGGGGGTAATGTGGGGTGGGGAGTGAAACTGGGTGTGATGGCTCATACTGATTATCCCAACACTTGGAAAGCTAAGACAGGACATCCTCAGTTCAAGGCTAGCGTTGGCTACATAGCAAATTCCACGCTTGTGTGGATCCTGTGCTACACAACTAAAGAAAGTCTCAAAAAAAATTAAATAAATTTATGCTTACATTTTTCGTACTGTTTTTATTTTGCAACTTTTTATAATCTTGAAGTCACTTCCAAGCATGTATTAAGGGAAACCATTAATTACCTGTTGACTAAGGCAACTTTTATATCAGCTAAGCCTTTCACACTAAGTACACTTACACTCCTGTGACATTTTCTACATTCTAAAGAGCCTGACTGAAGCCACCACTGGCACCTGTGCAAATACCTCCAAAAACAGAGCAGTGCTGAGGTTACTAGGCAACTCAAGCACCTTGCCCTGACAAAGTCAGGTTTTCCTTTTCAAAACCTATTTAAATAGAACTAGTTTCTGTACTGTGTGTGTGTGTGTGTGTGTGTGTGTGTGTGTGTTTTATGTTCAAATCCTTCAAAATTCTTCTCAAGAGTCAGCCAACTATTTGCTCAGACTACTACAGATAGGAACCCACATTTGGTGCAGGCATCAGGAGGACTCTGGGTCTGGGGTATGCTTGCTTTGGGTGGCCTGCACAGACTGCCTTCTCTCTGGCTGCAATTGCAGGGGTGGGCATCCACCTGTGAGACCAAATACATACATACACAGGGAGACACCAAGACATCACTAGAGAGTACCTTTTGCAAGGATTAGAGGACCATCACTGTCCTTCATTAACTAAAGAATCTTGGAAGGACATGGGCAGCTTGGAAAGCAGCCTTAGGCCTGTTCGGAAAACACTCCTCCTGGAGCCAGGGACTGGTAGGGGACCAGTAATCCCTCCATGTGTACATGACCCAGGCTCTGGGCTAACTCTTTTCCTCTGCTAGTCTCATGCAACCCTGCCAACAGCCTATGATGTAGGCACCAGGCAACGAAGGGATAAATGAAGTCCTACTTGACCCATACAACAATCCGAGAGTTTCCACAAAACATTGCTCACTTCAGTGGGAACTTGCATGTCATCGTTATGGCACCTGGAGGAGGCTGAGGCTAGGGTGGTTCAAGGACCAAGAGAGATTTATTTAATCTACTAGTGTACAAATTCACTGCTTTTAGACATTTTAAATGGGAACTGGCATCACCTTGTGCATAGAGGTAACCCTATTAAGGCACGAGTTTTTTCAGGGCATCTCCCCTGAATTGTGACAATCTTAAAAGATGTGAAGAAACAGAGATCTTTCATGGGTGGGAGGTGTACAGGGTCTGCAGTGCATTCAGAACCAGGGAAACTGCTCTTGGAGTCTCTGATTGTAAGTCCTTGAGGAGGTTTTTGTCTCAGACTAGTAGACTTGAACCGGCCCTTTTCATTTCCCAGCTCCAGTTTTCTTTAATAATTAACACAATTTCCTTTTGCTAGTCATCAGCCTCCTGGAAGCTAAGCTGACAAGCAAGTGTTTCAGCTTTTCTCACTTCCCCAGCCACAGATTGGTTTGGGTTTGGGTTTAACTTTTCAATTTGACAAGTATCTAACTATTTCACCATGCACATTTGCCCATGAACCTTATTGGGGGAAGTATGTCACTAGAGGTGGGCTTTGAGATTTCAAAAACCCATGCCATTTCCAGTAAGTTCTCTCAGCCTCATGTTTGTTCATCAAGATATAAGCTCACAGGGGCTGGAGAGATGGCTCATCGTTTAAGAGCATTGTCTGCTCTTCCAGAGGTTCTGAGTTCAATTCCTAGCAACCACATGGTGGCTCACTACCATCTATAAATGTGATCTCATGACCCCTTCTGGCATGCAGGTGTACATGCCGATAGAACACTCATATACATAAAACAAGTTTTTAAACATTTTTTAAGACCTAAGCTTTCAGTTACTCAGAGCCATGCCTTTCTGCTTGCCACCATGCTCCTGGCAATAATGGTCATGGCTTTGCCCTCTAAATTGTAAGCTCCCAACAAATTCTTCTATTAGTTGCCTTAGTCATAATGTCTTATCAAACACAATAGAAAATAACTTAGTAATTGTTGTTATTGGTGGTGGCAGTGGTGGTGGTGGTGGTAGTGTGTGTGTGTGTGTGTGTGTGTGTGTGTGTGTGTGTGTGTGTGCAAATAAAACATAACTTGGTTACTTGTATGTATAGGCTTTCATGGCTGACCATTGATACTATAAAAACAACTGGTGTACTCTTCCCTGGGGACTACCATCTGTCCTCCTCTTAGCATTCCTTAGTTGCCTGTAGTCTTTGTGTAGGATTGAGGCCTCTTGAGATTTTTCCCTATCCAGTATGGCATGTCTACTGATGTCATTATTGTGTGTTTTCCTATAAGATCTATGATTTCACCTGCCCTAGTTTTGTTTTTTATTTGTTTTTGTTTTCAGCAAGTAGAATCTGAAGAGCAGGTTGACTTTTATTCTAGTGCCCTGTTTGTTCAGTTGTGGCTTCTGTTTTCCCTTGGCTAGATTCTTATTAAATGCTGCCTTCTGGGACTGGTAACAGATTTAAAATGCAACCTATGATTCAGCTTTTATGATGTAAATGCAAAGGCAGCATTGGAAATACTTAGGACCATTTGGAGAAAAAGAAAAGGCTAGAAGGAAAGAGTATGGATGGGGCACTACAGAACTTCAGCACCCAGCATCCATTTCTATGTTTCTACAGTGAAGGTTGGGAACATTCAGTGCATCCAGTGCTTTCACAGAGACCAAGACAAGCTAATGTAAACTCTTAACACCAAACTAATCCAGAAGAGGACTTAATGTAATCTGAAATAATAATATCTCTGTGCTTACACTGGGGGGGAGGTGTCTAGCCAAGTTCCTAATTTTTGCATACTTGCCTTGAGTTTTCCAAGTAATAAGAAATTAGGGTTCCCTCTTTGGGTTCTTAGTCTGAGTAATAGCCTTGGTAATAAAAAAGAGTAAATAAATTCAGAAGGAAGCTTGAGGACAGTTTTATGAGAGTTTGAAAAAAGCCAATAGAGCAGAAAAGCTGTGAATCCATGTAGTTGCTGCTTAAAAGATATGGAGAGAAGGAAAGGAAAAGGCCATGTCTTTTAGGGTTAGGGTCCAATAAAGCCAGCATGTTCAGCAATGGGGGTTGCCAAACATTTACATGGCAGAAATGAGGAAAAGAGACCTCAGAGAAAGTGCAAAGGCACAGAGTGTCAGTCAAGGAAAGCATGCTTAAGTTTGGCTGCTATTTTCAAAAGAGATAACACTAAGGGGCTTCTGAAAAAGTCATATAAAAATGACTGCTTTGGAAGCTTTCTAAAATACAAGAGCATACATGTATAAAAGTGGTTAAAATGGTGTTACCCCTAACAGACACCAGAAGTTAACAAATAATGAGTCCAAATATCAGGGGTGGGTTACCTCTATTGGAGATTTTGGCCAGTGAGGTCCCACAGATCCCAAACAATACAAGATATTGCCATTGCTCCTAGTTACTTTATAGAACTTCATATGAAATCACTGAGATTGTGACAGCATGCATATGACCTGAACAAGCTTAAGCCAGACAAAATCCTAGTATGGCTGCTGGGAGGATGAGTTTGGTCTAACATGCTCCAGTGGACGGACTCATGGCCAATAATACATAAGCAATACTAACTGGACTAAATAGGCTTTATAAAATAAAGACTAAGAATGCAATGAAAAAAATTAAATTAAAGATAAGAAAAGGGTATGCTTTTTTAGTTGGAATTCATAAAAAGAAGAAGGCTTGGCTATGTTGCATGGGGCAGGGGCATCTGTCAAGTATTAGTACATTATCTCTCTAAGGTGATGATTAATCTTCACAGCTCCTTAGCCTGTTTTCATGTGAGCCAACTTTCCTGCACAGTGGCCTTCTGAACAGGTGACTGTCAGTCCCAGAGAGATTCACCCTCACAAGAGTCAATACTAATGTGTAATGGTATAATATTTAGAACAGACTATAATACCATGCCTCCATGGGGCTAGGGGGAGAACTCAGTTTAAACAAAGACCTGATATAGCCACCTTCTTATATGACGTTTTACATCCTAAAGAACAGCGATGAAGCTGTCTCTCTTTGTAGTATTGCTGGGGGAGTGGGATGGGAGGCTTGAAAGCCAACTATGAGGAAGGGATTCATCCTCAATGTCTCCAAGACTACTAATTCCTACCTAGCAGCCCAAGAGAACCAGGGTTAAGTACACAGATAAGAGACTAAGGCAAGAAAAGTGCTTGCTTCCCATTCTGTGGCAGAAGGCATATGGCTCTTTTCAGCTAAGTACAGCTTCCTGAGGAAAGCACCTCCCTTTGAAATTACATGCAATTTGGACTGGATAATGCAATATATCCATCATACATAGTCATGTGCTGAAATCTCCTTCCTCCTATATTTATGATAAAAGCAAGAAAATAGAAAATCAGAACTTTGGAACCTGCCAACTTTTTCCAGACTCGGGAAGACCTTATTTAAGGGAATAAATAACCATGGCCTAGCCTGTGGAAGGTGAAGAGTGGCCACCTAAAGGCCTCAGTGCAGCTGCATCGACTCAGTCCTGCCAGAACAGATACTAAAGAGAAGTGGGCTCCACTTACGGGTACCAGACAAAAGAACCCCTTTGTTACTCTGCAGTTAAGGAGTTCTGTCCCCGTGTGTAGACTGAGGCGGACTGTTCATTCTGAGTCTTGGTGCTACATTCTGAACCTGGGCACTGCAACACCAATCAGGGCTCCTCAGTCTTGAGGAGCCTTTGTATATGTTGGACATACCTACCTCTCCCAACACTGAAAAGGGAAAAGAGAAGCCTAGCTGATTGCCAACCTCTCTGAAGAAGCAGCTTCCCCTTGCACACTTCATGACAGGCTGGGAAGAGTAATTATCCCGAGACTGGGAGTCCCAGAAACCAAATTTGGGCTGTTACTTCTAGCTCTCTATCTCATGTTTGCTGGTGCTCCTTGTCTACTTTTTTCACTGTCATCTAGATGCCAAAGACCCCACTCTTGCCCCTCATGCACTTCTCTTAGTTCTATAAGAATCTTTTCTCCTCCAAATTGAATTTGACAAGGACAGCCTCGATTGGCTCTTTCTCTAGTTCTGCATTTCGCTGATTGTCATTCCTAGCTCCATTAAAGAAGCCACACCACACAACTTCCCTCCTCCAATTGTGGTATCCAATGAATATATTCCAGAAAAACACTATTCAAAACTTTGACATCACCTTCCCCATATCTCCTGATCAGTCACCAATTCTGTAGGTTTTCTCTGAACTATCTAAACAATGCTTTAAAGCAATGGTTCTCAACCTGTAGGTTATGACCCCTTTGGGTATTGGATGACCTTTTTGCAGAGGTACCTAAGACAATTGGAAAACACATAGATTATGATTCTTAACAGTAGAAAAATTACAGTTATGAGGTAGCAACCAAATAATTTTATGGTTGGGGGTCACCACAACGTGAGGAACTATATTAAAGAGTCTCAGCATTAAGAAGGTTGAGAACCACTAGTCTAAACTTATCTGCTTATTAAGGGAAAGACGGTGAGAAAGTAATTTAAGTGACTGACTTTCCCATCTATAAAATAAGATAAACAGATTTAAGTATAGGCTTATTGTGAAGAAGAGCTGAGTTACAAAATGTGATGATTTTTTTAGTGTTTTTTTTATTAATTTATTCTGGTTACATCTCAATGTTTATCCCATCCCTTGTATCCTCCCATTCTTCCCTCCCTCCCCTTTTCCCCTTATTCCCATCCCCTATGACTGTTCCTGAGGGGGATTTCCTCCCCCTGTATATGCTCATAGGGTATCCTGCTATCCTTCCTCTGAGTGCCACCAGGTCTCCCCCTCCAGGGGACATGGTCAAATATGAGGCACCAGAGTACGTGAGAAAGTCATATCCCACTCTCCACTCAACTGTGGAGAATGTTCTGACCATTGGCTAAGTCTGGGTAGGGGTTTAAAGTTTACCTCCTGTATTGTCCTTGGCTGGTGCCTTAGTTTATGCGGAACCCCTGGGCCCAAATCTGCCTATCATAATGTTCTACTTGTAGGTTTCTAGGACCCTCTAGATTCTTCTACTTTGCTATTCTCCCATGCTTCTCTCATCTAGAGTCCCAATAGGATGTCCTCCCCTCTGTCCCAGTTTCCTGGTAAGTGAGGGCTTTCGTGGGACATGCCCTTTGGGCTAGTATGCAGATATAAGTGAGTATATACCATTTGATTCTTTCTGCTTCTGGGTTAACTCACTCATTATGATCATTTCTAGCTCAATCCATTTATCCACAAATTTCGGGAATTCCTTGTTTTTAATAGCTGAGTAGTATTCCATAGTGTATATGTACCACAGTTTCTTTATCCATTCTTCTACTGAGGGACACTTAGGCTGTTTCCAGGTTCTGGCTATTATAAATAAGGCTGCTCTGAACATGGTTTAGCATTGGTGACTTGATGGGTTTATAATCACCAAGGAAACATGGCTCTGGGTGTCTCTGTGAGAATATTTCCAGAGAATTTTAATTGAGCAGGGAAGACCCAACATGAATATAGGTGATCCCATCCCATAGAATGAAGTCTTGGACTGAATTTAAAAAAAAAGAAAAAGAGCACAGCTGAGAAATAGCATTCATCTCCCTGTAGATGTGACCACTGTCTCCAGCTCCTGCAACCACTTTTCCTTCCTATTGTCCAAGAGGCCTATAGTTCCCTTAGCAATCTCAACTGTGGCTTGTCAATTTCTTTTGATTGTTCTTTTCTGACACACTGAAATGGCTTACTAATGTTAAGTCAGCATTTCTAGGAACCACTGCTAATGCTGGAGCTAGCCACAAATATGAAAGCACAAGATGGAAAAACAGCACAGATGGGAGCTCTCCTCTAGCCTCTCACACCCTCCTCATCTACGAGCAGCTGGTACAGGACAGCCTCAGACTCGGCATCCTCATCTTTGTTCCAGGAGCCAGCACTATGCAACTCTGTGAACTTAACTAAAAAAAAAAAAAAAAAAAAAAAAAAAAAAACCTCTTGCAGGAAGCCATATAAACGGCATCTGGTCCTTATGAGAGATACCTTTAATGACCCTCCTCCTATACTAAATGGGAGGTGGGTAGCAATTCTCTTTGAGAAACGCTATGGAGTTAATGAAGTGTTTTTAACATGAGTTATTTCAGCCATCCTCCTTTTACAATTTTGTATTTGATCTGAATATCTGTATTCTGAGAGTGTGTTAAGACTGTGTTTCATTCTTATTGTCTGATATGAAAGACCATAGCACTTGATATTAAAAGGACAAAGTCACTTTTCTTCCTGTATACTGTCCCCTTCCCCCATCTGAACTCACGGTGGCTCAAAGGCATCTCAGACTATGGCCAAGACTTATGAAGGATGGATGGTTTTGAAATTTTAAAAACTGATTTTTAAAATAGCAAAAAACCAAAAATATACCCACAAAAGGCATTATATTGGCTTTCTGCGCTTGAAGATGTTAAGAACCCAAGTCCAGGAAAATGTCTTCAAATGCATGAATTATACCCTCCTACTCTGAAATGCACCATGGAGTTCCTTCCCAGAATAGATTTCCCCAAATGTAGAGTTCTGCATGTATAAAAGGCTTTAGAAACTAAAAATAATTTGACATATACACAGCCCTCAGCCTTGAAAGCACACAGAACCCTGTTATACTATTGTCAACAGTAGTATAAGGATGCCATTCACTGTGCCGAGGCCAGAAGAGCACTAGCAGAGACCTTGGACACCGACTTTCCAAATCTTCCTGTGCTTATATAAGGACTCAGTGTTGCAGAAGCAATACATGAGCTCATCACTTGTCTCTTGATAAGCAATCTGGGCAGAAAAGAATGACAGGAAGTACTACAAAAAAATCCCAAGGTCAATGGGTTCTGGAAAATTTGCTATGACCGTGTGTGTGTGTGTGATTTATTCAAAACCAAAGATATATTAACATTAAGAAATGCATAGATTAATGTCAATTCATCTTGGGAGATCATAGAAATGGATAAAATGTAAAGCTTCTTTAGTATAATTCCAATATATGTCACAAGGCATTGAAAGGTTCAAATGTCCCACTTATTGGGGAGAAACTTAGAGTAATAAGCCATGAGCTGCTGTGCTCTCCTTCAGGTGGCAGCAGTGCACCAGCTCTGTCCTGCACAAAGAATGTAGCAAAGCATGTCCTACCAAAGAACAAGATTCCATAGATTCTAACCAACACAGTAATTGGTAAGGAGCTTCTTCGGGTGTTTATTGTTTAGCCTTTCATTACTGCATTTCAAGGGGGGCTCTATCTTATAAACAATGAAACTGAAGTCCAAAGAAATTCGGTAGTGACTGGTAAAATAAAGCAGAATTTACCTAGATTTCTCCATTATTAACTCAAAATAAAAATAAGAACTCTTCATACAGATTGGAAGGAAAGAAATGGAAGTATCATCACTTTAAAGATATGTCGTTGTATATCAAGGAAAAGACCAAAAATTTGTCCAAGATAATGCGCATGTGGTAAAATTATTAGATCCTGGATAATTATCCAGCTATAGCACTAAAAAGTATGTCAGAAAACCATTTTCACAGAAAAAAATTCAAACCAGGAATAGCTTCCACAAGATTTTATAGAATTCTTACATAGAATGTGCTGAAGTTCCAATAACTAAAAGTGGAGACATCCCAGTTGAGGTTTGTGTTAGTTACTTGTTTCCTTGTTACAACAAAATACCCCCCAAAAAAGCAGCTTAAGAAAGGAGGGGTACACTTTACTTTCAGACCCCACCCCACGGCAGCAGCAGGAATGGGAGTAACTGATACATTGTGTCCACTGTATGCTGGTGCTCAGCTAGCTTTCTCCTTTTTGTGCAGCTCATTCAATGCTGTCACCCACATTTGAGTGGATCTACAGATCTCAGTTAATGGAACCTAGCTACTCCCTCACAGATATGACCAGAGGATCATCTCCATGGAGTATCTGTATCCTGTCAACTTGATAAGTAAGATGCACCATCCCAAAGGGGATGGAAATATATAGGAAGAAGAGTTTCTGTCTCCCTTAGTTCTTAATGTGGGCTTTTTTAAATATATTTTTTAATTTTATGTTTTTGGTCTGTTTATTTTTATTCATTTTTTTATGTCATTTAATTTTTGTACATATACATTTATACTATATACACATATGTACAATAGATTACCTATGGCAAGAAGAACCATGACACAATCAGGAATTATATAGATGTTACATTCTTAGTGTTTTGGCTATTTGTATTTGACAGCCTTGAAGAAGACATCTTTCCTATCTTGGTGCATCGAAATTTCTGAATGTAAATCAATCTCCATCATATATTGTCATCATCAATTTAGACTGCCTATCTAGACATAAAAACATCTTAACCCCTACACAATTAAGCTTCATTGTAAAACTAAGCTACCTGGTCTTTAACTCCCTCTGAAACTTGAGAAGGAGTAAACTTGATTATTTGAGTATGCCGAGAAAGTGGTTAGTAGCTTTCCAAATGAAAAGATGACAGAGACAGTTTTCTATCTGAATAGTCACCCAAAACTCTCTATAATGTTGGAGCATCTTCTTCAGCCTTTTGGCCCGATATATCTGACAGACATATTTGTGAGGCAGGAACTATTGAGGACTTGCTTACTCTGTTTTGGCAGAGTTTAGCTTTTGTCTCTGCCGGTACCCAAGCTTCCCTCCTTGTATAGGCAGAATTCAGTCTGTGGTAGAAATGAGAACCTTTTGCCCAGTGGCTAGTTTTCCATTATGTGGGCTCTTTTGCTGGATCAAGGATCCCAGTAAACACAAGATGAAAAGTAGAAAAGATTTATTAATTCACTTGTGCATGTGTCTGGTTGGTTTTTTGTTTGTTTTTGTTGTGTGTATTAACTTGATACAAGCAGAGTTATCTTGGAAGAGGAACCTCAGTGAAGAAAATATCTCTATCAGATTGGCCTGTAGACAAGCCTGTGAAGTATTTTCTTGATTAATGATTGATGTGGGAAGGTCTAGCTCACAGTAAGAGATGCCACCACTGTGCAGGTGGTCTTGGGTTGTATTAAAAAGCAGGCTGAGCAAGCCAAGGGGAGAAAGCCAGTAACCACCATCCTTCTATGTCCTTTGCATCAGTGTCTGCATTTAGGTTCCTGCTTTTGAGTTCATTCCTTGACTTCCCTTCATAACTATAAGCTGAAATTAACTTTTTCCTCTACTTGTACCTTTTGATAATGGTGTTTATCATAGCAATAGAAACCTAACTAGGCAGGAACTGGTCCCAGAGAGTGCACTATTGTATGACAGACCTGACCATGTTGCTATGGGATGATTGTGAGCATTTAGGAAATTTGGGCTGGAAGAGTCATTGAGTGCTCAAAGCTTACTGGTTACTAACAGGAGAGCTGAAGAGCAAATGCAGAATACAGTGCAGATGATAGAGACCTACCTAGGGAATTTCAAAGGGAAACAAAGACTCTGCCAGAGCCATTTGAGCAATACTTTGAATTAAGAAGCTGTGCTTTTGGTTGGCTGGGGCAGGCTGGAGGATCAACAAGAGTCCAGTGCCTCCGAAGTGAACCCCTTGCGTTATGTGCTGGAATCTCCAACATCATCCAGGCTTTATTCTCACAGCTTTATAAAATGGCCTCTCGGAGCTTCCATTCAGGGACTCCCTTGCCACAGACCTGGCCTCTGAGGCTTTCTTTAACCATGCAGGAAGATCCCACACCATTTTATTAGTGTATCCTTCTTGACTTTAAAGGAGAAGCTACATAGCTGCTGCTGCTGAGTTCTGTTGCCTGTTTAGTATAGAACCCAGACCCACTCCTAGAGTTATATTTGCCTAAGCTTTAATTTGTTGGTGTTTTTCTTTCCTGAGTAACCTTTGTGCTTCCTCAGGACCAGAAGATTTCTTGGGCATTTCCTTTGTATATGTTAGAAGCTTATCTGGGTGAAGTCTTGCCTTGAGGGCACTGTTCCCTTTATTCCATTTCATATCAAGCCTTTCTTTAAACTTATCTCTTTGAGGACAAGACTTGACTCCACCATTAAATTTCCTGGCTGTCATTAAGTTTCCTGGTGCTCTTTTTTCCTACCAGAATTGTACAGTTTGTATTTTCTTTGTCCTAGTTGGTGTTTTTTTTTTTTTTTTTTTTTTACAGATCTGCATAAAAGTGATCACTAATAACAATGTGGCACAGTCAATACTAGGTTGTCCTGAAATCTCTGCTAACAAAATTAGTCCAAAACTCTTTAATTGAGACTCAGGCAGATTCTTAGGACAAAAGCAAAGGCAAAAGGCAGTCACATTTTTTGCCAAGATATCACAAAAATGGTCTCTGTCCTAGCTGCTAATACTGTACTCCTCTCAAACCTACTGAGCTAGGCCTCCATAGTTCACAGTACTCTCAGCATTATTGTCCTCCAAGATCTTATTAGGATGCCCATTAATCCTCATTTAAAGCATTCAACTGCTTCCCTAGTGCAAAGTCAAAAGTCTTCTACATTCCTCCAAAAAGCAATATGGTTAGTCCTGTCACAACAATAACACACTCCCATTATCAACTTCTGTCTCAGTTACTTTTCTATTGCTGTGAAAATACAGCATGACCAAGGCAACTTATAAAAGAATTTCATGGGGGCTTACAGTTCCAGGGGGGAAGTCTATGCCAATCATGATGGAGAGTATGGCCTCAAGAATGCAGGCATGGCACTGGAGCAGTAGCTCAGAGCTTACATGTTGACACAACAGCCATGGGGCAGAGAGAAGACTAACTGAGAATGGTGTGGATGTTTTAAACTCAAAGCCTACCCCCAATGATTCAATTACTCTAACAAAGCCATGCTTTTTAATCCAAACAGTTCTACCAACTGGGGAACCACATAGACAAATATATGAGAATATGGGAGACACTCTTATTCAAACTATCACACACAGTAAAATTTTTTTATTTTATAAAATCTCACAGTTAAAAGATTTTTGGGTTTTAGAGATCCTTTACATTGATTTTTAAAGCTCAAATAGATTTTTTAATTTAACAGAGACTGAACTTTTATAACATTTGGATTTTTAAAGACTCTGGGACTTTCAAAAGTCAAAGCATGTTGTATATTATAATATTGATACTAAATGTAATAGCTTGAGGATAGACAAAAAAGGAAATGTTATTGGTTTTATAGTAATGTATTCATGTGTCAAAATTACAAGGAGCCAATTGCCCTTGTTAGGTTTTTTGTCAACTTGACACAAGCTAAAGTTATCTTGGAAGAAGAGCCTCCGGTTAGAACATTCCTCCATCAGATTGGCCTGCAGTCAAGCTTATGGGGCATTTTCTTGATTAGTGATTGATGTGGAGGGGCCCAGCTCCCTTAGGAGATGTGTGAGCAGGTGGTCCTAGGGTGTATAAGAAAGCGGGCTAAGCAAGCCATGAGGAGCAAGCCAGTAACCATCATTCCTCCATCGTACCTACTTCGGTTCACTCCTCTAGGTTCCTGCCTTGAGTGTCTGCCCTGAGTTTTCCTCATGATGGACTACAACTAAAGGTTAAAATAAATCCTTCTCACGTCAAGCTGCTTTGGGTATTTCTCACAGAAGTAGAAGCACAAATAGAACAACTTTCTTCAAGGCATGGTGTTTCAACGCCCTTTTGACAAAGTACATTTGTGATGGAATGACATACTCAAGCCAATTTGGCCAAGCAAAGAGAAAATAAGATGCCTGCCACTGGTTTATGTGAACTAAAAAAATATGCATGTTCGGATCCAGGGGAAGCTACACAAACCATTCAGACACTGATCTCAGTTAGATATGGATGGTTTATTGACTGCAACACCTCAAGATTGACTACGGTCAGGGACACAGTAGACTCGGGAGCCAAACTGTGATGGCGGTCTGCTTTTATGGTACCCTTTTAATAAAAAAACAAAAAACAAAAAACGAAGTGCAGAAGACAGGGGAGATAGGGGAGTAATACATTTTAAGTTCATTTTGGCTAATTAGACAAAGTATTATCAGCTAACCTTTAATCTGATTGGTTCCAAGTGAGGCAAGTGAGGTGGCAGTTAGGGTCCTCCAGAGTACAGCCAAGTACAGAGGTAACAGAGAGTGCAACCAAAGTATAGCAAGTGTTGAGGTAACAGAGCATGACTTATGACACCATTGAGTCATAGTAAAATAAAAGGTTAACTTGGCCCTCTGGCAGGGTCTGTTAGTGTAGGTTAGCTTGACCCTCTGGCAGAGTTTTTTAGTATCTGCTATGAATAACCACTTCTAGGAAGCAGAGTTTAAAATGTTTTAACTTGATTTCACCTTATGAACAAAGATGGATACTAACTACAGGATAGCTTCAGTGATGTTACAAAGAACAGGCCTCAACAAAGCGCCCATGCCACACTGCAGGAAATACTTACTGTACCCATGTCTCCTAAGAGTTACAATCTACTTGCAACCTTTTAAGACATGCTAAGTTTAATTCCCCCAACTCTAGAAGTTAAGCATTGTTAGATTGTGTAGACTCGGATACCTTTACAATTCTCTGTCCATATACTCTGATACATCTGCCTCCTTGTTTCTAAATTTAGGCTATGCTTATCCTCACCTAACCTTCACATTACAACATTCGTCAGAAAACCCCAACTTTGAGAATCAACTGAAACATGAACTGAACACACATGCTTGTTTCTGCTCCTCTAAAACTTCACCTGGAAGAGTATTAAAAGTTAAAAGACTAGACACAAAATAATAAGCACAAAAACAAAGGTAACGGAAGTGATAGCACATGCTATCAGCCTGAGAGTCCATGGACATCAGTGACAGACACTCTGTTATTAACCTGCAAAAAAGCAGGTGAGAGTTTAGCAACTCAGCACTCCAGGAGAGCTGGCATCCTAATTCCTGAGTGCTGTAAGAGATGAGGTTTTTGACAAAGCTCCACTGCCCACAGCAGCAACTGGCCCCAAGTGAGAGTGCTGAGGACAGGCAGGGAGAGGTATGTGAGGCTTTCCCAGGCAGCTTACCTAACCTTAGATGGAATGGCACCCACAGGAGCCATCATCAGCCATCATCAGAGGGTGGGAGCAAATTGAGAATAAAGTTAAAACAGATATGTTATGAGCAAGTAGAGAGAGTTCCCAATGTACAGGACAATGGGATTTCCCTCCATGTACAGGGCCACCAATCTTAAATGTGAAGTAAGCACCACACAACATACAATGTACAAGATGTATTGTAAAAAACGAGAGGAAGAGAGGGAAGAGGGGAAAGGGGCATCCCAAGAGGACAGAGACAGACAGACAGACAGAGCAAGAGATGAGAGAGAGGAGGGAGAGAGGGAGAGAGAGAGAGAGAGAGAGAGAGAGAGAGAGAGAGAGAGAGAGAGAGAGAGAGAGAGAGAGAGTGATGAAAAGATGAGGTGGATTTGCCCTTTTATATCCTGGGCAGGGTCACACACATGGTGATGGGCAGCCTATGATGACATCATAGGTTACCAGGAAGCCTGGGGACATGTTTGTGAAGCTGCTTATATGCTAACAATAGCTATTACCAACCTTGCTATAAGGGATAAAGAACAGCAAGAGTCTAGTCTACAAAGCAAGTCCAGGACAGCACAGGCTGCGCAGAGATACCCTGTCTTGAACAACCAAAAAGAAAAGAAAAGAAAAAAAGAGCAGCAAGAGTACCTGAGTTATAAGGAGGGTGAGTAGCTAGCGAGGGAAGCATGGACTAAGTACCTGTAAGTAGGGACAGAGGGAGCCTGGCGGCCTGCATGGGCCTTGATACGCTCATAGGTGCCATCCACAAGCCATACCTTCTTCTGACAGAGATAAGAGAAATTACTCTTTTTAGCAGGTGGGAATCACTTTCACAAGTTCCTGTGGAACTTTCATCTAACAGGCAGAAATCCTCCCATAGTCCAGCTTGAGCTCATTTCTGGATATACACTGTCTGAGACCTAACACCCACTTTTATCCTCTTTTGAACGAATAATCAACATTCTTTGATGTTATGGAAGACAATGTGAACCTGCTGTCATATTTGCATACAATGTTAAAAAACACAAAAGCATTCACAGTTCTTTCATCTTTCCCACTGACTTTGCCACAGGCTGTTCGTTTGTAAGTTAAAAAGACCTCTTAATCACAACTGAACATCCTATGCAACAAAATGAGAGAAATTTCAAACTAAAAAGATTTCATCATACAGGTCAAGGAACTTTGCCACCTACTAACACTGATTTCAAATTTTAGTCTCAAATATTCTGTATTATCAAAGGCAAGTAATGAGAACAGAGACCCTTTTAAGTAATTTTCACACTGATCAAAAGCTTTAATAATTGGCACTGTGCTTTCCAAGATTTGACAGCTGGAGGTTACAAAACTATTGAAATTTTAATTATATGAGAGTTAACACCAATAACTCAAAAGTGGATAAGTAGAAAGAAAAGGAGATGATGATTTTAAGTGAAGACCTGTAATCTGATATCCATAGTGGCCAGGTACAATGTGGGTGGAAAAGGCACTGCATGCATCTTTTAAAATAGCAAAGTCAACAAGCCCAAGCAGGGCCAAGGAAGCCAGACAATTTCCTTTCCCCTTCTATGTGAATGAATGTTTTGTCTCTCTTAAATTGTGAAGTTTTCTTTCTGGAAAATGACCATGGATCCTTGCTCAGGAAAACTTCATTATAAATGATGAATGGCATTTTAGAAACTGGGTTTGGGGTTTCCTTTGAGGCTTTACAGAGCCTATTATGCCTTCAACAAGAAACAATAAAATGCCTAAACTCTTTGTGAATGTGGTGTATGTATGTAAAAACCAGACATTGACTTTAAGTGTGTTCCTCTATCACAATCCATCATTTTTTAACCTAATTTTATTATGATAATCTCCAGGTTATTTTTAAGGCAGGGTCTCTCTGCTGAACTTGAGGCTCAGTGTCTCAACTAGACTGGCTGGCCAGCAAGTTCAGAAACTACCCACCATGTCATCCCCATTTTCCTCCCAAAATAGTATTAGGCCAAGCACTGCACTAGTTTCTACATAGATATAAAATCAAGCTCCACTGTACAGAAAGCACTTTTCCCACTCAACCATCTCTCCAGCCTTCAAATACCTATACTTGTTTATGTTTTCTAATTGAGATTGGTGGTCAGAAACACCAAAGGATTTTAAGATACAAATGGGGCAAAAATCTCTCCTATTAGAGAAGGCATACAGCACCTAATCCAGGGCAAAAATATCATGGAGATGAATGATGCCTAATTACTTGAAAAAGCCTGTAAAAGTTTTTATTCCCTCTGATGAGGGGTTAAGAGCCATTTCCACATATTTCTAGCTCTTTCTGAACTCTCACTGGCTGGCTCAACTCAGCTGTTTTGGCCCAAACTACTCTCCAAGCTGACTGATTCAAACTGGCTTCTCTTGATTTCTAACTGAACTGCTCTGCCTAGACTCAAACTAATTCTGGCACTGTTTTAATCTCCTGGCTCCTTCTCATTCTCTGGCTTGTTTTATTTTCACCTGTGTCTCTGCAACCTGTCTTTGTAAAACTGTCCTGGTTTAAAAAAAAAGAAAAACAAAAACTTCCTCCTGTCTCACTGCACTTGTTTGTTTTTTTGAGACAGGTAGCCCTCGAGCTCACAGAGCTCCACCTGCCTCTGCCTCCCTGAGTGCTGGGATTAGCCATTCTTTCCTATTCTGTTCTCATGAGAGTTGGGTGTATTCAATCTCTGACTCATTCTGTCAAATCCTTCTCTGATCTGTCACTTTGTCTGTCCCTCAATTAGATGTCATTTTCAAACATGGCTGTTTCCTTCCATAAACTAATTTTACCTTTGTTGTTTGGGATTAAAGGAGTATACTAAGGGCTGTATTCCAGCCAGATCATACTATAATCCAGAGTGTATCTGTATTCCAGCTGGATCACATAGACCTAGAAAGTCTTTGGATGCAATCCCTTGCCAAAGCAGCCATGCTGCTAGATTAAAACTCCTCTACAAAAGCCCTTCAAACACTAGGTTGCAAAAGGGAGGAATTTAGGTTCTGATTAGAACCCAACTATAAAGCATGAATTTTAAAATCCAGTTGTAAGAGTTGGGTAGGACCAGGACAAAACAGTGCCTTCTGCACATACCAAGATTGTTACACTCATGAACTCACAGCAGCTGTGGTTGCCTTCACAAAACCAAGCCAGTCAACATTCCAGCAAGGATGGAGGAGAGACACATAAGCCACCATCCCTACTGAAAAGCTAGTGGTAGTTGATGGTCGCTAGAGAAGAGAGTCCACTTTCTTTAGGATGTAGACAGGTAGGATTGACCATACTCCAGTATATATCCCCACAGTTTGTGTATATGGACAGCACTAATTGGAGTTGTTGGTGTGTGTGTGTGTGTGTGTGTGTGTGTGTGTGTGTGTGTTTGCTTATTCTTTTAAAGTGAGTTGGGAGGGTGGCAAGCAGAATCCAGAAGTTTGAGGGACAAAGTTTGGGAAGTAAAGGTTAAATGAAAAAAAGAAAAGAAAGAAAAAGGAAAAGGGCAGGACTGCTTCTAGGTATGGTGGAGAACGTTTATTAGCGATACTGTGGGAGAGCACAGCAGAGGCAGACACATGTGAGAGAACCCAGAGTGGGCATGACCAGACTGAGCTGTGCCATATGGGGAGAGAAAGAGGGGGAGGGAGCGGGCCCAGTGCAGCAAGCAGCCAGGAGGCCCAAAGGTACAAAGAGAGCAGGTAACCAAAATGGCTCAATTATATAGGGAAGAGCAGCCCAATAAATACCCTTGGCTGAAGATTTCAGGGTAGGGAGCAAGGTATGCCAGCCAGAGAGGCCCTGTAACAACAGGTAGGGAGTAAGGGATGCAGGGAGAACCTGGTGGCCAGATCCACTTTGATATGTTAAATAGGCACCTCAGCCATTTGTCCCAGGTTTGACACCTATCATCCCAGCCTTTTTGTTGATAATGAATGAATGACATGGGGCAATGTGCAATTTTTTTCAGTGAGTACTTGGCGCTGATATTCAGGAGAGGGGTGTTGTTGGGGGAGAGGAAGTTACAGAAGCTGGAATGCTGGCCAGTCCTGAGAAGAGCTGTCAAGGTTCAGCAGGGCTTTCAGGGGCAAAGGACTTGCAGGCAGAAGTTGGAGCATTTTATGAGGCTGAGCCACCTGGATTTAGCCACTGTGAAGCTGTCCAGATGCAGATTTTGAGGGAACACCTGAAGCTGGTGCTAGAGCAGTCTGTAACTGATTTGAAATCAGTTGGGACAGACAGACTAAGGAGAGAAGGTAAAGTTAAGGAGTTTAGGAAAATTTTTTATCCTAGGTGTACACTTGAAACTTTTAGGACCAACTTGGCACAGTCCCTGGCTGGAGGGGAGACCTAGACCAGTGAAAGGGAGAGAGATCCCACCCTTCCTCAAGAATAAGCAGTCATTAGGAAAATTTAGGCTGTTTGGTTGATGGAAGTACTTATCTGGAGTCCGTTTGACCTGTGAGAAGTGGATCCAACTCAATTCCCTGAAACTTACAAGCTTACAAAAAGAAACAAAAATTTTAGACATGGCAACATTACCATCGTATGTGATTTGTTTTGAAATCTACATTGTAGAAAAGATAGTATATTAATGTCTTTGAGTCATAGCAGAAACTCGGGGACATAAAAAGGATTTGAGGTTAAAATCACGAACACTTTTTCCAGTGGCTAGATATATAGATGAGATAAAGATGTCTTTAGCACAATGAAAAGCATTTTTAAATCTATACTTAAAAAAAGTAAACTTAGACTGTTAAGCTTATGATTATAATAGTTGCAGTGCTTTACAGAGCTAGATTAATAGTTTACAAGAACTCCGTTGATCAATGTTAAAATTTAGAACTTTTGAAGTTTTAGTATAACAATAGCATAGAAAAAGAAATCTGAAATATGTATCTTCACTTTCTTATACTTTTTACACATTGCATTCACACCTCTTAAAGCACTTTCTTAGATCTCAACTTAAGTTTACATATCCTCAAATCTTTACAACTTGTATAAATTTTAAACTTTTTTTCTTATCAAATATTTACTGAGACACAGGTGGTTGATAACTGAGAGCAGTCATTGTAAAACACGGTCCTTTGAATAAAGTAATAGTAAAAGAATTACTTTGAAACCTGTTTTGTGAATTTATCTTTTTAAGGTCTGATAGCAAGGCAAACTATTTGTCTTTCTCGGCTGGAGGTCTAGAAGCTCTAGGTAAGTGAGGCCTGAGGCCTTATTTTTACATCTAAAGAGAAGGCAGCAGCATCCTCAGTAAAAAAGCTAGTATGCTTGCTGTTAAAGCTACAGCCAGTCAACATCATCAGAGATCTGCGGGTAAGTTAAACCCTAATGATCTATGTGACAAGTAAAGTGACCAGATCCATACCTAGATGGGTTACCTGAGACCCCAGTGGTGTGGGCTTGCTGGGGGCACAGGTCCTCACCTGAGACCCCAGTGGTGTGGGCTTGCTGGGGGCACAGGTCCTCACCTGTTACATAGGACAGCATTTAATACTCTGTTGTAGTTGTCATGCACATCAGGAGGCTTTGGGCTGTCAGACCCAGGTCTGAGATTTCTTTCCTGTAGAGAAAGTTGGGAAAACTGACCTTACTTTGAACAGGAAAGTGGGGAATAAACCTAAAGAGCGTGCAATGTGTGCAGAGTGTGCAATGTGTGCAGAGTCTTGGCAGCAGGCAAGATGTGGGGCAGTTTTGCCCAGTAGGTAGCATTACCACAATCCAGGTAGAGTTGTCGTCATGCCCCACTTGTCTTCTTCGGAGACTTTTAGGTTCACATTATCAAAGTGCATTGTCTATTGAGGGAAGCTCAAACATTTTAACTGCCATATTCAGCAGATCTCTGAAGAGTTTGAGGACCATTTATCTATTAAATAGATCTGATTTTAGGCTTAACTTTGAAAACATATACAGGAGGCTAAATAAAGCTTGTTACTAAATGAATAGTTTATAAGTTAGTAATTTATATAAAGTTAGGATTTCAGAGCTTTATTCTGTTAAGTCTGAGCCTTAAAAATTTGAGTTGAAGATTTAATTGAATTACATTTAGCATCAAAATAGACTACCACAGTTTATTGTATGACTTAGTTTATCTAAATACCTAAAGCTTAACAAAGTGAACAAAGACAGAACTAAACAAATATTACTGTGAACCTGAGTGCAACTTTGTTATTTACACCTTATTTATCAAACATGTTACTTATCTGTATTTTCTAGAGGTTTGGTGTTGAACAGTCAGCAAAAACATAAGTAGTTAGGTGTATATCTCTAAGCCCATTTTTGTTCATCTAAGTAGACCTTTATAATCTTAAATTTTTATCATACAAAAACCCATACCAACCAAAATACTTTATCTGTTGTTTCTTTAGTTTAAAAGGAGACATAATGATAAGCAGAGGGCTCAGTAGAACTGAGGTTTTATAATTGTTGCTTTATACCGTCTGGTCATCTTAAGATGGTGGAATCACATGGCACGTCCCCTTTAACCTTAATAAAGATGGCTGCTAGTCATGTGGTTGCTTACATCTTGATGATGTTATTGCCAATATGGGGGACAGTCACATGCTTGCTATCTAAAGCATCTATGTTCTTAAACAAGAGTTCAGCGCCATATGAATGAAAAAGAAATAAGGAAAGAAAAAGGAGAATGACTGTTTCTGGGTACGGTGAAGGAGGAAGTTCATTATAGACATGTAGGAAGCATAGCCAGATACAGACACATCTGGGAGGGTCCGGAGTGGACATGACCAGAATGAGCTGTGCCATGTCAGGAGAGGGGGAAAGGAAGAGAGAGAAGATAGAGGGGAACCAGGTATAGTAGCCAGGAGGCCCAATTATACAAAGAGAAAGTAACCAGGATGTACAGAATCCATGTGATTTATTATCAGATGCCATTCTTCATATGGCATGAATGAAGAGTTACAAATGTCTTTCTTCTGCTCATACAAAGAGCAGAGAACCAGCTGTGCATCACACACACCCCATATATTTATAATTTTAGGACTGTATAATGCTTGTGAGAAATTATGTATTTTCTGAACAAATGAACCGGACAGTGATGCTGGATAAGACTTGACAGGATTCATTCCTCTCAACACTGACATCCTACATCCTTCATGTTCCAACACCAAGTGCTTCAGTTTCAATTCCTCATCAGAACAGGACAGCTTCAAAGAAAGCTTCCGATCCCAAATGCTCCAGCAATTCAGACTGTCCCACGCAGGACTTTAATTAAGCCGGGAATTTCTCACATTAGAAACTAGATCACAAATGCTATTCCTAGCATGTTTAAACATTTTCCCCAACTTTATTTGGGACCTACAAAAGTATCTCAAATCAGCCAGAAGAAACCTTAAGAGAACGACACCCTATTTCCCTTAAGGGGGGTTGCTTTCTTGGGCTATAAGGGTTTATTTTCATTGGGAGTTGGTTATGTCATTATTGGTCTTATTCGGAGAGAAAACAAGGTTGGATTCAGGGATGTCTCTCTTTTCCCATAACTTTCTTAGGTTTGGAGATATATATATGGGTAACAGGACAAAAAGTAGATTATTGAATCTACTCCTCAAAATAATGCCTTGTTACAAGGTTCTTTTTAATTCACTGGTATAGAACGCTGTATATTAATGCAAAATAAGTTTAATTTTAATACACTGGTATAGAATTCAAATTTAATATTGTTCTTCACACACAGTATAAATATCTCTACTCTAATGTAAAGCACTATGCCCATACAACTCAAGTTTACTCCAAGGCTTACTCCTAATACTTTGAAAGTGGTAATGCAGGCTCCTTAGGATAATTAATTGTTAGTCGATTTAACCATGGTCATGTCAATTACTAGTCTATTTCTATTAAGAAAATATACATCCTAGGTTTAACAGATAGTTTTATAGATAAGGTAAAATAGTTAGATAAGGTCTTAAAAATCAACAGAGACCTACAGAATATGGCATTTAAAGGTGTTTTTATTAAAGATTCTTTGACAACAAAAGAGGTTAACTCCTGGCAACACCTAGCCTACCTCAAAGATGATTAGCATCAGTGAACCTCCTTATAGAGATGGTTTCAAATGAGGCAAACTGGGTAAAATGTCCTCATTTTTACCACAGACAGAATGTTGCCTAAAAATGGGCAAGCTGGGTACAGGTAGAGTTGATGGCCAAACTCTGCCAAGACAGGGTAAGCAAGTTCTCAATAGTTCCTGCCTCACAAATATGTCTGTCAAATATATTGGGCCAGAAGGCTTATGATAATGCTCTGTCATTATAGAGTTTTGGGAGACTGTTCAGTCAGCAAACTGTCCCTCTCATTTTCTTATTTTGGAAGCTGCTAACCTGCACTTCCTGTCTACTCAGGTAATTAATTTTATTCCTTTACAAGTCTTTGATGGGGGTGAAGACCAGATAGTTAAGTTTTACAATTAAGCTTAGTTGTTTTGGGGTTAAGATGTTTTTAGGTCTAGATAGATATTTTAAATTGATAAAGATGAGATGTGATAGATATTGATTTACATTCAAACTTTTAGATAGATGCACCAAGATAGGAAAGATGTTCTCTTCAAGGCTGCCAAATACAAATAGCCAAAACACTATGAATGTAACATTTATACAATTCCCGATTGTGCCATGGTTCTTCTTGCTGTAGGTAGCTTATTGTATATATGTGTAATAATATAAATATATATGTAAAAAAGAAAAGAATGAAAATATTAAAAAGACTCAGCAATACCATTCCTGGGCATTTACCTGAAAGATTCTTCACCATACCACAAGGACATTTGCTCAATTATGTTCAGAACAGCGTTATTTGTAATAGCCAGAATCTGGAAACAACCTAGATGTCCCTCAACTGAAGAATGGATAAAGAAACTCTGGCACATTTACACAATGAAATACTACTCAGCTATTAAAAACAAGGAAATCTTGAAATTTACACAATGAAATACTACTCAGCTATTAAAAACAAGGAAATCTTGAAATTTGCAGGCAAATGGATGGAACTAGAGACAATCATCCTGAGTGAGGTAACTGAGACCCAGAAAACATGCATGGTATATACTTGCTTACAAATTGATATTAGCCACATAATACAGGATATGCACACTATAATACACAGACCTAAAGAAGCTAAATAAAAAGGAGAATCCTAGAGACAATGCTTAATTCTCATTCAGAAAGGCAAATAGACAAGATATCAGAAAAGGTTGAAGAGAGGGAACAGGACTGGAGCCTACAATTGAGGTCTTCTGAAAGACTCCACCCAGCAGAGGATCGAAGTAGATGCTGAGACTCACAGCCATATTTTGGGGAGAAATGCAGGGAGTCTTATGGAAAAGTTGGGGGATGGAAGGACCTGAAGGGAACAGGAGCTCCACAAGAAGACCAATGGAGCCAAGAAATCTGTGTGTTTGGCGGGGGTCGGGCGAAAATGGGTGCTGCAAAGACTGATGCACCAACCACGGATCATGCATGGTGAGGACTTAGACCCTCTCCTCAGATGTAGTCAATAGGCAGCGGAGTCATCTGTGGGTCCCACCTGTGATGGCCCTGGTACCTACTCATTGATCATGTCCCCTGGTAGGGTGGCCTTGCCAGGCCTCAGGGGAAGATGACGCAACCAGGCCAGATGAGACTTGATAGGCTGAGGTCAGATTATAGGGGATGAGGGCTCCCGATCTCTGAGGACTAGGGGAAGGGGGAAGAGGGATAAGGGAGGGAGGGTGGAACCGGGAGGCGATGAAGGAGGGAGCTACAATCAGGATGTAAACAAATTAAAAAGAAAAAGAATGCAACAAATATACAATATTTAATATTAGTAATAAACAACCATGGTACCTATTTATTTAGTATTTTTGTCACTATATTAAAATATAACCCTATTTATCAAAAAAGTTTACTATGAAACAGTCTCCCATAGTGTGCCAGCAGCAGCTTCACCCACCTTGACACTCTTCATTACATCAAAAGGCCAAGAGCAGGTATGTACCTGTACTATGTAGTGTTTGCAAAATGACTACATTACCTAAAGATGTATTTATCAGGACATACCCGTTACTAAGTGAGGTAATGTCATATATGTTTAGATTGTATGAGAGAGAGAGAGAGAGAGAGAGAGAGAGAGAGATTGTGTTTTTTTTTTTCAAAACATTTACTTCCCATCATCACTTGGAAATAATTCTTTGAATTTCGATTTGAAAGAGTGTAAATAATGACTTTTATTCAAAGTCCACATTAGGAATAAGCAAAACGAAGGAACATGTTTGGAGTGAGAATCTTTTAATTATACTCATTTCTAGAGAACAATAAATACAGAAATTATAAGCAATGTAGGTAACAGTAGTATTTCCCTAGATGCAGACAGCATCGACTTTTATACAACTTAACAAGCAAACACTTTTATTCCCCCAGGAGTTACCATTGGAGAAACCTATGCAACAGAAAAGAAATAACCATTAAATTAAAAAACTATTCGTTTTTGGCCCCAAGGACTGAGGTTCTCACTCCAGTGGTCCATCGGAGGCTCAGAGAGGCTGAAGCAGTCAGCTCAGCTCCGGGCAGCAGCAGTCTGAGGCTGCTCTGACTGGAGCTGTTTACCAAGATATTCCCTAGAAAACAAGAACATAACAAATTAGGACTTTGATAGAGAGAATCACTGTCAAGATTCAAAACTTAATAAAATAATCCCTGAAACCTACACTATTCCAACACAGCCTACACTAACCACCAAGATAGTAAGTCATCATGCCTGGCACTGGGGTACTCCCCTGTTTACATGACGCACTGACTACCACTTCTGCAGTCTGAGTTTAGCAACCAACTTATGATTCCAAGGGGTTCCTTCATACATGAAAAAATAAGTTTCCTAGAGTTAGAAAATGCACACATGTATAGCCTGGAGTGAACACAGGGCCATGAAAACAAAGCCCTGAAAATACCATCAAAAGTCAGAACTCTAATAGGAGCTACTGTTGTGGTACTCGCTATGCACTGGAACAGCCTTACATCTACACAAAAACCACAGTATTGAACTCATGGCTATCACAGGGCTAAGGGGCAGTTTTCTCTTATTCTACATACGGGGCAAATGACTTAGAGTGATCGTCTCCAAACCATTTAGATCCTTCAGGAAATAAACTAACAGCTGGTTATAGAGATTGTCAGTTCAAAACCAGCTTGAGCTACATAGTAATTTTTAAGTTACATGTAAGAAGAGAAATTAGACAGGTATATACAACATGTGTATAGTTAGCTTAAAATTACACATAGTAACCACTGAGACAGAGGGTATGGGTATGTTCTTTACTCCTCCCACCCTCTCCCCAACTCCTGAGAATTACCCAAACATTTTTTTTAACAATCAACAAATAAGGACAAGAAACTATTTTTAAAAGACTCCTAAACTTTTATTTCCTCCAGTAAAAAAGAAAGCAGCTTCAGTTTGGAATTGGGAGATGGGTTTGCACTCAAGCTCAGAGCAATTATTAATGGCCAGGAAACAAAGAAATGTTCAACATCCTTGGTCATCAGGTAAATGCAAATCAAAATGACTCTGAGATTCTACCTTACACCCATTATAATGGCTAAGATCAAAAGCTCAAGTGACAGCACATGCTGGTGAGGATTTGGAGCAAAGGGAACACTCCTCCATTGCTCGTGGAAGTGCAAACTTGTACAACCACTGTGGAAATCAGTCTGGTGGTTCCTTAGAAAATTGGAAATAGTTCTACCTCAAGACCCAGCTATACCACTCCTGGGCATATTCCCAAAAGATGCTCCATCATACAAAGACACTTGCTCAACTATGTTCAGAACAGCTTTATTTGTAATAATAGCCAGGAACTGAAAACAACCTAGGTGTTCCTCAACTGAAGAATACACAGAGAAAACGTGGTACATTTACACAATGGAATACTACTCAGCTATTAAAAACATGGAAATCCTGTGACTTGCAGGCAAATAGATGGAACTAGAAAAAAAAAAAAAAAAAAAAGATCATCCTGAGTGAAGTTACCCAGACCCAGGAAGACATACATGGCTGGTCCTCACTTATAAGCGGATATGAGCCATAAAGTACAGGCTAACCATGCTACAGTGCACAGACCCAAAGAAACCTAGGAGGGCCCAAAGGAGCAAACATGATACTCAGAAGAGAAAATAAAAGAGACATTTGAAGTGTGTGGAGGGAAGGAGCTGCATGGGAGAGAGGATCACATGTGGAGAGAGAGGGGATGGAGGAACGAAAATGGAAATTGACAGGAGAGGGGCATCTTTAGGACAGGGGAGGCTCCCAGGAGTCCACTAAGGTGACTCTAACTGAGACTCCTAAGGGGGGCGGGGATAGGGAGCCCGAAGTCACCACCTCCTGTAGCCAGGCAGGACTTTCAGTGAAGGATGGAGACAGCAACACAACCCATAAAACCTTCAACCGAAAAGCTGTCTCACCTATAAGAGGTGTAGGATAAAGATGGAGCAGAGACTGAGGGAATGGCAAGCCAATGACTGGCCCAACTTGAGACCCATCCCATGGGAGAGAGCCAGCTCCTGACACTTTTAATGATACCCTGCTATGCTTGCAGACAGGAGCTAAGTATAACTATCCTCTGAGAGGCTTTATCCTACAGCCAATGGCAATACACGCAGAGACCCACAGCCAAACAATAGGCCGAACTTGAGGAGTTGTGGAAGAGTAGGGGGAAGGATTGAGGGAGCCAGGGGAACCAAGCACATCACAAGAAGATCTACAGAGTAAACTGATCTAAGCCCATAGAAGTTTACCGAGACCGAACCACCAACCAAAGAACATGCATGAACTGGTCCTGGACCCCTACATACATGTAGCAGATGTGCAGCAAGTCTACTAATAAAGAGATTGGGGGCTGCCTCTGACACTGTTCCCTGGCTTTAGACCCCTTCCCCTTAGCTAGGCTACCCTGTCAGGCCTCTGTAAGGGATGTGTTTGGACCTGCTGAGACTGGATGCATCAGGCTGGGATGGTACCTATGGGAGTCCTCCCCTTCTCTGAGAAGAGAAGAGGGGAATGCAGGGCGTGGGGTACAAGGGTGGGACTGGGAAGAGACCAGGAAGGGGGCTGCAATCAGGCTATAAAAGAAAAAAAAGAGAGAGAACAGTGTAACCAAGCTTACTAATTCTTGGATTTCTCATGTAATCAGCTTTTACAACCTAAGCTAAATGCATAGCTTTAACCTAGGTTTTGCATTTTTCCATGCCCCTGATCAGATTAATATATGTATGTATATATACATGTTATGGTGATCATTTGATGAAAGCAGCCAACAATTCAAAAGCCACATTGTACAACAAATATCCCATAAACGTTGAAAGCAGTTATGTGGATATAGGTTGACAGTACCTGCTGGCAGTTTTAAATAATATTCTGAGTCAGGTGGGGGCTGTAAAATAACTTCTTCCCTAGTAAAATGTTTACATTTTCTGTAAAGAATCTCTTGTACATTTTGCGTACAGTGGTTTGTTTGATTTGGTTTTTTTTCTCTGTTCAAAATGCCCTTTTTTAGGGATAGTACAACAGACTTCAGATATACACACACAAACACACATATCAAGTATCAGGCACAAATTCATACATTAGACATAGGCACAACTCATAGGCAAGAGGGACAGACAAACCAGACATGACAACAGACAGGCCATTAGCCATGAACTAAAGACAGACAAAAGACACAAGGAGGGAACCATATAATTCAAATTTGGGCTCACTGTTGGGTCAAATTAATCCAAAAGGAAGTTGCTTTGTTTTCAGACATTATTGTGTTATTGATGAACAGAGGCACAAACAAGTAAAATATTCTACAGTCAGTAAATAACTTCTGTATACCATGAAGTACAAGGGGCAAACCGTAAGGGAAACATTACTTCAAAAATATGTCAGTGACAAAAAGACGTTTAAAATGCATTACAAGAAACATCGAACCCCTACTCAGATCTAACCGATGGACAGGACATTCTCCACAGTTGAGTGGAGAGCAGGGAATGACTCTCACATGAACTCTGGTGCCCCATATTTGACCATGTCCCCTTGATGGGGAGGCCCGGTGGCACTCAGAGGAAGGACAGCAGGCTACCAAGATGAGACCTGATAGTCTGTGGTCATATACAGGGGTAGGAGGTCCCCCTCAGTCACAGACATAGAGGAGGGGAATAGGGGGAAAGCAGGAGGGATGGAGGAACGGGAGGATACAAGGGATGGGATAACAATTGAGATGTAATCTGAATAAATTAATTAAATAAAAAACAAATATTGACATCATCATCATCATCATCATCATCATCATAATAATAAAGCAAGTAATTAGAGGTACTTGGGGGCAGGAATTAAAAACAGATCTTGAAGTTGCCAAGATAAAAGGAACTACTTATAGGGCTGAAAATGAAGCTTAGTGGTAAGATGCTTGTCTGGCACCCTGGAGGCTTGAGAATTCATTCCCAGTGCTGCAAATAAAGTAGTTTACAGAAAATTCACTATTTGTATGATTTTTATGGAATGGATTGTTAAGTTTGCTATCATTTAAAAACGATATATTAACTACATTTATCAAAGCTGTTTAATTAGTTTTCATAACTCTACAGTTAAGTGGCATAACAAAGCAATTTAATGAGCCAGAAATCACTCTCATTTGAAAAAGACTAGGCTAACATCTATATTTACCTGACTAATATACTCACAATTCATATCCTCCTTACTTCTAAAAAGATCTGGGAAGGTGTTTGGCTACATTCTTGCAGGATTCATAGAAGTGATTTGTTTATCATAGAGAAGGCCAAGTTAGTTTGCCTACAGGAGGTGACAGAATCATTATCCTAAAGCTAAAGTCACACCAGGAAATAAGGGGTAGAAAGGCATCTCTTTCCATCAACAAAGAGCCAGGAGAAGCAGGCAATAATTTTTTTTCTTTAAGATTTATTTATTTATTGTATGTGACTGCTTTATACCTGGAGGCCAGAAGAGGACACCAAACCTCATCATAGATGGTTGTGAGCCACCATGTGGTTGCTGGGAATTGAACTCAGGTCCTGTGGAAGAGCAGGTAGTGCTCTTAACCTCTGAGCCATCTCTCCAGCCCCAGGCAATGATTTTTAAAAAGAAAAGGCCAGGCAATCAACCTACAGGGGCTAACCCATTGAACACCATTAGTTCAGGCGTTAGGAAAGCAGCTCTGATTACTGAGCATGACCTGCTTACACATTCAACCTTCTGCACAAAAGCCAGGGTGTGGGAGGAAACAAACGGATGGGGGATGGGCAAAGTACAACAACACAGTAGTAACAATGGTGATGATGATAAAATCACTCAGAAACTTAAGTCATAATAGAGGCAATTAAAATTAAAAAAAATAATAATAATAACAAGGATGTTGGCTGGGCATGGTGGTGCACCCCTTTAACGCCAGCACTCAAGGGAGGCAGAGGCAGGCGGGTCACTGTGAGTCCAACGCCATCCTGGTCTACAAGGCAAGTCCAGGACAGCCAAGGCTACACAGACAAACCAGTCTCCCTGTCTGGGGTGGAGGGTAGCATGGATGTGAGGAAGGAAATGGAAATCTAGTGAGTAAACACAGTCACAGGTGATAACATGAGAGAGGAGGCAGAACGGGTCAGCTCCACAACCACACCACCTGTACAGAAGCACCCGATCTGGGAGCAGTTGGGACAGGGTGGGTACAAGCAATACCATCCTGGAACTTCTGAGTGTCAGGAATGCCTTACTACAGAAGTGACAGCACATCCAGAATCTGGTATACACAGACCTAGGTTCAAAGCTAATACCCATAGGTCAGAGAATGCAGGTAAAGTCTAACTATCCTTATGCCCAGGCTTCCTGTAATGAATGTGAGAGGGGAAGGGTGAGAATAAACTATACCTCAGGCAGGTGTATCTCAATAATGCTAATCTTGTCCTTCCCAATGCCTGGAATAGGACTGCCCACTCCATCCTCACAGTAAGACAAAGGAACTGAAGGATATGGTGCATATCCATAAAGAATTGTTGCCTACTACTCATTATTTGGTATCATTTCCAATCCCCAAACTGCAAATTTGAACACAAAAAGTTAAAAATGTTTCGTTGTAAAGAAAACAGTATGCGGTGTGAACTGGACACTCCATCTACCCAACCTAAATTTATGAATACATTTTTCTAAAAATAAATCCAGACAGATGTTTCATCTATTAATATTACTGGGAAAGAAACTGCTCACTTACTGGTAAAGAATCCTCACCTTGTTTCCCTTCCTGTGTAAGAATCCCACTGCCACATCTGGACTTTCCTATTAATTACCTAGCCTTCAACTCTTCCATCTCTCCCATTCTAAATGACCTGTACAACACTTAAACATCTATCTTAAAATAAATGATAACACAAATCCAGTATCTACCAGAAGAACCCTCCCATCTCTAGCTCCATGCTCTTGTGAAGAAATGCCCACCATGAGACCTGACTTCTGATACCATGCCCAGCCTGCTGCAATCATGGTTGCCAGGGCCCTGGTCTAAGTCAGCAGCAGCATTCATGCTTCCATGGACCTCCCTTTCACGTTTCTTCAGCTTTCTTTAAATACTGCTCACTTCAAAATCCTTCTTCAAATATATTTTTTCTTTTGCTTCTCTAATATCATATTACTGGTTTGACTTCAAATTTCCCAACACTTCTTTTGAGAGTTCACTGTTCTGTCTGTGCAGTACTGTGCTAGTTGGTTTGCCAAGTTGGCACAAGCTAGATTTATCTGAGAAGAGGAGCCTCAATTGAGAACATTCCTCCATCAGAGTGACCTACACACAAGTCTGTAGGGGAATTTTCTGAGTAATTACTGATATGGGAGGGCCCAGCCTACTGTGAGTGGTGCCTCCTCTGGGCAGGTGGTCCTGACTTGTGTAAGAAAGCAGCAAGCCACAGAGAACAAGCCAGTAAGCAGCATTCCTCATGGCCTCTAGTTCAGTTCCTGCCTACAGATTCCTGCCCTGACTTTCCTCAGACATGGAGTATGAATGATCTCAGAATTATAAAATAAAATAACCTCCCAAAGTTATAAAAAAAACTTTCCTCCCAAAGTTGTTTTTAGTCATGGTGTTTTATCATAGCAATAGAAAACCTAACTAGAACAGAAATTGATATAAGACTGGGATACCACTATGGCAGATTTGACCATGTTGTTTCAGGGGAGGCTTATTGAAGGATGTTAAAATTCTGAGCCAAAAAAAAGGCCATTAATTGAGCGTTCAGAGCTTAATGGGCTATTATGGGGACTTGGGATATAATGCTGAGAGCAGTGCACACGATAGAGGCCTTGCTTGTGAAATTTTGGGAGAAGTTTGAAAGTCTTGGGACTGTTCAATATTTTGAAATAATAAATTGTGGCTCTGGTCAGCTGCAGCTGAATATTCTGCTTTGATTAACCAGAAATCACAACAAAGTTTTACTGAGACAATCAATCTGGTTAGCTACTGCTGAAACTCAGCTGTGGTTAAGAAGAGGCAAGAACCAATGTGGTAAAAAACTTCTGGGAAGTGTTTCGTCAAGGTCAACAGACAGAAACTGTGGTCCAGAAGGGGCCAACACTGCACTTTGTATTAGCAGCCAAACTTGATAATGTGTCAGCGTCTCCCGGATGGTACTGGTCTTAAAAGCATATAAGGGACTCATGGAGAGCAGCCGAAGCTTCCATACTAACAAAGCCAGGAGAGGCTATTAGTGAAGGTACAGCCTCCACTGTGGTAGAAGCCCCAGGACTAAAGACATCATGGAGAGAGCATGAGGCTTGGTACCATGTGGCAGAGTGAGAGTCCCTGAAGAGAGGCCAGAAGAGGATGCTGGTTCAAGTACAGTCCAGTTGCAGTGAAGATCCAGGTGGAGATATCAGCACTATGGGATGACCACCTAAAACAGCAGCAACTATGTAGTGAAGTGGAGCCGGCCTGAGCCTGTTAGACACACAAAATGTGCATGTATGTCAGGGCCAGGTGGAACTGTTCAAGTCTTTTGGAACCCAAGAAAATCATGAATACAAAAAACATCTGACACTGAGCTTTCACACTGGTGAACTTTGGTTTCAGTCATTAGTCACTATGTGACTAGGCCCCATTCTTCCTTCTTGAAGCAAGAAAGTATGTAACTATTTCTTATTTTACAGGAACCTACTGTTAAGAAACAGGTTATTACAAAAAGACTAATTTTTAAGTGTTTTAAAAGACTGTGGGACTCTTAAAGTTATTAATATTTTACATTGTGCTATTAATCCAATATGTGATCTTGTGGGTAAAGAAGAAAAAAAGGTTACAGATGAATAGTGACGTGTTAAGAGATCAGTTGTTCTGGATGGTTTGCCAATTCCAGGCTAGAGTTATCTGGAAAAAGCAAACTCCATTAAGAAAATGCCTTTTTCATGCTGGCATGTAAGCAAGCCTGTGGGACTTCTTCTTGACTAATGATTGATATGTGAGGGCCCAGCCCACTGTTGGTGATACACTCATAGGCAGAGAGTTGAGGATTATATGAAAAGTAGGTTCAGCAAGCCATGGGGAGCAAGCCAGTAAGCAGCATTTCTCCATGGCTTCCCCTTCACTTACTGCTTTCAGGTTTCTGCCTTGAGTTCCTTTTGTAACTTCCTTCACAATGCACTAAACTGAACTGAAATAAACCTTTTTCTCCCCAAATAAGTTTTGCGATGGTCTTTATCACACCAATAGAAACCCTAACTAAGGCATTACATACCTACTCTTCTGTATGCCCTTTACACGTTTGGATTTTTCTCTAATAGTTACATTAACCTTCTGTAGCTCACACATCCCTGTTAGAAAACATGAGAGAAAGCATGGCTCCTTCCGACTTCCCAGGTAAAAAGCCATGCTCTATGCAGTCACTGTTCCCGCCACCATGACTTCAGCTATCACTTCACTAGTTCCTAATTTTGTTCTCAACCTCAAGCCTGAATGTCTATCTCTTGGATTCTCATTGAATATAAACCATTCAAACTAAGCAAATTCAATGTGGAAAACTAAGCCAGAAACTAATGAAGATACTAGGGCCTGTTTTCGGCTCTGTAGAAACTAAGGAACTCTTGCATAGAAAGGCAAGTCTTCCTGTAGAGGAAAGGAAAAAAGCAGATGGGCTATAAATGTGTAAAATCTGTGGTCCAGAAGGAAGAGGAAGTAGAAGTTGCTTTGCCTCCTGCCAGCTTACTGGTACCCTATTAAGTGGGTGCCATGATTTCACCTAACACCTACAGATTCTATAAGCTACCTGATATCCTTATAATGCATTTCCTTATAGTTTAGCTATTTTGATAAATGTTTTAACAACATTACTATTGGTCATGAACATGAACCTTCCAAAATAACTTATCATTTGTTTGTATCTAAAAACTAAAGAAAGCAAAGACCTATGAGTAGAGCTGAATGACAGCACTTGCCTAGATACCTAAGGCACTGGATTTCAACTTCAAAACTACCAAGCCAACTAAATAAGCCACCCAAAATGAGTAAATAAAATTGGGGGGAGGAGGTACATTGTAATCTGAATACCTTAGAATTTACTTTCATTACTGTATTCTCATGGGAAGATAATCTCTAACTACTATTGAAAAGGCTGGTTAGGAGGAGGACTTTTCTAATAGCTTTATAATGCTCTCAACACATCAATTGCTGAGAGGATCAAAATAATGTTCAGAAACATCTCAACTGTGATAGGAAGCTGGTATGAAGAAACTCTTTTCTCCAGCCTAAATGTCCCTCAGTAGAAGAATGGATAAAGAAACTGTGGTACATTTACACGATGGAATACTACTCAGCTATTAAAAACAAGGAATTTCCAAAATTTGTGGACAAATGGATTGGACTAGAAATGATCATAATGAGTGAGCTAACCCAGAAGCAGAGAGACTCAAATAGTATATACTCACTTGTATCTGGACACTAGTCCAAGGGGCATGTCTCATGAAAGTCTTCACTTACCAGGAAAGTGGGATAGAGGTGAGGACATCCTAAGGTGAGAGAAATATAGGAGATAGGGAAATAGATGGATCCAGAGGGTCCTAGAAACCTACAAGAAGAGCAAGCACTATGACGGGCAGATCTGGGCCCAGGGGTTCTGCTTGATCTATGGCACCAACCAAGGACAATATGTGCAGTCATCATCAAACCCCTACCCAGACCTAGCCAAGGGACAGGATATTCTCCACAGTTAAGTGGAGACTGGGGACTGACTTTCATATGAACTCTGGTGCCCCATATTTGGCCATGTCCCCTTCCCCTTGATGGGGAAGCCCAATGGCACTCGGAGGAAGGATAGCAGACTACCAAGAAGAAACTTGATACCCTAGCATCATATTCAAGGAGAGGAGGTCCCCATCAGTCACAGTCATAGGGAAGGGGAATGAGATGAAAGCAGGAGGGAGGGAGGAATAGGAGGATGCACAGGATGGGATAGCAATTGAGATGTAATATGAATGATTTTATTTTTCAATAAAAAAAGTAATAATAAAAACAAGAAACTCTTTTCTCAACATAACTGCGTAAAATGAACAAAACAGAAAGGTAGTTCATTTTATTTTCATTCTGCCCTTCCTTCTAAGGTGGATACTCCATTTACAAGGCAGTAGAAATGGAAGTAAGATAAAATTCTCCCTGGCTATGAATGTCAATTGCCTGCCATTCTTCCTTTATCCCCAGACAAGATTCTTTACTGAGCTGCCACACTGTCTCAGGCTAAAATTCTGTTTCTTGTGTGCTGAATACAAAATGCTATGTAAAACAGCACTGTATCAATAAAAACTAAAATTCCCAATAGATATTTTGCAACCTTTAAAGAAAAAATTCACTCAAGTGAAAATAAAAACATATGCATAAGAAAGTTAAGAAAATAATTCTAAACCTAGGTTTGCTATTCAGCTAATTTTAGCATATTCTTCAACCGGAGATTATTTAAAGCATGCATGAATATACACATACAAAATCCATTGATGAACTACAGCAAGTGACCACAGATATAACTACTATACCCATGAGGAAACAAACAGTATTAAAAAGCAAAACAAGCTGTTTCTCTCTCCTTCTTCATACTGGGCAAGCCTTTTTTCTAAGATTTACTGATTATTCAAAACACAGATCCAACATCCACTGGCTAAGAAGCTGATCTTAATCAAAACCAAAATATGAGCCAGACATTACTTCCTAGTTCCAAGGACCCATATGTAAAAACCTATATTCAAATGTGTGTTTAATTATAAAATACACAGAAGCTCTTAATCTTTAGGACTTTGTGTATGTCATAATGCTCCTCATTTATTTATTCTGTTATAGGAATTGGTGTTTTGCAAAAATAAACAAAAACAAAAGAGAAAGAAAAGAAAAAGAGAAATACTTATGTTGTCATTGCCAAATCAACTGAAATTTGTCACACACAGTGCTGGAGAAACTAAAGAGCACAGCTTCAAGAAAAATCTCCGACTAGCAAATCATAAATAATTTTACAAGATTTGACTGTGATAGAAACAACAATTCTAAAGAATCCCTGGTTACTTGCAAATGGTTAATTATTCACATAGCAGTGCTGGGAATCAAGCTCAGGACCTAGTGCATGCTAGTGCATGTGTCTCCATGGAAAAACATGTTTTTTCCATGTGCAGCTTGTCCTTGTGATTGAACATCTTACTCATGTCGTTCTTCTTAACTCTCAGAGTACAAATTATATTGCATGAGACTTTACTCTGCCTCATTTCTAGGCTCCTGCTCTCCCAGGCTTATGCTACCAACTAGAGCAGTAAACATTTCAAAGATTCCACTACTGAAAATGTCATAAAGATAACATAGAAAACTATGGGTACCCAAAAAGAGACCACAGTTTCTAAATTAATTCTTTAAAAAAGTGTTAAATCTGAAGGTGTTTCAATACGTTACCACAAGTCGCATGAATGTATTGGGAAGAAGGAAGGTTCCAGAAGTGGGATATAAATAAAATAGGAAAATTCAAGGATGAATAAGATAAAAATACATTGTACATATATATAAAATTGTCAAAGAATACATATTTATTGCTAGAAACATCCTATGGAATCCTTTTGTACCATGATTATTAATATTAAAATATCTAAGGATTTCTCCCTTTTCAGTTCATATGCAACCATTTTAATCACTGTCTTTATGGCTATACACTTATATAATAAGTAAAATGTTCTAAGGCAACATAATCATAGAACAAAAGTCCGTGGCTTGATGACTTTTTATATTAATTTTCCTACATATATAAAGTATTTAAGTAGGAAAGCACTCAAGAGTTTATTCTACTTGAGAAAAGACTGGAAGATAATCTAGAAACACAAACAAAATTCTAAAGGAGATCCTCTACCTACAAAATTCAGTGTTTCTTTCCTGAAGTCCTGAGCTGTCCATATGCACATACATTGTTGCTTCTGAATTAGAGGATTACATTTAAAATCATTCTGTAGGAGAAAAATGATGACATTTTATGATGTTAAACTGGAAGTATGGTCAGCAGTACATCCTAAAGTTCTCTAGAATCAATGTTCACTCTTTATATATTTTTGCAACATCTCTGTAACCCATCACTACTGAGAAGAACAAAGTGTGCATCAAGAATGCAACTGTGTTGATACCCTATGAGCATATACAGGGGGAGGAAATCCCCCTCAGTCACAGTCACCGGGGAGGGGAATAATGGGAAAATGGGAGGGAGGGGAAAATGGGAGGATACAAGGGATGGGATAACAACTGAGATGTAATATGAATAAATTAATAAAATATATATTAAAAAAAAGAATGCAACTGTGGAAAAGGAAATTCTGAGGTGCTTGGTGTCAGCTATAAGGACGGCCTGGCCTAAAGCTTCTAAGCTGAGAGGCTTCTCTGTGTGTCAATCATCTTCTTGCCCTCAGCCAAGGACAAATTCCTCCTAACTCGCCACCCACATTTGGGGATCTTACAATGTTTTATTCTACTTCATACAGAAGTCAAATGGAAGGAGAAAAATAATAGCTTTTCTAAGACTTTCAAAGAAAGTCTTGTGAAATCAATTAAAACATTGAAAAAATTAAGTATTTCATATGGTGTTTAACTCTAGATTTCATGTTATATAAACTCAAACCTAAATCTATATTTTTTAAGAAACTTACAATTTAACTTCTTAAAATAAACTCAAAATAAGACTCATAACTGGCCTATTCATATGATTTTATAAATATCTAATCTATACTTAAAGTTTGAAATTATACTTCAAATTTTTAAATGTATTACAGAAACAAGGTTTTTACTTGGTATAAATATAAATAATTCTCAGAGAACTTCACAATATGAAATTAATAAACATATGTAAAACATCAGAGCCTATTTTAGTGGGTTGTTTCGGGTTTTTTGTTTGTTTGTTTGTTTGTTTGTTTGTTTGTTTAAGGAAGGCAGGAAGGAAGGGAAAAGAGAGGGAGAGAGAAAGACAAACCAAATACATACCCAAAAATATTCTTCTAACCATGAACGCTCATACCTGCAATCCCAGCACTTGGGAACGGAACCAGAACAGCAGTAAGTTCACAGCCAGCAGGTCTGGGCTACATACTAACTTCCAGACTATCCTAGATTATAAGTGAAATCCTGTCTCAAAAACAACAAAGCAACCCACGCCCATCTTAGGTAAATAGAAAGGCAGCCTGTACCAGCAGTTATAACCAGGCTGCATATAGACACTAAACCAAGAGATGAATCCAGACTGCTTTTCCACTGAAGAGAGAATTTGCAGAAGGCTTACATTCCATATGAGACTCTAGTCTAAATTAATCTGACATAGAAACAAACTACCATTACCTAATTTTTCATTCTCTGGTTCAAACATCCATGAAAACATAAAAGCTGCATCAAAATGTAAAGGTCACAACTGAATTCTAATCTTTCTGTAAAAATCTGTTTATAAAGAAGGTACAGGAAATACATTAGCCTCCAAAGTAAAAATAGACTGGGCAAGGGGAAAAAGGGTATTCCCACCAGCTAGTCGACACAAATCAGTGTCTACATACAATCACAAATATAAATCAGACACGAGTGGCATACAAGAGGGGATAAAACCCTTCAATGTATGATCACTTAACCACAAAAATCCTCAACCAAAATTTTTTCTCTACAGGCAAAGAATAAGGTCAACATTCTATTACACATACTTTTTTTGTTTTTTAAATCATATCAGGAATAAACATTTAAACAAACAGCAGCCTGCCCCTAAAGAAACAAAAAAAGAAAAAACACCATGCCTGAGGCCATTTAATGGGAAGAAATTAAAGTGGAGAAATTAAACTTATTTCTACAAAAACTTTAGAAAAACATCTTGGAAATAAATTTAAGTCCATAGTTAAAATAGCCTCCCACTGTATTAAATGTGAGCATTTGTTAAACTAATTCCTTAAGAGATATAAACTAGCCAAAATATATAAACTCCCAAATTACTAATTTACATTGTAAAACTTAACTCCAAAAACAGTGACACAGGAAGAGAAACCCAGTGAGAGTGTCTGTGTTTTGGTGACACCCACAGTTTTGTTTAAATCCAAAGCCACTTTTGGAGGGCCCTGTTCCTGCACAAGTCGGGGAAAAGCAGAAACACTTCAGAACGCGGTATATACTGCTAGCCCCAGCCCTAGGAGCTAAACTAACCCAAACAACCTTCTTGCTCTCAAGACTCACTCTGGTGAGATCCACTAGCCACAAAGGAGTCAAAGTGATTTTTTTTTTAACATAAACTCAATCTTGCCATCCCCCAATTTAAAAAAACAAAAACAAAAACAAAAACAAAAAACCTTTCAATGGGTCAGGAGTGGTAACATATGCTTCTAATGCCAGCACTTGTGAAGCAGAGACAGGTAGATCTCTGTAAGTTCAAAACCAGCTTGATTTACAAAATGAGTACCAGACCAGCCAGGGCTACTTAGTAAGATCTTGTCTCAAAAAAACCAAACAGGCTAGAGCAACGGCTCCCCAGTGAAAGAGCGCTGATCCTGTTCCAGAAGATGCAGGCTGGGCCCCCAGTACCCACATAGCACTCACCATCCTCTGAAGTTCCAGTTCCAAGAATCTGACACCCTGCTCTGGCCTCTATAGGCACTGCATGCACATACAGGCAAAACACTCATACACATAAAATAAAAATGAATACATCTTTAAAGAAAAAAAACTTTTCAGTGGCTTTTAATTCATCTATGCCTCAAACTACAGCATACAAGACACCATGCAACTGTACTCCTAAATGTATCCATCCTTACTGGGGCTTACTGTATAACTTCCAGTTACTTCCTCAGTCTTAATAAAACCATAGAGCACTGCAGTTCTACTGTGGGAGCTGCCTGTGCCCTGAGGAGTATTTTCAGTACCCAGTACCTCCCTACAATATCTCAGTACCACCCAGTACTGAAATCTTTATGTGTTGCTTTAAGACATGTTTATTTCCGCTTCCTGTATTTCCTGTCTCATTTCTTCCATCTATAGGGCTGCATAGCTGGCTCCTTCCCACTGTCACCTCAGCATAACTGTTTTGGCCTATTCAGAGAAGCCTGTCTAATTGACCAATGTAAAGCTACACCCACTTCTATTCTATCTTCAGGCCAGCACTTAACAGGAATAATCCAAACACTCAAAAAGACACTGTTGTAAGCCCGCAAAGACGTCGGTGTTTATAAGAAAACTGCTTACTGGCAGTACTGTCACACTTTGTACAGCAGCAAACCTAGGATCCTCTCCTGAACTGTATCTGACTGACCCATTCTAATGTACCATTAATTCTTTCCTTTGGAAATAGTGATCACACTTCTGTGAGCTACAGGAGATTTATAGATATTCCTTGTACTTTAACAAAAATAGTCTCAAATTAGAACATGCTTCAGTATGGTACAACTATGTGATCTATTCCAGTGTTGAACAACCTACCTACCCCTGTTCCAAAGGGGAATCTCACTTGTTCTATATAGCACACCAAGGACTCACCATTATGTTCAGTCTTTAGAGAAAATACAAAAAGATCAATAATCTCAGTTAAAAAAAAAAAAAAAAAAGACAGGAAAAAGTATGACTCTGATTACTTCAAAAGCAAAACACTAATCAATGTCCATGACCATGGAATTTGAGTCAAGCTACAAGCTTCCAATGTTTTCCTGTGAACTGATACAAAGTTGTTTGGTTGACTTTACACTTTAGACACCTTGCAGACCTAGAAAGGAATCTGCAGTCCAGCTGTGTCCACACAACTCTAAGGAACCTGCATTTGTTTTTGCCACAAGAGCCTTTTCAGTTACAGCTGAAATAATTTTTTATATCAGCAATCTATACCTTCCTATGACTATTCAGCTCATTTTTTAAAAATAAGTCTTTGCTCTATATTAGCAATATGTATGTAGACTTTTTCTAAGATCACCAATAATTCACTGGAGTATTGCATAAGAGCTCTTAGGATAAGTATGTGACAGCTAGCAGAGCAATGTGCAAGTAAGACAGCTGCCCAGGCATACCAGTTGTGCACCATGAGCTTCTGCACCGCCAGGAGAGCATTGTAGCGGACCTGCTGGTCTTCATGGTGCATGTGGTTCATCACCAGCTGCTTTCCACCAAGCTGCTCAATAACCCTGCACAACAGAAAAGACTTGGTGAAGATGTCATTTCTTTCTAATTGATGCTGGTTACAACTGAAAAGTGCAAATACCAAATGCCCAAAGGATTTCCAAAACAAAAGTTACAACTAACTGAAGTAAGCTAACATTACATCTTACATCACTCTCAATTACCTACAGACTGTGAGGATGAATGAGAATAATCTGCACAGGTTCATGATTCTGCAGCGGATGAAACTATCTGGGAAAGACTAGGATATGTGTCACTGGGGACAGGATTAAGGTTTCAAAAGACCTGTGCCATTCCCAGTGTGCTCTCTCTGCCTCCAGCTTATGGATGTGAGATCTCAGCCACTCTTGTTGCCATGCCTTTCCTATGCCCAAACCGACTCCAATTCTCTGAAACAATATGTCCAATTTGCTTTGGTCATGGTGTTTTATCATAATAGAAAAGTAACAAATACATTTGAATATGTCTTCTTTAAATTTCTAGTGTTCAATCTAACTGACACTCTCATTTATGAATCTATCACCTACCTGGGTACATCAAAGAATTCAAGGCAGCTAAGTATTAACTTCTAGCATGCAATCAATATGTAATTCTAATTAATTTTCACAAAATCAATATGAAGTCCACTAGTGGATGTATTATCTCATAGACACAGGTTTAGACATAGATAACAAAGGACAAAGGATAAAGAGCACTTGTGTTAATTTCTTGGAAGACCTAATTTTAAGAAAGCTTTTTTCTTGTAATGTCAGGACATGTCACATGGCTATAAAGCAAAGAAAATCAAGCTTCTGAATCAAGGCAACTTACAATCACACTGCTTTCTCTTCTAACAATCATATCCACAACAACCTACAGTCCATTTAGTACAGACACAAACATTACATAAAAGTGGCCATGCTTTGGGACTCTGTTCTCTACAATAATATCATTATAAACAGAGCTTTGCAGTCTCTTAATTCCAGCCCCAGAGTATGGGTTTCCCTGTCCGTTCTTCATCTACAAGTACTGTCCAGTGGACTATGCTTGCTACTTATTAGTGTCATAGGACATCTCAATGCAAGAGGGCATTTGGTGCTTTAAGATAGCCTCCCAGGCTTCTTGTACCAGTTAGGAATAGATAGGTAGAAGAACAACAAAGCAATTAAACATCAAGTGCTTACAATATGCCAGCCACTGCACTTTGAAATGCTATCTGTTATGTCAGCTCAGCTCAGCTCAGCTATTAGTCAAACATATCACATTAAGCAGGTAATTTGCAATAATTGCCAAATACAGAGAACAAATATAAATCCATTACAGAGTCATTGGTAATGATCAAAAGACACAAAGCCCATGTTTCACACTGCAGTAAGCCCCGCTGCCTGGTCAATAATGGTAGGGGTTGTTCCTGCTCTATCCACTCTCTTCCCTGTCATCAAAGCAATCTTTGCAAAATCTTGAATATTGTTTTCCCCCTTTAAAGCAGTTCAGTGACTCTGCTGTTTAACAAAGGCACCAAAATTTTTAACATTGCCTACAAAGCACCTTATCACATACTTTGAGCTCCTATCCAGCTTCAGAGCTGTTCTCTGGGCCCTGTAAGTACCCTGGCCTAAAAGTAGTTTACCTGACACATGCATTTTCTCCAAGTGACTAGCCTCTTGAGCTTGGAAAACTACACAGAATTTCAGCACCATACTGATGAGCCATTTTAAACACAAAAATTAAAAAAAAAAAAAAAAAAAAGCAAACACAAGATACAAGCATGGCACCAAACAGATCATGTAAACAGTACATGTTTATAGTAGAAGAGGGAGCACAAAAAGGGCAGAACTTTAGCTGGGCACAGTGGAGCACACCTGTAATTCCAGCACTTAGGAGGCAGAAGCAGGCAGATCTCTGTGAGTTCGAGGCCAGCCTGGTCTACAAAGTGAGTCCAGGACAGCCAAGGCTACACAGCGAAACCCTGTCTCAAAACAAAACAAAACAAAACAAAACAAAAAACAAAAGGGCAGAACTCAGCCTTGCTCCACCTCAATTGGTAATGGGTCCATCAAGGACTCAATGTTTTCCGTGGCTCTATACATGTTCATGAATGATTGCAGAAGTGCCATCATTATTTACATGAGCTTTAAAACATAATTTTAGCAAGTAAGCAAATCCACTAGTTTTGAATCCATGAACAATGAAAATGAGCACATACTTGAGAACGAGTTATAATGCACATAACGTAAGGCACTGAGCTAACTCCTGATTTTACCTTCTGCAGTCCTCACAGCAGACACACTTTCCAGGATTACTGTTTCTCTTACACTTAGGAAGCATAATTAGATTAAAAAAATAATGTAAGAGATTTTAACAAATCTCTAACTAGAAAACTTTTTCTGAGCAAAAAAGTAGAGGAAGAAAGCACTTCACGTAGGTTTCAGTGAAGGGCTCCATGAAGCAATGCACAGAGCCCAGGACAAAACAACACTCGTGAGGGTACCCATGACCTAACAGCTTTCACTATTACTGCCTGATCTATGATTAAAAAGTAATGTAAGTATACTTTAATATAATAACTGTAATGTTTAACATAATGTAAACAGCAAGCTTTAACAGTGTTTATTTTAAATGTAACAGCTGACATTCTTAAACTATGTTAAATAAACAAAATATAAGAAAAAGATACAAGATGCTATGTTTTCCTTCCTACAAGACGTTAAAAAGAAACAGTAGTTCTTCCTGCTCCTACCGGAAAGGGTCATAAAAATGATATTCTTGCACACTAGTGGTTGGGAGTCTAAATTAGTCTGCATCATAATAATGTTTTTAAAACCTCTTAAGTACACACTTATCTTCTTGTGTCTATTTCAGGAAATGGCAGAAAGTAACCAAAATGAACAGCAGTTCATTCTTTTCTCACTAAAAAATCAGAACGCAAGCAATGTCAGTTAAAAAAAAAAAAAGTGAAAGAAAGTGCTAACGCATGAGCTATGATGTGGCCAGTTTCCAAAAGACACAGAGGGATTCGAGGAAGTCACTGCCTGTGTCTATGGTGCCAAAGGCATTGCTTCTCTACTCTGCAGTTTTCACGTTTTCTACAATGAGCACCTGTAATGGTCGGAACTATAATTTATAAGAGAAGTGACTTGGGTGTCCTGTATAAAGTGTGTGCCACTAAGCTTTGCATAGTGAAGAGCCATTTACCTCATGTAAAAAATCTGTATCTTAAGAGAGAAGGCATGAGTAACTCTCAGGACTGATTATGCCCTGCTGAATGGTGAACACTCTTCCTCATCAAATATTCATTTTCAGAAGTGTACAGTCTAATTTTAAGAAGGAATAGAACCAGGTCATCACATTATATAATGGCAATATATACCAAAGACATTACTGTTTCAGTTTGAAGGCAGGATTTTTAAAAATAATCTTACATATCTATCAGTATTTCTAATCACAACTTGCAGAAATTTGAGTCTGACTCAGCAGCCAAAGAATGGACAGAAAGGCAAGAGCAGTTTGGAAGCTGGAGAAACATCTTTGAAAGCTGCCAAGGTTAATCTGCTAATTCAGGCAGCCCTGCTGCAGGTGTTGTTCCAGTCTGTTCATGCCCAGAGCTGCCCCTCAAGCCTGCTGCTTGTGCTTCCTTCACCATCTGCTCATATGGCAGACTTGAGGCAACATCTACCTTGGTGAGCTCAGGCCGTGGGAGGTGGCGAAGTTTATGAACCGGGAAAGCGAGTCACTGCCATTTTGACCAACTACAATGTGGAGACAGAACAGATGCTTTTTAAGATTGCCTCAATTCTAATAAGGTGGTTTTTGATACTGAATTGTTTTAAGAAATATAAAATTGAAAGTCTACTATGGCATTCCAGGTTTTGAAGGTACATTACCCCCCTGTAAAGAGCTTGAAAGGGTGCTCAAATTGCTAGCACACTGTTGTAGTGAATGGCTGATGCTCACTTTGTCCTACATGAGCGGAGGACTAGATATATCCAGCAGTAAAACGCTGTGTGGATGAAGGGGTTCCTAATATTGAAACTGTCACAAGTGTAAACATGACCAATCGACTATTTGAATTTCTTGAAGTCATTTTGTAGGATGTGGGTGGTAGAGATAAAAACCTTACTAGACACATGTTCTGCCACTAAACCCCAGTGACAATTACTAAATTTGTAATTTAGGAGAATAACTGTTGGCTATACTTTTTATCTGAATACACAAAACAGGCCTCTGATTCAAAAGTGTACCTTCTAACAACAAAAGCAACTATGAAAATAACTCATAAAATAACAAGGATACAAAGAAAACAAAGCCCTTTAAATCAGCATGAGAAAAGGTCATATAAACTCACAGAAACTTAGGCAGCATGTAAGGCTCTATGCCAAGTTCTTTGTGTTTATATTATGGCTTCCAGTTCAGCGTTTTTGTAGGATTCCTAAATGTGCCAATGAGTGGATCTCTGTTCCTATATCTCTTCTTGGGCTCTTTTCCTTGTTTGCTTGTTTTGTACAGTTACGACTACAATTACTATATTTTATTTTTATCCCTTAGAAGCCTGTTAATCTTCTGATGAGAGAAAAAGAGTGGATCTAGATAGGATGGGAGGGAAGACAGAACTAGGATGAACAGAAGGAGGGATATGTGTATCAGGAGAGAACAACACTCCATGTCAGCACCTGTGAGAAACTGAATGCTCTTTGCAGAGCTGGGGAACAGAAATTGTACTTTTACAGTTAGACATGTGACCCTCCCTCTCTCCTTCCCTTTGTTTCTTCTGAATTGGAACCTTTAAAAATCCAAGGTCTTTGCTGGGATTCTTTTCATGGAACCAGCAGAAAATGTCTACTGCTTGTTTTTCATAGATATCTAATACATGAGATAGCATATTTCTTGGATAATGAAACTTAAATAAATACCACCATTTTATGATACAACATATCTTAGCAGCTGTGATTACCTTAATAAGTTAAGCCTATCATCCAAATATCATCATCAAATGTGAGATATCAAAGTAATTTTCTAAGATTGCAGTGAAATGGATATAATATGAAAGATTATTCCACATCTTAGAAGATTATTTGTGAGGAAAAGAGTAAGGACAACAGGAAAAAAAAAACACACAGAAGCTACATCTGAGATAAGGAAGTGCTTGTGCTGCTGAACGCAAACAGAGAGCTAGAGAAGTGTCTGTTGACTACACGAGGGGACATCCCATGTTTCTGCTGTTGGAAAGATGCTAGTCAACTGTGTGCCTATTAAAGTACCAAAAGCCTTTTTGCCAAATAAACATATCCATTGTTTTGTTGTCAATGTAGCTGAGTACATTTAATTGTATAAGCACACCTCAATATTTTGAAATGCGCAATTATATTATTATGCATCTACTGCAACTTTTCCTTACAGACTCTGGAATTAATTCTAAGCTTTATAACTACAGTCAATAACGACCTCTAATCATTTCCATAACTATGAGCAAGGGGGAAAAACAGTGTTCATAAAATGGCTATAGAATTAAAGTCTGCAAACAAAAAAAACTTTTAATAAGATATTTCCAATAATCTCCACTGACAATTACACAAAAGTATTAATGCAAGTGTATTTATATTTTTATAGTACTCATTTTTAATTGAGTTCATTTTCTTCATTAGTTTGTTTAATGAACTACTCTGATTTTGAAAAGACCATTATTTTGGATTGTTTCAAGAAACCAAAATAAAACATAGGCTTATCTTTGTCTTTTACCGTTTGCCCCGAGGATAATGCCGGACATATTCTCCAACGTCATGAGCAGCAACAGCTAAGACTTGTGGATCATCTGATACCTCCAAAAGTTTTGTCAAGATTCTGAAATAAATTTAGCCCAGAAATATCAATTGTGTAATGTTCAAAATTAAGATTGCTGGTAAGTGTAGACTACTATAAATATACTAAAAAAAAAACCTGAATTGTATTTTTAAATAGATTCATTATATGGTATATAAATATCGTACTACAAATGGGAAGTGTACACATTTAGTCATCATGACAAGAACGGAGCTGCTGAACCCAAAGGGAACTGCTATTTTTGTTTTTTAATTCCATGTGCACGAATGCAGAGGCCAGAGACGGCCTCGGGTGTCTTTCTCTATCATTCCCTGTCTGATTTCCTTGAGACATAGTATTTCAATAAATATGAAAATTGCTAAAATTTTTTGACTAGGTTGGCAGGTGATAAGCTCTGGAGACCTTTCCGTCTGTCCACCTGACCCCTGCTCACAGCACACTGGAGGTCACAGGTACACAAGTCCATACCCAGCCTCTTACATATGTGCTAGGGAGCCTAGGGACTGTGTAGTAAGCATCATTCTCACCCACTGAGAAACATCCACAACCTAGTAAGTACTGTTTTCAGTTAAATACTATGTAAAGAGGACAAAAGTAAATTTTGGTTTCTACTGCACAGCCACAATTCAACTCCAGATATACTGGAGATGTAAAATAAGCCCAAACAACACAGTTTCTATGAATAAAATTTCCATACAAAATATCTTCATAGTGTAAATAGCAATTAATAGGTTGTTTTGATATAGAAACTATTACACACTTGAGAGTTATTAATTGCTATAGCAGACTTGGAAATACTATTTAGTAGAAATCTTCCAAAAAAAAAAAAAAGGAAGGTCAGACAGGCAGAAAGTAATAACACACACCTATAATCCCAGCATGTGAGAGGCTGAGTCAGAAGGATTGTCATGAGTTCAAGATCAGGCCTAGGCTACAAAGTGAGTCCCATCTCAAAAAAGGGAGGGTTGAGGAAGAGAATAAAAAAATAAAGAAGAAGAAATGAGAGAGAAAAACTTTTTTAAAAAATCAAATGAATATAGCCTATTGAGTAGAGCACTTACCTCACATGCAGTAGGCACTACGTTTAATCCCAGTAGCACAGAAAAAGATCATAATCAAAATCTTATCCAAGACACAGAAAAAGCACTAGACATACATAGAAAAATTAGTAAATTGAGTCTCCTAAATTTAAAAGTTTCTGTTTATCAAGGGCACAGTTAAAACGTAAAATGGCATGAACCCAAATAAGGTAAAAATAGTCTCAATGAATGCATGACAAAAAAAAGAGAAAAAAAATCAGAATATCAAGTTCCCATTTAAAAAAGAGAAAGAAAGAAAGCTCATCGAATTGAGCAGGCACTTCTCCAAGAGAAGATGTCATCTACTGATCAAAAACATAAAAGGCACTCAACACATTATTTGACAAGAAAATATAAGCTAAAACCACAGAACACCTAGGACTTAGGGAGTAACAAGGCTAAGTGCTACCGAGGATCTAAGTAAGTACAGAGCACAACATGGGGTCCACACTCACTTCAAGAGTTCATAGTTCTTCTCATTTAACCTCACAGCATTCTCTCTCCAAAATTTCTCAGACTTGTGTACAGGACTCCATTCCAGCCTTCCAGATTTGAGTTCTGAACTGTATTCATCAAATGAGCTATAAAATTATTTAAAATTCCGGTTATAAGAATCTGAGAGCTACTCCAAAATTAATCAAACTAAAATATTACTTAATTACAAAAACTGAAGCTGGGCTTAATGACACACCTTTAATCCCAGCACACAGGAAGCAGAGGCAAGCAGCACTTTGTTAGTTCAAGGCCAACCTGATCTACATATCCACTTCTATGCCAGCCAAGGCTACATAGTAAGACACTGTTTCAAAAAATAACAATAATAACAATAAAGACTGACTGGCCTCTATATATTAGCCACTACTGTAAATTTAAACAATTTAATCTCCAACAAATCACAGGAACTAAGATCCAACATTACCAAAATTGAATGTTTGGTATGAAATATAAAAATCATTACTTGTTTCCAAAATCTTTACTCCCAATTAAATTTTGGAATGTTTTAGTGGGAAAAATGATTTTTACCATGAAAGTCAAAGGAGTGTGATTTTTGAGGTCCTATTATTGTGAACATATGTAAAAAGTAGATAATCTTAAAATAACATAGCATACCCTATTGTATAACAAAAACAAAAATTACATGTATCCATATAAAATTTTAAGTATGTCTCCTATAATATAAACATGATTTCTTGAAATAACCTCTTTCAAACTTAAAAGCAAAAAAGTCTGTATATATTAGCAAACTCAATACATTAATGTACGGGTAACGTGTTTGTTTTAAAATGCGGTTTCATTACTAATTTGTCAACTCGATGAGATCTAGAACAAGCTGGGGCATACCTCTAGCCACAATAGCTTATCTAGATTAGGTTAATTGAAGTTTCTGGTTTGAATGTGAAACGGCCCATACAGTCTCATGTTTATACACTTGGTCCCTTGATGGTGGTGCTCCTGGAGATGACTGTGTTATCTTTAGAAGGTGGAGTCTTGTTGGAAGAAATGGGTTACTGAGGATGGACCCTGTTCACTCTCTGATTTCTGAGAACAGATGTAATGTGATCGATCAGCCAACTCCTGTTGCGGCCGCCATGCCTTCTCTATTTGTTACCATATCTTTCTTATTATGACTATATCGCTCAGTAACTGTAAGCTAACATATACTTTTTCCCTTAAGTTACTTTTGTCTGGGTATTTTATTATTTTATCATAGCAACAAGAAAGCAATGAAGACAAGGCACAAAGACTTGCCCATTTTTAAATGGCACTACTCCCTAGGCTGGATCCTGAGTTGTAAGAAGCAGGTGACTTGAGCACAAGCATTTATCCCTTCCTGTTTCTTGACTGCTGATGTAGTCAGCTGTCACAAGCTCCAGCCACCATGACTTCTATGCCAGGATAGAAGGTGCACACACTGGAACTGAGTCAAAATCAACCTTTCTCCCTTAAGTTAGTTGTCAGAGTATTTAATCACAGGAATTGATGAACCAGCCTGACTCCATCTTAAGGATAGAAGCCATTTTATTGTAAGATTAGAGTAAGTTCATTTCTGTTCACTACAGAATTCATGTTGACCTTGCTTTACTCTGTTGCTGGAATTTGACATGCTCCCCACTTGATGAAGTTTGATTCATATCTTGAATGTGCCCTGATGATAAGATGTGCAACCAAATAATTCCAAAATGTTTAGCCAAATTCCAACATAACTATAATTCCTCTGTAAACTCCCAACCCTTGTAAACTCCCTAGCCTTGCAGTTTGGGGAGCTATATAAAGCCCACGTTTTCCTATGTTAAATGCTACTGTTTCAAACCCTGCTTTAGCGAGAGAGCCCTAACAGAAAATAAAGCTTACTTAATCTCAACAAAGAGTCTGGGTAATGGTCTTTGCTCTCATTTGGTGGGATTAACACCTTACTCTTGTTCAGTTTGATTAACAGAATGAGAAAAATAACTAATAGAGCTACTAAGCTAACAGTTATCAAGACATACTTGGACTTACTTTCAATTACAGTGTTAAAAGATGTAACCATTAATATTGACAGACAATTCAGCATAACCAGGATATAGAGGGTAAATTGACCTGAATGTCCTGTTTTAAGTTACTTAATGTAGACAAGTGAGTATAATATAAGTAAGCTAGCATTTTCATAATCCTACTCTAAGCCTAATGATAAAAACAGACATAAGCCAGCTATACACATTCCCCAATTAGTGTTCTGTAAAGAAAATGATGGGAATCTCTCCAAATAAGAATACCCAAATGTTCTAAGCTACAGTTAACAATGTAAATTGTTTCAGCAGAAATATAGCATATCATAGGTATATACTATTTTCACACTTTGCAATCAATGTAGATTTTCTTTATAACGTTATATAACCCACCATGCACATAAATAGGTCCAGGCACTCACGAGACTGGGGCAGGGTCCCTTCTGTCCAGGAATCAAGGTCAAATAAATCTCAACGGATTTAGTAGGTAACAATTTTTAAAGGAATGTTAATGCTAGGCATGGTGATATACAACTTTAATCCCAGCAGAGGTGGGCAGAGCTCTGTGAATTTGAGGCCAGCCTGGTCTACACATTGAGTTCCAGAACAGCCAGAGCTACATAATGAGTCCCTATCTCAAATAATTATGATGACAATGATGAAGAAAATAACACACCTAAGGTCCTGGACACTCTCACCAAGTTTTTCCAAAAGAAATTTGATGTCTTCACTGATATCTTCATCATCATACTTCTGTTGTTCCAAATTCTCCAACTGTTTCAGGACTTTGCACTGAATCATAGCCAGAGCATATTCTTGGCGAGTTTCTCTCTCAGTTGATTTTTCTAAGAAATTCTGAGTTACACAAAGAGACATGGAAAAAGTACATGATGTATGCAGACATCCATACTTCCTCATACCTTCTTTCAAGCTTCCCATTTAACCAGTACTTTTAAAAGGTGACTCTATCTATAATCATTCTTCCAGAGTTCTAATCAGAAGCCTACTTCTGAGTATGAAATAGCTCTAGTTTAAATCTGAAATGTCCTCCAAAGGTCACTATTATAAAAGTTTAGCTGCCAGCCTACAGTAATTTTTTTGACACCGAACTTTTAAGAGCTGTAATCTCCTTGAAGAAGTCAGATCAGTAATTGTCTCCACTACACCAGAGTTCCCATGTCATCTTCCAGGCCTACCGAGATGAATCCCCTTGACCTCCCCATACATGCCTTTTCCTCAACCATCTGGATCTACCCAAGTCCAACAACCTGTGTGCCAGGCTAGTCTGATGTCCCAGCCTGTGCCATAGCCAACCAGTAGGCTTCCTCCAAGATATGCCCTATCTATGACCATCTACAGATCCCTTATGCAATTTGCTGCAACCACTCCACTCAGTAGGCCGATGTCTCACAACCTCACATCCTCCTCTCTTGCCAGCACAGCAAAGAAGCTCTAGGCTTCATCCAGGATCCTTCATAACTATCCCCCGAGCCACAGGACTCTTCCATACCATAGCCAACATTCTACACAGCAAGATCTACTTCTCCACACTCTGAGCTTGTAACAGGGAGACCATCCTATACACAAGCCCAGTATCCCTTTCACCTGACTTCATCCCACCCAATTCATTTCCACCCTTTCTTCTGCCCAAGCATACTCTGTCCATAAGAAACTCGGAGCTAACAAAATAGGTCCACATGCCTAGAGTCGATTCTAAAATATACCAAAAATATGAAAGAGCAAGCAAATATCTTCTCTCCAAAACTTGTCAGTCTTGTAGAAATGTCTGTCAATGATAACTACCTAGATGAACAAGACACATAATTATAAGAACAATCATAAGCCTCCTCAAAGAATTCAGAGTTTAAAGAAGATGCAAAACAGTAGCTCAAAAAATTCAAAGAGGAAGACCTTGAGAATAAATGCCTGAGTGATGCCCAAGAAAACACAAACATAAGTCTGATAGAAATGACAAAGGCTAATCAAGACTTGAGAAGTGAATTCATCAGAAGATACAAACACTCAAGATGGCTGAAGTTGAAATGAAGATGGAACTGAAAAACCCAACAGTTCACCTAGAAAACTCAAAGCAAAGCCTTATTAGTAGAATCAATCGAACAGAAGGTAGAATATCAGAACTAAAAAAGAAAGGAGGTGATTTAGAACAAATAAACAATAAATATAAAAAATGTCTAAAAACACAACAGATAGAAAATGTGGGACAACAGGAAAAAAGCAAACCTCTAAGTTATAGACATAGATGAAGAATAATCCCAACTCAGTGGCATAAATCTTCAATAATATCATAGAAGCAAACTTTCCCAAACTAAGAAAAAGGCATATACATACAAATACAAGAAGCACAGAGAACACCAAATAGACAAGAGCAGAAAAGAAAATCCCCAGGGCAGATCACAGTTTAAAAAAAAACAAACAAAAAACCCTAAATATACTTAACAAAGACTATGTATTAAAAGCTACAAGAGAAAAAAAAACATAATTCATATATAAAGGAAGCCCCATCAGAATTAACTGCTGATTTTTACATGGAGACTTTGAAATCCAGAAGATCCTTAGAATAAGGCATTCCAAGTCCCAAAAGACTATGATGGCTAACCTTGACTAACATACCCAAGAAAACTATCTGCCATGATTGAAGGAGAAAGAAAAACTTCCCACAACATAAATAACCTTTAAAAAATATAACTAGCAAATGAAACCTAAAAAAAAAAAAAAAATACAGGAAGCACTATGTCAGGCTATAGAGAAGAATGAGCATAGCAGAGATACTATGGAAAAACATACAAAGCCATAGTTATCATTAAATTTCAAAATATCACTGAGAACACAAACAACACCAAAAAAACAACAACACAATGTACACAATTAGTATATTTCATTAACAAATTTGAAAATCAGTGGCTTCAAATCTTCAATAAAAAGTCACAGACTACCAGAAAAGAACAAGAAACAAAATCCATCTATCTGCCATCTACAAAAAACACATCTTAGATTTAAGGATAGGTACCAACTTAGAATAAAAAGATAAACAAAAGTATTCCAATCCAGACAAGAAGCATGTAGGTGATATTATCCTAATCTCCAACAAAATAGATTTCAAACGAAAACTCAGAAGAGATAAAAGAGAGAACCTCATTCCAAGTGAGGGAACAGTTTAACAAGAAGACATTACTGTCTTAAACATATATGCACCACATTTTGGGGTACCCAATTTCATTAAAAGTCTACCACTAGATTTAAAGACACAGATTTACACCAACATACTAATAATAGGTGTTTTCAACACCCCACTTTCTATAATAGACAGGTAATCTGAAAAAAAAAAAAAAAGAAAAGAAAAGAAAAAGACTGAGAAACATCAGAATAAACTGACACCATACATCTAATGGACTTAACCGGTATCTATAGAACCAAAGACTATATACATTCTACTCAGCAACAAAGGCTTTTCTAAAACAGACAATGTACTGGGACACAAAACAAATCTTTATGAATTCACAGAGATTGAAATAACTCCTTGTATCATATCTGAACAGAATACAATAAAACTTAAAATTCTCATCAAACAATCTCTGGAATTTCTGGGTGGTGGTGGCACATGCCTTTAATCCCAGCACTTGGAAAGCCAAGGCTATTGCACAGTGAAACCTTGTCTCAAAAACTCAAAAAGAATAGAAGAAGGAAAAAAAGAAGATGAGGAGGCAAGGAAGAAAGGAAGGAAGAAAGAAAGGGAAAAAAGAGGAAGAAAAGAAAATATACAAGCTCATGGAAATTAACAACTCTTATAGAATGATAAATGGGCAAAGATAAAAATCAAGAAAAGAAAATTTAAACAACAACTTTCTAGAACTAAATAAAAATGAAACACAAGACAAAAAAAATCTCTGAGACACATCAAAAACAGTCCTATAAAGGAAATTTATAGCTCTAAGTGTCTACATTAAAAAAAATCACAAATAAATGTCTTAATGCTACAACTCAAAAAGTTGAGGGGAAAAAATACATCAAATCCAAACCCAGACAATAGTAAGAAATTATGAAATCAAAAGAGAAAAAAAAAAATCAATGATAAATAAATAAATAAATAAACTCTAAGATTTGGTTTTTTGAGAAGACAAGACAGACTCTTTACCTGACTAACCAAAAGAAAGAGGGGTCCCAAATAAGCAGAATCAGAAATGAGCAGGTAAACAGTATAACAGACACCAAAGATATTCAGAATATTATATGGGAATATTTTTTAAAACCTGTACTCTATTTGGGAAATCATAAAAAAATTGATAAAATTAAACTAAGAAAATGTTAACAACTTAAACAGACTCATAATATATAGGAAGACTGAAGCATAAATAAAACCCTTCTAGCTGGGGGATGGGGAGGGAAGTCAGTCTAGGGTTAGATGAATTCACAGCAAACTTCTAAACTTCTATGAGAAATTCAAAGAAGATCTACAAAAAAATCCTTCTTAAATTATTCAAAAAAATAGAAACAGAAGGAGCATGCCTAAATTCCTACAAAGTCAGTATCACTCTAATAATCAAACCAGGTAAAGACATAACAACAACAAACAAACAAACAAAAACAAAAAACAAAACAAACAAACTATAGGCCAATGTCCCTAATGAACAGACTCAAAATACTCTGAAAATGACCATTCTGCCAAAAGCAATTTACAGATTCAATCTAATTCCAATTAAAAACCCCCATCTCATTCTTCATAGAAATAGGAAAAATAAAAATAAAACATAAAACAAGAAAACCCAACCTTATCCTAAAACTGATATGGAACCACAATATCCAAACAAATGCTGAACAAAAAGAACATGTTGAAAGGATTACGATTCCAGGTATTAGCATATAAACAGTAATAAGAGCAATATGGAGCTGGGCATGGTAGCATATGCCTGTAGAGGCAGGAGGATCTCTGTGAGTTTGAGGCCAGCCTGATCTACAAAGTGAGTCCAGGACAGCCAAGGCTATACAGAGAAACTCTGTCTCAAAAAAACAAAAAACAACCAAATAACAACAATAAAAACCCAATATGGTAATGGCACAAAAACAGACATATAGACCAATGGAACAAAATCAAAGGCCCAAACATGAATTCATATCATTTGGGCCATTTAATATTTGACAACGATACCAAAAACATGAGCTGGGATAAATAAACCATCTTCCATAAATGATCCTGGGAATGAAACTAATAGGAAAAACAAAAACAGGCAGTGCCCTATATAATATAGAAAAGGATGGCCTGAACACAACTGCATTTGCCCAAGAGTTAAGGCCAATACTTGACAAGCAAGACTTCATAAAACTGAAATGCTTCTTCACAGCTAATTCAACAATCAACCAAAGAATGAGAAGCTCTGCCAGATATATATCTGACAGAGGACTAACAAACAGAATATACAAAGAACTCAAAAACCAAGAGTAACGAATGGTCCATTTGAAAAACAGGCCTAGGACTTGAACAAAAAGTATTCAAAAGGAAAAAAAATGGCTAAGATACATCTCAAAAAATGTTCATAGTCCCTACCTATTAGGAAAATGCAAATCAAAGCAACTTTTAGACTTTACAGTCAGAATGAGAAAGATCAATTGAACAACTGACAACAAATGCTGGAGGGCATATGGGGAAAGAGAAACATTCCCTGTTGGAAGGATTTGCAAACTGGTGCAACACTATGGAAATCAGTGTGGAAAATTTCAAAAAAAAAAAAAAAAAACCTAAAAATAAATCTACCAGCTATATTACTCCTTGGAATATAACCAAATGACTCAATAACCTATTCCACAGATACTTAACTCAGCCATGCTCACCGCTGCTCTATTCATAATAGCTAGGTAACAGAAACAACCTAAATGTCCTTCAACTGAAAAATGGTTGATGAAAATGGTGTACATATATAAGCTATAGGATTTTATTCATCCAAGGTATAGTTGGAACTTGTAACTCGCTGGTATAGCATTTACCTGACATGTGGGAAGATGGGTGCAATCTTCTTTGCACCAAACACAGGCACCTGCCTTGCTTTCTAGCGTCAATCAAAGTAGTCCCTCCACCAGAATTGCTCCTAGTCTGGTCAAGGCAGAAGTGGTTCTTCTGGGCTGGTGAGTATACCATACAATCTGCTTCCAACAGCCCTAGCTGCAGCTGTACCTTCAGGTCCAAGTCAATCAGCTGGGATCTTTGCCTACTTGTCTTAAGATAATCATGATATATTTTAAGTGGCTGGTACTATCATAAAGGTAATCCAACTGTGCCGGCTGGTTTTTGTAAACTTAACTCAAACCTAGACACTCCTGAGAAAATGCCTTCATAAGACTGGCCTGTAGGCAAGTCTGTAGGCCATATTCTTGATTAATAATTGCTATGGAAGGGCCCTACCCATTGTGGGTGGTGCCATCCCTGGGCAGGAAGTCCTGAATGGAATAAAAAAAAAATCTAAGGCTGGCAAGGCAATGCACACCTTTAATCCCAGCACTAGAGAGGTAGAGGAAGGTAGATTTCTATGAGTTTAAGGCCAGCTTAGTCTACTCACTGAGTTCTAGACCAGTCAGAGCTACCTGGTTCACAGAGAACCCTGTATCAACTTACTTCCTAAAATAAACAAGGTGAGAAGGCATGAGAAGCAAGCCAGTAAGCAGCACTCTTCCATGGCCTCTGCCTCAGTTCCTGCCTCCAGGTTCCTGCCTTGGTTGAGTTCCTGGCCCTGACTTCTCTCAGTAAGGATGGGGTCCTTCTATGAAAAGAAATTACCGACAATTCCAGGTTAATTCTTTCACGTGTTAAAATTTATCAACCTGTCCCAAGCTTTGAACTTCTCTTCACTCTTCAAAGGGTCTTCAAACCTCTTATATTTTATGTAACTTTTGCTCTTGCACACTATGTACTGTATGACACCAACACTTATTTACATAGTCTATCTTCAGACTATGTAACTATTAAGACCTTCAATGGCAAACTGCATCTTCATCTGTATTCTTCATCAATTAGTAAAGTGTCTGACACAAAAGCAATTCAACGACAGTCATTTTTTAAGAGACTAAAGACTACTACTTCTGAAATTTTTAATCTTTTCTAAACAATAAGAATATAGAAAATGAACCCTGAAGAATAAAAACAATGTTGGTTTTTTAATTAAAGGCCTCATTAACACAAATTATTCAAGAATTAACAATCATCTCACCTGGGCTACACTTAAAAATGTGCCTCGACAACTCATGTAGACAGAATTTGCTAGAATCACAAATGTTAGCTTCCCTGTGAGAGAAATAAGGAAGCACAGCACTTGCCTAATTGCTTTTTAAATTTTATTTTATTAATTACTGTTGTGTATTCATGATTGTGTATGTACTGTGGACACATGCATGCTACAAGACTGGTGTCATGGTATGTGTGAAGCAATCTGGGACTAATTGTAAGAATTGGTGGGGATTAAAGTCAGGTCATCAGACTTGGCCAGATACCCTTACCCACTGAGCCATCTCTCCAGTCTGTTTGCCTTAATTTCAGAAGAAACTATTTCAGGATAATAGGACAATTTTTATATTTAAATGGGTATATTTTTCTAAACAAAATAACTTAAATCAAATATAATGCTCAGAATATTTAGTCAAGAGTTGGTTAGTATTGCAGATCTTCAGCAAGTCACCTTGAGGTTTCACTGTCCACCTCTCCAACAGTAAACACTACAGTGAAAGTCCCTCCCACATGCCCTCAATCAGCCCCCTCAATTTTCCTCAGATGGCTTAGAAAGGCACTGGATTTAACACATCGAGTGAGCATGTTAAGCAAAGAAGTTGCTCTTTCATGTTACCTTTGATTTTTCTCTTCATGAACACTCCTGTACCCAATTTTAAAGATACCAAAAGGGGGAAAAGGAGATGGTGAATTAGCTTAGAAGGTCTTATGTACACACAAAGGCATAGCATTAATCAAAATTGACACCAAATTATGTTTTAAGTAATTTGGGGGCTAATACATGAAAATGACTTTTTACAAAAAAGCAAATAACAGTGTTTGAGTGTATGAATCAGACTGCTTGAGTTGAATCCCTGCTATAAAGAGGGACACTAAAGCAGACCCACACCTGTACCTCCACAGACTCCCAGAATGTGTCCAAGTACCAAAAATCCCAGGTATCTGCCTTCTATCCCATCCCCATGCCTCCTCTTCAGGGAAGGATCCTAAACTCACATCACCAATACTATCAGTACATGTTGCACATTCCTGAAAACAAGCTGGGAGAATCTTCTAACCTTATAAAAAGGTCTTCTATTGGGATTAGAAATGTCATTTAACTCACGCTCACCCAGGAATTCTTTTGATACTCCATTCGAACTTCAACACTGACCTGCCCAAAAAACTGAAATCTAGGCCTCCAGAACTTGACAATAAGACCCTATTGCTGAACACACCACATACTTTGAGTTATATAATATGGCAAAAGCAAGCTCCTACAGAACTAAAGTTTCATCCCTACTGGCTAGCTTTCATAGTGCTGGAAAGTGCTATGCAGGCTACCAGAGAGAAAGAAAGTAATCACCAGTCTTCCCTAGGTATGACCCCTATGGACTACAGTAAAATTCAGCCTGCAGAGAGTAACACGCTTTAGAATGTTCAACTCTAAATGGAACGTATACACTGTATTCCAACTTCCAAAGGCTCAAAGATCATCATGGAAGAGAGAGCAAATCCCACTAGCTGAGAAGCTATTGGCACTATGAGATGCTGAGGAGAGAAAGGGTCAGTTTTCTCAGCAGTACAGCCCTTGATAAGTTGACCATGCTCCCGTGGAAAGCCACACATCTAACAATATAAGAACATCAACACAAATTTCCCTTGATGGGCAAAAGAAAACCCAGAAAAGGACACAAAGTTGGGTGGAAAGAAAAAGAAAGGTGGATCTTGGAAGTGTTGAAGAGGGTAAATATGATAAAAATGCTTACATGTAATTCTCAATGAATTAATAGAAGAAAATAAATTTTAAAAGATATTTCACTTCATTACTAACAAAACAAAATGTAAAACAATGGTTTTACTTTTCATCCAAGATTCTATAAAAACTCAGAGTGAAAATGTAAGTATTAGTAAGACAAAACAACAAATCCAATACACAGCAGATGTTTTTTTGTTTGTTTGTTTTTTGTTTTTTGTTTTGCTTTGTTTTTTTGTTTTTTGTTTTTTGTTTTTTTGGTTTTTCGAGACAAGGTTTCTCTGTGATAGCTTTGGCTGTCCTAGACTCACTTTGTAGACCAGGCTGGCCTCGAACTCACAGCGATCCATCTGCCTCTGCCTCCCAAGTGCTGGGATTAAAGGCGTGAGCCACCACGCCCGGCCCCAATACACAGCAGATGGAAATGTAAGATGGCATATTTTTAAAAGATCATTTAGTATTAAGTATAAAAAAGTGTTTATTCCTTTGACTCAGCAGAACCATATGCAAAATTATTCATGGAAGTATAAAATAAATTGTAAATATGTCATGCCCTCACTAATAAGACAACGGTTAACACAGCAACACAGTAGAACATGAGTAAAGGAATACTGAGGCACACATATTACATAATGTTAAAAATAAAATTGTAAGCCAGGTGTGGTGACACATGCCTTTAATCCCAGCACTCAGGGGAGGCAGAGGCAGGCAGATCGTTGTGAGTTTGAGGCCAGCCTGGTCTACAAAGTGAGTCCAGGACAGCCAAGGCTACACAGAGAAACCCTTTCTGAGAAAAGAAGAAGAAGGAGAAGGAGGAGGAAAAAGAGGGGGAAGAGGAGGAGGAGGAGGAAGTTGTAGAGGCTGCAGGGATGGCTCTGATGTTAGGAGCATGCTCTTCTCTTTTAAAGGACCCAGGTTTAGTTCCCATCACTGACACTGGACAGCTGTCAGTCTGTAACTCTGGCCCCAGGGGATCCAAAGTTGACTTCTGTTCTCCCAGGGACCCACACATGTACAATACCTTTTACGCATGCACATAATTAATATTTTTTAATTGTTAAAAGAAAAAACTTGTATGACTCATAATATGATGTCATCTTTATTTTTATAAATCAAAATCATATTTATCTCTACATAACTAGAAATATCTAAAAGATATTAGTGACTATTATTTGACAAATCTGATAGCAATATTACTTGCAATTTTAAAACACAACTGTACTTCATTTTGTTTTTTACTTCTTGCTACTTACTTGAATTAAACACCAAAAATAAATAGTTCAAAGCACAGATTCTGAAACAAACCACCTGCATTTACAACTCGAATACCTACTGGGAATGCCACCTGTGTTCAGTATTCCCATTTGCAAACCAAAGACCAACCCAAAGACCAAGATCCTCATATATTAATAATAACAATAACATTATAAGACTCTGTTGACCACCAGTTAACAAATGGAATTTCTGAGGACACCTACCACAGAGTAATGAAACATGTTCAGTAATATCTCTTGGGTAGACATCTCCCAGAAACCCATCTGAATACTGAGACAACCAAGAAAATGACCAAGCCGACAACTGATTCACAGAAGACAATGGCTTTGGGGAAACACTTAACAATACCTTATGTGATATAACAATGCTCCTTTCTTCTCCTCAAGCTTCTTCATCTTTAAGCTCATAAGTGACAAAATTCTAATATCCTGACACCATAATTATAATATTTATAATAATTAGAAGCCTCTACACTTGACTGACAAGCATGCTTTTAGACAGAAGAGGCAGTATCAAAAACACAGCTCCAGACTAAAATATAGGCCCTGAGAGAAAAACTCCTATAATAATAGTCCTACAGCAGGCGCTATAACAAAAAGAGACTTTTCCATCTAAATATAACCAAAGTATGTTTCTTTACAAGCATTCTACAATTCACACATTCCAGTCACTTACATTACTTCCCACTTTTCAAAGATACATCACAGCAAAAAATCCTATAAACATACACACACCACGACCAATAACAATCTCCCTGAGTACTTACACGGAATGCTGCAAGAATGATTCTTGTTACTTTCTCTTTGACAGATTCTTGAAGGATGTCTGATAGGACAGGAATGATATTATAGGAACGAAGGTGCTCACACATTTGAGGACTGAATGCCAGGAGCCATATTGAAAAAATCATTTGATATTGGAGTTGAAAACCACACTTGTTACTCAAAACGCCCATTATACTGGAAAAAAAAAAAAGCAGAGAAAACATTTCACACAACACAACAAAAAAAGAAGTGAGTAAAAGAGCAAGTATCTGACCTATGTCTTCCATTTCTTTTCTAGCTGCCTACAGCACTCATATAGCTCTCAGCTAACCCGTGACTACATTACAGCTGGTAGGCCTGTAGTTCGCTCTGGAAGGCATGAAAACTTGGGACACAGGAGCGCGGCTACAGGGAAACAACGAGAAAGGGAACCACGGTCTGAAGAAAAAATAACATAAGGTATGTAGCAAACAATTAAAATCAACAAGGAGTGGTGACAAAATGAATGTACATCTTTTCAAGTAATTTTTATATCAAGGTTTTGAGTTTAGAAAACCAAGAGAATTTTTAAAAAGGTAAGAAACTCAGAAAAAATGAGGCAATAACCTTGGGGGAATATAGTCTGCCACAGAATTTGGGGATCAGAAAAATGTCAGAAACTTCTAGAAAATTAGGAAACCAAGAACATTCCCTTAAAGTAAAAGTCCCATTACTGTGAAAGAGAGAATATGTAAAAGAAAAAAAAAAAAAAGCTAAGGAAATATCCATGAGAAATATCTACATTCAACAATGGGCAGAAATCACCAGATAAGACAAACAAAATGACCAGCGGAACTAAGAAGACACAAAATCCAAAGACTATACAACATAGTGCCGCCCAATATAAAGTACAGCTTTTAGCAAATGTATCAACACTGATTCATCACTTTGAAAAAGTAAATCATACTAACCAAACATGTTAAAATGGAAAAGTGAGGAAGGAAAGACATTTGTCCTTTGATTTTTTTTTCTTTTAATCTAAGGTTGTTCTAATAAAATTCTTGAGTTTTTAACATCTAACAACTATTAACTAAGTTCACAATATATATCTGTGACAATTCTACATTTTTGTGATTTGTACATATTTCTGACTTTATTGTACTATTCCTAAGTTTCTTGTGCATTGTTTCTTCTACCTGGAAAAGGTCTTTTCAGTTTAGGCTGTTATATAAAAATATGATTTTATTAAATGCTGCAAATTTTTGTATAATTACAATATCAACATTCTACAGCCTGATTCTTTTGCTCTCTTCCAGTAACTAAGTCAAGCCTCCTACACTTTGTTCTTCTGATGCCCTGGATACCATCTGGTTAGATGCTAGGTTCCAGGAGACAGAGCTAGATACTGACTATAACAACAGACAAAAGGCACCTGTAATACATCCTCACAAGGTAGCACATCTTTCCCACAGCAGTAACCAATTCAGCTGCAGCTGTTCCAGTTTTAACAGAATAAGTCTCCCTGCACAGCCTCAGAGGCAACGCCCTCAGTCATCTGTGCCTCCACCCAAAAGGACTGGGTCCCTGCAGAAGGTTCTTCCTCAAAAATCAGATACCAACAGAGGAACAGTGTGTCCTCCTCAAAGGTTTAAATTTGAACTTTACTCAGTTCTCCAAGCATGTAAATTTCTGTGATCCAAATCATCTTTAAAGCAAAAGTTAGCAAATGTCTTATCTAGTTAATTCTTCATATCCAACTAGCTTCTAAAAACGTTTTATTTGTCAGCACAGGAGTTGTGGGGAGCACAGAGAAAGGACAGAGCTGCTAAAACCAAAATACAAAAGTTTCCAAGGAGGTAGGCATCAACAATGACAGATCCTTCTGGAATCGGAGGGAGCGTAAATTAATAGGCAAAAAAAAGCAAAGCAAAACAAAAACGAACAAAAAATCAGTGCTAACCATCAGGTAGCTAGTACAGTCAATACATAATAATGGAAAGGACTGTTTTCATATACATATATATAAAATACTGTACCATGTATGCAATATGTTTTAACTAGAAAATTCAATATGGTGATCAATATGCAGTTTCTCTTAATCAGTGAAATATTTTCTCCTCATGTCCTTTTTGATTGTGATTTAAAAGCATCAAAAACAAACAGAAGCTTCCATTGCAAAAGAAAATTTATAAAGTACATTTCCTTTCTGAGAAAAAAAAGCAACACATACTTAACATTATCAACTGTCCTTCAAAGTTGTTTAATTCTAGTAAAGACAATAACAAGATTTGATCTACCTCTATAAACCAAGAAGATCCAAAGCAACAAGTGTCATTTTCTACTTTTTGGACTTAAAAAAAAAAAAACTATCCGTAGACAGGTTTCTATTTTGCAACTGTAATTCATTCTTACATGCCCCCTGATTTGGGTTAAGAGGTTTATCTGCTTTTGGTATAGGAAAATAAAAACTCACTGTATCTTATAATAACCATATGAGCTAACTAGACCTTTTATGAACCTCTAATATACTATGGGAATATAGATACTTTGTGCTATTTCATCTTAATAGATATTATTTCACTATATTATTATTTTATTAGTTATACCTAATTAGTCATTATAGTAAATGAAAGCTGCAGTCATGACATTCCTTACAAAAAAATGACATAATGAAATCATCCTTTCTAATTGTCCTACCCCAAATACTGCAGCATCTTTTCAGAAGGTAAAAGATGAAATAACATCTATCTATGGTTTCTGTACCGACAAGAGCATCACACCCATGAGACTGCTAGTCTTAGATAAAAGTGGCTCGTCGTACCTATCCAGTTTGCACAAACCATATGATTTATGCTAGGCAGCTACAGCTATGGTTTCCAAGTCTGTGTCCCTACATAATTCATTAAGTTAAAATCATAATCCCCAAATTGACAGTGCGGTGACACAGAGCTTTAAGAAAATTAGGTCACACAGGGAGAGCCTTTATGAGTATCGATAAAAGAGCCTTTGCCCTTCTATTATATAAAGTTACAGCTCACTTACACCTAATTTCACAGTCCAAATTTTGGACTTCCAAGCGTAAAGAGCTATGTAAAACATATTTCCATTGTTTGGAAGCCACTTAGCCCTCAGCATTTTGGTTTAGGTAAGGACTTCCAGTTAAAAGTCTGTAATGTTTCCTGTGTTGTGGTTGAATACTTGGTTCTTAGTTAGTGGGTATTTGGAAAGGATTAAAGGGGTGTGGCCCTGTTAGAGGAAGTTTTTCACTTGGGGCATGTTTTAAAAGCCTCCTGAGATCCCAGTGTATTCTCTCTGCTTCCGGCTTGCAGTTCCTGATGTGTACTCTCAACTGCTGCTACAGTATGCCTGCTGCCATACTCCTTACCTTGGTGGTGATGGACTCCTTGCTCTGGAACTGTAAGTACAAATAAACCCTTCCTTCTTTAAGATGCCTTGGTCATAGTGTTTTATCACAGCAATAAAAGTAACTAAGGAATATGCCACCAGCATAGGGTGCCTATGTAACTAACCTCTAGTGAAGCCCTTAGGATCTAGTTTGTAATAGTCTTCCTGAACAGAAACACAAATGTTCACTGCTGAGGAAGACGTGATGTGATCCAAGTGGCCTTATGGAAGAGGGAAACACGAGGAAGACTATACATGTTTTCTCAAAAATCAGCTATGTCTTTGTGCTTCATGGTTCAGCTATGCTTTGGCAATCCCCATAATAAATCTTAGCTATGAGTACCAATATCATTCAAATGAATCCCTCAACACAATGTGACCATACCTGAGAACTCAGCCTCTTTTACTTTCCATCCAGAATAGCAACTTATAGGAAAAGGTATTTCAATGAGTGACCAGAAGAAGAAAGCAAAGAGAGTAACAATATCTTATTCTCTCATGTGATGAAACTGGTTTTGTAAGAACATCCTTAAAACTATGAGAATGACCTGGGCATGGTGGCACATGCCTGTATCCCAGCACTCAGGGAGGCAGAGGCAAGCAGATTGGTGAGTTCAAGGCCAGTCTGGTCTACAAAGTGAATCTAGGACTGCCACGGCTACACAGAGAAACCCTGTCTTGAAAAACAACAACAACCAAAAGATATGAGAATGTAAACTTCTCATCATAAATGAATTTTCTCAAATTCAAAAACTGATCTAGCATAAAAACATTAAAATGGAGCTATCCTACAATAGGGCAACAATGTTCCTAGTACACACAAAAGGCTAACAAAAAGCTCAGTGCAGGAATGGATTCCTTTAGAGTTGTTAGCCAGTGGGGTCCTATGTACCCTCAAACATTACAAGCTACTGCCAATACTCTTGGTAAGCCTCCAAAACTTCATAGTAAGAGCCTATCGCTGAAGATACCACATACCCAAATCATACAACATGGCAACATCAAGCTGGAACAGACCTGGAAGTTTCATCTGTACTGACTAGTTTTCACAGTGCCAAAAGGTATTATGCAGGATAATAGAGAATCATTAATCATACCCAGCTGTGAACTTTGCAAGCTACAATAATAATTGCCCTTTCAAGATATGCCCACTAGTACAAGAATGGCATAAATGTCATAAGAATAACCAATCACTTTCTGCTTAGACTTATTTAAATCCCCCTCCAAAAAATGAAACCCATACCTACCATAAATATCAGACTAGAGAGAATACAGGTCCTAGGGGGAGAACTTACCTGATTACCCTGTAAAATGGGAACAGTATTAAATCACTCCTAATGACTTATTGTTATACCCATAGATTAATGCGTCTCTCAACTCTGACACGGAGACCCACAATTGGCCAAAGTGAAGAACATAAGAAACTCCAGAATGCTCAGACTTAAAGGGAAACATATATTGTACATGTGTGTGTGTGCATACGCACACACTTAGAACAATTTTTTAAATAAATAAAATTAATCTCAGAACAAAAAGGAACACAGAAACAGTATCCTCAGCTAGTTGACCTTTAGGATGAAAGCTAGGGAATATTCAACAAGAACCTACGGCCAGCAGGATAGGACTCAGCAGGGAAATGCACTTGCTGCCAAGCCCAAGCCCCTGAGTTCAATCCTGAAAAGGAAAGAACCAACTCCCACAGGTTATCCTCTGACCTCTATCCATGCTCTGTGGAACACAAAGGTGGAACACACGATAGATGGATGGATGGATGGACAGATGCATGGGTGGATGGATGAATGATTGGTTGAAATGCACTGAAATTGTAAATAATATTTTCATCCTTGAAAAATTCATACAATGTTACTTTGATCATATTCATACTCCCAACTCTTTCCAAATCCACTCTCAACTCCCTACACGCCTAACTTTGAGTTTCCTTTAAAAAAGAAAAATCAACTCTAATTTGCTTTGCCAAACTACTATGGGGAGTAGGGCCTGCCCTGGAGTGTGGGTGACCTACCAGGAGGGGTCACACCATTGAAGAAAACTGACTCTGTCTCTCCCACTAGCTATCATGTCTCTCCCACTAGATATCAAACGACAAAAGCGCGTCAGTTAGTGGTGGGACTTTAGGCCCAGCTCCCCAGTCCATGCTGGAATTGTGCCTGTCCTGAGCTGGAACAGGACTTTGTGCATGCAGTCATAATTGCTGTGAGTTAACAGTATAACTACCTACTGTTTCACAATCTCTGGTATTCTCAGAAGACAGAGGGCTAAATAATAATAAATAGTAAAAAAAAAAATTGAAACAGGGTCTTACTGTATCTGTGGCTGGCCTTGAATTCACAGAAATCCACCTGCCTCTTCCTATTGAGTCAATCAATGAATATTGAATAATTTGTAAAAAAAAATAATGCTCTAATTAACTGCATGCACCAGTCTGCAGAGGGGATTTAAACAAGACACGTCGTTGAATCAACTCTTACTTTTAAGTCTCTTACCAAACTCTACTGCTGATTCTGAGCATGCTATATAGATCTTATAAGAGAAAGGATGCCCTTCTCCTACCTGAAGAGTACCTGTTTTAAATGAACTTAGATCGTCATTAAGTATAGAATTAGTTGGCTTTCCAGTGGTGACAGACTCTCCATTCTTTGGATGCTTTATTTTCTTTATTGATTTCTCTCTGCATCTGCCACAAAATACTTTTATAATTATCTTATACTCTCAGTGCCAGGTTTATTTTATGCAGCATTAGGTTAGCCTTGGCCGTCCTATACTCACTTTGTAGACCAGGCTGGCCTCGAACTCACAGAGACCCGCCTGCCTCTACCTCCCGAGTGGTGGGGTTAAAGGCAGCGTGCGCCACCACTGCTCGGCAGCAATAGGTTCTTAAGAGGCATTAACCTCTTATAGAACATAGGCCAAGCAAGGAATGGGGAGAGATGTTCAGTTTGATACTGATTTCTAAGAAGGTTAACATAATGTATTGTGGGTCTTTTTATTTATCTACTTATTTTATGTATATGAGTACTCTATCTGCATGTACACCTGCATGACAGAAGAGGGCATCAGATCCCAATATAGATGGTTATGAGCGACCATGGTTGCTGGGAATTGAACTCAGGGCCTCTGGAAGAAAAATCAATGCTCTTAACTGCTGAGCCATCTCTCCAGCCCAACATAATCTACTGTTGAACAGACAAGAAAATAACAAAGTACTTCCTTTAAATGATTAAATGTATTCACTTATTTTAAAGTGGTAAGGAGAAATGTTTTTAAATGTCTTCTACAATGAAAGCAAAGGACGCTCACTCACCAGTTCACCCCATCTGCTTCCACCCAGGCAAAGCGGTACTCATTGACCCGGAGCATCAGCTGCAGACAGCCCGCAACACACTGCACATACTGAGAGCTCTGCACAGGAAAAGTGTGCAGTGTTAGCCTGAAAAGCACGTCATGAGACCAAGCACACACATTTCTATATGAAGAGTCATACTCTATAATTTTTGCTAGAATTTGTTAGCCTTTAAAGCACTCAGAGTCTCCTAGTGTTTTCAAAAGTCAATTCTTGTGTCTGTTTTTATCTTAGCCTCTTAGAAATTAAAGAGATTGCTGTCTCCCAAACTAAATCTACACAATTCAGGATTATATAATACATTTACAGAAATTAATTACCAATGTGACTGTACCTTTGATATAACATGGTAAGTATTTCACTTTGCCATTTACACATCTTGAAGAGAGGATCTACAAACAGAAAATGTTTCTCTACACAATTAGGCAAATATGAAAAAATTGAAACAACACATTATAAACCTTAACTGTAGTCCTTGGCTTCTTCACTCCTCTTAAGGACACTACTATCAAGAGGACAACACCTAAAGGGTCACTGCCAGGGCCAAAGGCAGTAATCCACTCAGCACAAACTCAAAATATGAAAAAACTTGGCCTCTAGATGTCATATAAAAAATATCTAATTAAAGCTGTACATGGTGGTGCATGCCTTTAATCCCAGCACTCAGTAAGCAGAGGCCAGCCTGGTCTGCAGAGCAAGTTCCAGGACAGCCAGGGCTACACAGAGAAACCCTATCTTGGGGGGAAAAAAGAAACCTAATTAATATTTGTTAATGACAACACCCATATTTTTAAAACTTAGTTCAATAGCTGTATTTCATAGAAATTGTGTTTAAATCTATTAAGTTAAAATAAATAAAACCATATCCCCTAAAAGTCATAAGTCCTTCCATTTTACCACAGGTAATGAGAACTTCTGATCTAAGCTCTTGTCTAAATATCTACCATGAGAGTTATGTCCTTAAAAAGTGAAGGGGAAAAAGACAAATTAAGCTCTAGCCTTTATAATGAATAAGTAAAAAATAAAAGGAAGCACAGATACCATGAAAATTCACAAAACCTGAAATGTGGTGCTATTAAAGCTTGGTGTTTAACTTAAGCATACAAGCTGAACACTCCATTGAATTTACAGCAAACACAGAAGCACAATGATATGAATACATGTGGTAGACACAGACAAATGCTAGGAAGAAAAGGGAACCTAATTTCCACCTAGACAGAGCGACCATGAAATACATACACAGACAGAATTTAACACACATTAGCAGAAGCTGATAGCTCATGCCCATTAGCTCAGCACTTGGGAGGCTGAAACAAGAGGAGTGCCAGTCTAAGACAAGCCTGGACTATTCTTCATTGCAGGCCATCCTGGGCTACAGAGTGAGGTCTTGTCTCAAAAGTCAAACATAAGAAAAATTATATTAGCAGAAGTTAAGGACAAAATTATGAATTTTCATCTCAAACTTTTCTGCCATGGAAAAATATGAATTTTTCCAATTACTTCAGCAGTCAGAAGCTTTCACTGAAGCATATAAGCCCTACCTTGTTTAGAGAGAATCTGGTAGAGAATTCTGGATACAAATGAGTGAAAAGGCAACAGAGGATCTTTACTCTTCTATTGACACATTAATTTTCTATAAATACAAAAACATCTTGGTTTACCTATGTGTTTTTTGTGTCCGTGTATCATGCTATGCTAAAATAGGTAGCACACACAGCACAATGCAGGCATGAGCGCAGCACTGTCAGTTACAACTCTGGTATGTACAGCATGAGCGCAGTTAGAGCACTGGTCCAACAGCTCACAGGACTCTTCCCTACTGAAGGCTACACACAGTGCTCATACCATACCAGAGAGGACAGACAGTATAGCAAATAACCAAACTATTTTGTGTTTTGCTTTGCTTTGTTTTAAGACAGGGTCTCTCTCTGGGGCTCTGGCTATCCTAAGACTCACTATGTAGACTAGATTGGCCTCAATCTACCTGCCCCCTGCTTCCTGCCTCCTGCCTCTCTGCCTCTGCCTCTCTGCCTGTCTCTCTGCCTCTCTGCCTCTGTCTCTCTGCCTCTGCCTCTCTGCCTCTGCCTCTTTGCCTCTGTCTCTCTGCCTCTGCCTCTGTCTCTCTGCCTCTCTGCCTCTGTCTCTCTGACTCTCTGCCCCTGCCCCTGCCCCTGCCTCTGCCTCTGCCTCCTAAATGCTCAATTAAAGGTGCATACCACTACACCCAGCTGAATTCTTGCCTTCAATTAAAATGGAAAGAATCTTCTCCTTTATTTTTCCTTAAATTACTTATTAGGTTGCATAAATAATTTAATGATTTTTTAAAAGAAAATAATAGGCCTTAGTTAAATCAATCCAACCAGTTTTACCTTTAATCCTAGCACTCAGGAGGCAAAGGCAGGTAGATGTCTGTGAGTTCAAGATCACCTTGGTCTACAGAGCAAATTCCAGGATAGCCAGGGCTACACAGAGAAACCCCGTCTCGGAAGAAAAAGAAAATCTTACAGGAAAACATTTCAATTAATACTACTAAGGAAAAATCACACAACCATGAGAAACCATAAGCATTCTCATCTGTTCTGTGTCACTCTCCATAGGAGCTCTCCAACTTCCATGCTTCCACTCAGCAGGTCAAATCAAACCGCCACTCAGAATCCTTTCCTATGCTTACCCTCACCTTCCTCATGCTTTGTAGGGCGGCTTAAGGAAACTAAGCCTTCCCATGAGATCATTTATTGTACCCTGGCAAAGGGCCTATACCTGTCCCTTACGGCAGTGCTACAAGTTTACTGAAATAACCAACCATGCAATCCCTGTTTAATACCGATCTCCTCAAATACAACATAGCCCTCTGAGGCAGAATCACACCGTATGATTTAGAGGAACTCTCAGAACCAGCCGAGGAGGCACTCAATCAGTAACTTTTAAAGAAATAAACGTAAGGTGAGGCAAATAATCTCTTATACTAATTCCAAATAAACAGTGTCATAGTAGAGACAGCTCAATGGTCTAAAATTTTAATCAGATTTTTCGAAGTAAATATAAGTGAATATTATTTGAAGCTGTGGAATCAGAATGTCAAGGACATGGAATAACTTCTCAAGTCTACACAAGTATACTGTAAACACCTAAAACGGGTGACACAGCTCCTTTCACTGATCTCTAAAAGGAAGACTTCTAGCACTCACTGCTGAGCCATTTCCAATTACTGCAGCCTCTAATTACTGCAGCCTCTAATCTCTAAAAGGAAGACTTCTAGCACTCACTGCTGAGCCATTTCCAATTACTGCAGCCTCTAATTACTGCAGCCTCTAATCTCTAAAGGGAAGACTTCTAACACTCACTGTTGAGCCATTTCCAATTAGTTCAACTGTGCTGCTGCAGATGTGACCTCACACATCAGGCTTGCTCATGCTGAAAATATTCACATTGCCTACATGTAAACACAAGATTTATAAAAATGGACATTTTTCTAAGTTTCTAGGTTGAAAGTAAAGGTATATTTAATAACCCTAAAAGAATGCAATAGTGGTTATAGAAAACACTGTATGCGCCAGAGGAAAGGAAAGCGATCACACGAGTAGTACCTATTATTGATGGGTATTAAGTTACTTCAAGGTTTTGATTATTGTGCATAATTTAGGACTGAGCAATCTGTGCATGTCTTTCGTTAGATATGGGTATTATACCCATAGCATCTATGTCCAGAGTGGAATTGTGAGTAATGGGATTATGCAAATTTAGCATTAGTATGCTGCTAATCAGTTTTCTAAGCCACTTTATGACCCTTCAGCAAGATATAAGAATTCCATTTTTTAGTTCTAGCTTCTTACTGACAAGTTCTGAGATTTTGGTGGTGGTAGTGGTGTTTGGCTTATCATATTTTGTTTTGAAACAGGCCTTGCTGGCCTGGAACTTGAGAACTTCTTGCTTATCCTCACAAGTGCTGGGATTACAGACATACACTATAACACCTGGCTTCTGTGTTTATTTTTAAGTGAATGTCTGATGCAAGTTATATGAATAAATAAAATCACATTTATATAAATGGACTCATAATACTCTTTTGGTTCTAAAAGAAAATAGTTATTTTATATTCTGAGCCTGTTAGTCACCATTCTATTTCTGACAAAACTAGTTTCTGGGGCTTATTTTAGTTAGTTATATGTTTCTAAAATCTACCTTTGTGCCTCACTGATACCAGTGTACAGAGCATTTTTATGCTGAATTCATGGGAGACTTGTACTACAATGCAGATTTGTTTTCTCTAGAGGTTACAACTTCAAAATTTAGGTGAATACCATCATCTTTTACTCCTTTATAAAGTGATAAAGTATAGCTTGCACTTAACTCATAACATTATCAAAGTGATTATTAAACATTGTCTATACTTTTTAAACATTAGTTTCTATTTGGTATAGTGTCATTGACTTTTTAACGTTCATCCCAATAATAAATACATTTGTTTAATTTTATATATTTGTTCCTTGATTCTTGAGTTACTTAAATTCTTCAGTGAGCCCTGAGCCCATATTTACCAGGAAGATGAAATCTGTCAGAGGTTGTTTCCCTAGGCTGTGATTATTCTATTGTAATGTGAGAGTATATATTTTTAGGAATACCTTCCTACATATGTTGAAATTTTTAAAAGGTGTTTTTTAAAAATTATTCTAAATCACTGAGATTTTTCTTACAGTGTGTGCAAGGAGTGACAGCTTCTTAGCCTACTATATCTTAATTGGTATATTTTGAACATTGACTAAGGAATTCTTTTCATAACTCTATTTCAAGAAATTTTTGGCTATATGCATTTTTAGTTTTTGAATTTCAACTAACAATAATAGTGTACCTTAAAATTATTTAGTCTTTAATTCAAGCTGATTATAGTGGATAGATTTTTAATTTTGACATAGCTAGTACTATTTTCCTTTATTGACAATAAAACAATTTTTGCAGAAGCTAAGTTATTTCCTCAAGATACCTAGATAAAGCTTCTCATTCCTGTTCAAGTATTTATTCCCCTCCCCCATTTCAGTGTTGAGAATGAAACCAGAGTCTCATGTGTGCTAAGCAAGTAGTCTGTAACTACACTGCCACCATTCCTCCCTTGAAATGCATTTATACTTCCTGGTTTCTCCTACTAAGGTCTTTTCACCATGCCTCCTTGTTATAATGAGATCTGCTAATGTAGGTTTGATATGGTCTGATCTTGGGCTGCATGTAAAGGGATCAGAATTCACTTGTTCAGCATTGTATCATGATGCATTTATCAATATTCCATATAACCCCAGGCCATCCTTCCAAAAACCTGATCAGAAAAACAATGAGTACTGTATCTTTACTAGATACATACATACAGTGATCCCAATGCTTAAAAGTGTTAACTATGTGATAAGAACTCAAAAGAATGAAGGCATTAATAATTACCTTGGGTAAGAACAATGCTTTTTAAGCCTACATAGTAAGGCAAGTATAGCTGCCTCCATTCCACCATGTTCCCAGGCCTCTAACAGATCCTAAGACTATACAGCACTGAACCCTATGGATATGGGTTTTATTTCTTCCTATACACAGATGCTTATGAAAATTTAATTTATACTTCAGGCATAGTAAGCAAGTAACACAAATGAAATAGAGTAGTTATAACAACAGAATAAATAGAAGTTATTTAAATCTTACGAGTTATTTATTTCTGAATGTTCTATTTAATATGTTTAGACTACAGTCTCTTAATAACTACAGATATAAGTTGCTCTGGGTTACAGCAGGCCACCAGCCAGCACAGCCTACAACTTAAGAGCAGGCCTGTGCTGTGTGAATAACTGAGGCAGCCCACTGATCTGCAGCATGGGCAGCACTTATGATGGACTTATCAACAAAGTGGTTGGGAACTGTATCAAAGACACCATTCTCCACCTCTCTAGAAGACTGCAGAGGGCCACAGCATTCAATCAAAAACAAAGGCAAAGCAGCAAAGTCAATGCCCGTTAGTAAGGACATCAGAGCTGTCACAAAAATCACTGAAGAAATGGGGCTGAAAAGAAGGAAACTCAATTTTCTAGGTTTTTGTCTCTCATTCTAACATGCTACATGCTTAAACATACTACACTAGCTGATGGAGGTTTGTTAAACAATAAACAAGGCAAAGAGTTTTATTCGCATCACAATCTACAAGAGGTGAATCCAGAACCGATTAGTGGCTGCCAGGGGTTGAAAGAAGAAGAGTGGGCTCAAGAAAACCATTTATACGTACAGGGTACTTCTTGGTTTCTGGAGCGCTGAAAATACTATAAACCTAGATTATAGCAATGGTTGCACAATTCCATGAATATAAAACACTGAAGTGCAAATGTATGAATTTTGGAGTACATGAAATATATTTCAGGAAGGTATCCTCAATCACACCAGTCACATGTGGCAAGTGGCTACCTCCATGGACAGGCAAGATACCCAGAAGACTTGCATTACAAGAAGTCTTGTTAGAGATACTCCAGAGCATCGAAAGGCAAATCAGAACAAGCAGGAAGGAAAACCTAGGCACTCCACCCATGAAATAATGTCCATCTCAGAACCAATGGTGGACAGGGTCCACAGGGAAGAAAGCCAGAGTCCAGGACACCTCAGACACTGATGTGAGATGCCATCTTCTCCTATACTCAGGTATCAGTGGAAAGAGGACAAAGAAAAAGGAAAGTGAGAAAGAAGCAAACAGAAATTCTCAGTCTTCCTGAGAAAGAGATCACAGCACTTGAAGAGATCACGGCACTCCTTGTTCAGGGCCTCAGCCCACAAGTCCATTTCCAAGGCAATGCTGCTCCTCAGAAGAGATGATCTATAATTGCATTAAAACCAGTAAAGAACTTAACAGGCAAAGTAAAGAAACATAATCAGATGATTCTGGTTATTTTCATAACTGTGTGAAAACAGTGTCAACACATTTTAAGCAAACTTCAGTTATGTATTACTAATTGAAAATGTCTGTAACAATCAATCCCTCACTTACTGATAATGACGTGAAGCCTCTGAAGACAGAAGTGGATCTCATTTTGCAGTGTTAACTGCTGCTTTATACTGCCCTCAAGTGGCAATATTACATAATGCAGCTTACCAAACTGTTCTCTACACTGACAATGTAGGAGTTATTCAAAGGCACAATAGGAATATAACAAAAGTCCTAGTATCCACTGGATTGGCCCAATGCCTAAATATTCAATTCCAGTTCAGGTGCCTCTAGAAACAATTCTCTCAAAAAGCAATGTATTGTATTAGTGTTTCTGACACTCATTAGCTGTATGATCTTCAACAAGATTATGTACTTCTTGCTCAGCCTCATTGCTTTTGCATAAGAGACTAACATTATAACCTACACCAAAATAAGATATATATATAAAGCTACACAAGGCAATGTAAATATAAGTAACAATGGTAGTTACATAGTGAATGCTCAAGATTTGCCCATTAAAAGAGGATCAAATAAAAGGCTGGCAATACTCTCAATGTAAGATCTGCTTTTGAAATTAGTATCTACCTGAAAAAGAAAAGCCCGCAGAAAGTTAAGAGAGTATGTCCAGGGCTGAAGGGCACTAAAAACAAGGTGAAATCTTATAATTACTATTTAGGGTACGTGTGTATGGATCTACTAGAAAAACCATTTACACTAATCCAGTACCAGCTCAATCAATTCTGCCTGATACAATGAACTCACACACAGCTCAGCTTACCTCTACATAAGGTTTAATGTATGGCAAACACTAAAATAAGTCTATAAAATAAATTATTCTAAAATTACCTAAGATACAATACAGTCAACTTTTCCAAACTTCATATTAGTAAAAACGTCACACACACAAAAAAAATATATGCCAGGGGTGGGTGGTGGTAGTATATGACTCAGTAATTAAGAGTACTAGCTACTCTTTCAGAACCCTGGGCTGTCAATTCCCAGCACCAACATGGCAGCTAACAAAGGTGTGTAACTCCAGTCTCAGGGGATACGAGGCCCTCTTCTAACCTCCGCTACAAAGATATGGTATAAAGGCATATATGCAGACACAACTACCAGACACATAGTAAAATAAAAGCTGTTTTAAAGAAATAAAGATGCCAGACAGGTGCGGTGGAGCACACCTTTATTCCCAGCACTCAAGGCAGAGGCAGACAGATCTCTGAGTTTGAGGCCAGCCTGGTCAGGCCAGCCTGGTCTGCAAAAAGAGTTCCAGGACAGCCAGGGCTACATACACAGAGCAGCCCTGTCTCAAACAAACAAAACAACTTTCTCTCCTCACTCTGGCACCAACAGTGCTCATATAAGGCTCTATCTTTATTCTGATTAACTTTTGACTCCCTTCTCTGGTTTCACATAATATTCATCACATCTTTCAACCCATGCCCCAAAGGGAAGCTTGTCTAAGCTCAATGTAGATTCTGAGACTATTTTCATTCTTAGACAAAAAGACAGGTATATTCCATTCAGATATTGTAAGCCAAAATAATCAATGCAGCTGTTATATGGCTTTTAGACAAAAGTTCATTTATATCTACCTTCTTCAGCCTTCTATCATCCCGTGGTCATTTCCATCACATGAAGCTGCATGTACCTCCAGCTTCCCTCCTTTTCCTGATGGTTTTTTCCCTGGCTCCAACCATATCTGTCCTTATTAGTTCAAATTAGTGGTCAGTCCCTGAGCTAAAATGCAGCAAAGTTAAAGCATTCTCAAGTGAGAAAGATGATGTTGGCTAAGAACCTAAGGTCCATAATTGGGAAGAGACTGGTTGAAGAAGGGGTAAAGAAACCCATGTTGAGCCACCACACAGTCCACAGAGGCTTGAGCAACACAGCAGTGGTTCTGTGCCATCAGTCAACTGATGCATTGTTTACACCTAGGTTAGACAGATTCCAGGCAGTTCACATACTACTAAATGGTGACACAAATAACATAGTTAACCTCTGTGCAGTGTACTACAATTCTAACTCAGGCATTGATTTGGAGATCTCAAGTAGGATGTCCTGCAAAGACAGCAACAAAGAAGGGTAGGATTTTTGTCTCCCGTCAGAAAAAGAAAGTGGAGGGGCAATAGAATTAGCCTCTCTGTGGGTAAGTGGCACATCAGATCCAAGGATTTACATTTGGGGATCTAGCAAACATTTTCACATTTTTTTAATGCCTGTGAGTCAAAACAATTTATTTTCATGGTATTAAGAAACCAGTCAATGAGAAGGAACATACTTACATCACTTGAAGAGATTGTTCCTGTTTCAACAGCAACACCGCTACCACGAAGTTTCTATTACAAAATAAATGACTTATTACTTAGTTTTGTTTTTTATTTTATCCTAACTTATCAGCTTACAAAAGAGTTGGATGCATTTTATTATCATTTTCCCTAATACTACTTTATAAAGAACATGAAGATGATATGAAAGTTGTTCTCCTCCACCAGACAATCAACAGACTACTACAAGCTGAACAGTCATCTGATAAAAACAAGGTATAGGTGAAGCTAGTAAAAATGACTGCTTCAGTATTTACTAATTGAATAGTGTTTTCAATTAGATGACTGCTTACCTTACCACTCTCAATATGTTTGGCAAAGCTTTTTAAAATAGGTCCTTAATAATAATAAGATAACAATGCCATCAAGTGATCTCAATATTCACCATCGCAAAAGTTATACAAAAATTACAAAACAAAGTATCGTGTAACAAATCAAGAAAAAAACTGATAACGAAGTTTGGGGGAGCTATTTTTTTTTATCTATACCTATTAAATATGAAGCCAAAATTGCCATTGTAATGTCAAAAAATATTGCCACCTAGCGACTGACTTGGGCATTTCAAAGTTTACTGTTATTAGAATCATGAAATTATGAACCTTTTTAAAGGACAAAATAATTTTGGTGGGGAAAAACTTTTCACATACTATTAAAGACATTTGACCAAGATAGCAAATAAAATTTCAAATAATCCTACCTTTCTTTAATCAAGAAATTTACAATTTAATCCTGATAAAAAGGCATGGAAGAATTTTCTGCCAGTAGCAAGAAAGCCAGTATGATCAGAACCAAGCAGAGGCAGTGCCTAGACTCTGAGAAGCAAAGCCAGGCTGCACTTGGGACCTTCAGTAGGTGCCCTATAGCAGAAGGACTTGTAGAGGATAGGTCACATCAGAAAGCCAAAGAAGATGACAGAGACAGCACACTGGAAAGATACAGAAAGGTCTTGAAGAATATCCACTTAACACCTAGAAGCACAACTCCAATGAAAACTGTTATACTCTCTGAAATACTTCAGCCACTAGTGATGAGAGGCTTCCCTGAGTTGCAGGACATAGTTACAACTGTGCAAGCATTAAATGGATGTTCATCATTTCAGGAGTGGCAATTCATCTCTGAGGCGCACTATAAATGGTCCTGTTGTGAGCAGATGTCAAAGGTAAACCACCCAAGGAGGAGCTAAGAAACTGCAGTAGTATGCAGGTCTGCCACGTCACGGCTCACTTTGTGAATTCAGGTACATCTGCACCTTACTAGAAAGCCAGCATTAAAGAAGAATGAGATTCATTTAAATGGTTGCTTAATTTCAAAATGTAGGGGGAAGAAAGGGAGAAAGGAAGTGTTTCCTGTCCATCAAATGAAGTATTCTGATTCTAAATGTTGTACATTTAGAAACTTAAAATTTCATCTTCATACACCCATTTTCATGTTTTAAATATCTTACAAACTCAGTAAAACCTACAGCTTGACGCCGACATAATTTCATTCAAAACATTCTTTATCAAACTACAGAATATCAGGTGTCTCTCAGGCCTTAAGTTAAAAATCTACGAAAGTCACATTTATTTGTAGCCTAAAGTTGACAATACAGTAACTGTCAATATTATTTTCCCTGCTTTAGTTTCTCCATGTCACCCACCCTTACACTAAGTTCTGCCTTTCCTTCCTCAGAATACTCTTCCTCAAGCCAACCTTGATTTCCTTCCTTTTATTAGTGTCAGTCCTACCAAACTTCCAACTGACCATCTAACAGTCACTGGAAGCCTAAAAGAAACATTTCAAAACACCATCATAAATATCCTCTTTTTGACCCATTCTACAGATGCACTAAGATAACTGACATTTTCCCAAATGATCCATCAGCGAGCTCTCTTCTCCATGAAGAGCTAAAGAAATCTGAAAGCAACCCAGACGACCAGGAGGCAGGATGTCCTTAATCCTACAGTTTTATATGATGCTGTGGGAATGAGCCACTGTGTGAGACAGGACTGTATGTCAGATGCACTGAGCAGGCCCAGACTTCCCCAAGGACACCTAGAAGCCTGGGACAAACTCTTGGCCAAGATAAGGACAAGCAGATTGACTAAAGGTCTATAATGTGCTACTTGCAGTTTGAAACTCCCCCAGCAGCATCCAAGAAAACTTTGTTTATTGTGTAACCAGTTAAATAAGATAACCTAGTTACACAATCTAAGGAGTATAAAAGAACACAATAGAAACCTCTAGAGACCACTCCCCAAAACCAAGACTTCTCATATAAACGTCGGTTGTTCTAACACCTAGGCCAAGGCAGACACTCCACCTGACTTATTCACATGCTGTCTCCCAATGGACCATGTGTGTTCCTACTTGGAAGCTTTCTGTGAGCACTCACTGAATTGCTTCCTGCAGGTCCTTTCAGTTCTCCAAGCTGTGTAATCCTGGTAGCTGCCTAGAGAGAACATAAGTGCCTACCTGCTCAAAAGCAAGGACAGAAAACCACAAGTGACAGAGAAACAGAAGGTTTGAATTGTAGCCAATGAAAGAACAAACAGTAAAGCATGCCATCACATCAGCAGTAGCTGGGTTTACTTAACAAGTTAAAGCAAAGTCACTTCAATAAAGAACCTTTTATAATTTAACATATTTATCATATATAACATATGAGAACATAGATATTAATACCACATTTCTTTAGGATACTAGAAGAAATTCTTGTTACCTGTGAACTCAGCTGAGTTTTTATCCAGTTGAAATAGTAATTCAAGTCACTGCCTTCCATCAATTCTTTCCCCCAAGCTGCTAACTTGGCAATAATTCTTGCTGCCTGAAAATAAATAAGAAATACATCTGAATGTCGATCACATCCCATACCTTAAGAGCCAGCTCTTGTTAATCACTTTGCTGAGTGGTTTCCATAACACTCAATTCCTTGGTGTGGGGAGGGAGCAGACTTCAGATCTGGGGAGACGGGGGCAGGAGAATTAGTGGTTCAAGATCATTTGCAGCTATTTGGATAGTTCAGGGCCAGCCTGGGTTACATGAGACTTGATCTTTAAAAAAAAAAAATTATCTGGGGTCTGGGAACATAGTTCAGTGGCAGAAGCTCAGAGGTAGAGCACTTACCTAACATGTGTCAGGCCCCAGAAATATAACATCAAAAAAAGATGACATCGCTATGTCTCCTAGATCTACATACATCTGTAACAGTATGAGGGCATTTAAACTAGACAACCAGACAATGGAAACAAACCTCTACAACTGGAAAGAGGAAAAGGAAAATATGTTTTAGTTTTTAAAGCATTACTCCTAAAAAAAAAAAAAAAAAAAAAAAAAAAAAAAAAATGTAGCTTTCTTGTGACTTCTTTTTGGAATTTTTTTTAAAATGTCTATAACACATAAAGCATGAGTAGATGAACAAACAAATCTAGATGCCTAAGGAAGAAATGGGTCAGGAAAGAACACACTTGCGTGGAAAAGTGGCTCTTGACTTTAGAATGGAAGACATTTATTTACTAAGGCTCCTGCAGCCCACTCTCCAGTGAAAATAGGCAACTTGCTTGTGCAAGAACCCATTCTGTGAGTCTTTTTTATCATCTTTTCACTGACACCATGAAAGATTCTTCAATGTTGGGGGTCCAACTGTAGCTCTTAAAGCTAAGTTTAAAGTAAGAGTTTCAAGATATTAAGAATAATAAATTAAAATAAAACACAGTAGTTATTTCAAAACAAAATTTAATTTCTACATAGTAAAATTTTTTTCTTGCTGTAGGCAATCGTGAGTTGCTTGCACATGTAAACTCACCATGTGCATTGAAGCTAATAAGCACCTTCATCTATAAAACTTTATAACTGCATCAGACCAACACAAGCTCCTTCACACCCCATCAGTCCTTCCTTACTCAGCACCATTAAGGAAAGTAGTCGCTTCTCTGAGAATAGGCAAGTTAACACATCACAACAAACCAGGTTTGTTTCTTATGTTTGCCAGTTTAAAAAAATAAACTCGTTTCTTATATGGTGCATGTGTGCTGTGGCTCATGTGTAGAGGCCCTGGTCCCCAGCTGGGTGTACTGTTTGGGAAGTTCTAAAACCTTGAGGAACTGGAGTCTCATTGGAGGAAGTAGGTCACTAAGGGTAGCGCTTCAAGTTTTACAACCTGGCCCTGCTTCCTCTTCCTACTACCAGTGCCACTTGCCCTAGAACCATTATGATGGGTTATAATTCCTTAAAACTCTGAGCTGAAATAAGCCTCTTCTCTCTGATGCTGCCTCTTGTCAGTTATTTTTCACAGTAACAAGAGTAAAATATACATAAAACAGTATGAGCAATTCAAATTTTACCATATGAACAGTAAAGGGATCCTGGCGATTCAACATTGGCAGAAAGTAAGGCCAGGCAGTGCTCTTGCTTCGTTTCGCATAGTCAAAGAAAATACTGACACGCTGGTGATTTTCCTAAGAGAAAAACATGAATATAATGATTATGTACTGCTTTTTACCTGCTTACTGTATATATGTATATATGTATATATATGTCCTTTTTCTACTCTACATATATAATTTGTCTGTCATTATTATATGGGATAAGAAAGTAAGAACAGCACAAAGAAATTTCACAAAAATCATTTTGTTATGTCTTTATGGACCAGCATGACTCCATCTTAAGACTAAAAAGCATCTTGTTACAAGGTCAAATTAAGTTTATTCCTCTTTTCTGTAAAACTTGGATTTGAACAGGTATTGATCCGTTTTCTAGGATTTGACATGCTCCACACCCTATACCCTAACTTCCACTCTGATAAGACGTTCTGCCAAATAATTTAAAAATGTTTAGCCAAGTTCCTATGTAACCAAAATTCTTCTAGGAATCTCCCCAGTCCTTCAAAATCTCCTAGTCTTGCAGTTTTTTTGACTATATAAACACCACTGTCTTCCATGTTTGATGCTATTTTTCAAACCCCATTTAGGAAGATAGCCCTTGCCTGACAGAAAATAAAGCTTGTATAATTTGACCAAAGAATAAAAATAATGGACTCTACTCTCATTTGGTAGAATTAACAGTCTTTTATTTGTTTTAAATCAAACAGACTGTAATATATATTCTTCTTCTTTTTTTTTTTTTTTTTAAATTCTCAACACTGTCTTGACATTTCTACCTCAATCAAAGTATGAGCACTCTGGCTAGTAAACAAAAGAAACAGAAAATGGAAGAGAATAAAACATGCAAAGTAAAGGACAAATTGAGAAATGCAAGACCAGCTTGGGTGATAAGCTATCTGGAAAAAAAGAAGCCACACCTGATGTTACATACCTGTAATCTCAACAAGGATAAAGCTGGGAGATCATAGGTTGGAGGCCAACCTGAGCTACATAGGTTTGAGGCCAACCTGGGCTACATGGGTTTAAGCCTAACATGCCCTCAATAGCCAGTCCCTAATGGAAGGGAGGAAGAGAAAGAGAAAGAAAGAAAGAAAGAAAGAAAAAAGAGGCAGAAAGATAAGAAGGAGAAGAGAAAGGAAAAAGGGAAAAGAAAATGAGGAAGAAGAAAGGAGCGAGGGAAGGAAAAGAAAACAAACAAGGGCTGAGAGTATAGATCCATCACAGAAACCTTGCTTAGCATACACTAAGCCCTGGGTTCAATCTCCAGCCACATAAAAAATAAAAGTAAGTTATAGGGTGCTCCTCAGAGATTAGAAGAAACTTATTAGTAATAGTTATCTTTAAAGAGCTGCTTAATACACCTATTAAAAGAAACAGATATAAAGTGAGTATGTATATCTTAATAGCTCAGGGATACAATAGTTACTTAATATATATGAGACCTGAAGAGGGAAGGGCTGCAAACAAGAAATGTACCTAAAATAAAATCACTCACCTAAAGTAGTAATAGGCAAAAATATATAGGCAAGTAGAAATAATAAAAAGTCATGGGGTGCAGGGCAGGAAGGGGTGACTAGAGATAGCTCAGAAGTTTAGTTTAGAGCACTCAGTGACAGCTCTTTCAGAGGACCTACGTTTGATTCCCAGTACTCCATGGTGACTTAAAACCACAACTCAAGTTCTAGGAGATACAATGATCCCCCAACCACCACCACCACCGACCTCCCCCCACGGCCTGTGTGGGCAGTAGGTATGAAAGCGGTACACAGAGTATGGTATATGTAGGCAAAGAACTCATACACACATAAAATAAAGAAAGCACAGGGGAGCCTGAAGCAAGATGATCTGTAGTTTGAGGCCAACCTAGACTATATAGACAAGCCTTGAGTAGAAAGAGAAAGGGAAAGGGGAGTGTATAGAGAAGGAAGAGGGGGGAAAGGAGGGGGAACCACCACTCTACACAGTCACCACAGGTTGTTATCCCAAGATTAATGCATTTTAGCTTTAATACTATTTTATGACAAAAACTTTTTACTATTAAATGTCCCAAAATAGTAAAAATGTAACAATGAGTATATATGCCAAATAATATTGCATTCACCCTCGTAATCCAAGTCAGAAGATGAGACAAAAACAGAAAAGCATTTATGAAAGACTTTAATATGTCATTCTCAACACAGGATGAGTGGAGAAGACAAAAAATTATCATATGGAACATCTGTATCTTAGTAACTTTTAGGCTCCCTACTGTTGTTGTGACAAAATTATCTGGCAAAAGCAACTTAGGAAAGAGTAAGTTTATTTTAGCTCACAGTTCCAGATTACAGTTCATCATAACAGGGAAGACACAGTGGCAAAAACTTGAAAAATTGGTCACATATCCAGAGCCAAAAGCCAAGAGAATGAACTAAAGTGTGTGTGCTAGTGTTCAGCTTATTTTTTCCACTCCTACTTTTCAGGATCCCCTGCCTAGGTGTGGTACCACAGGTCTTCCTGTCTCAATTAACAAGACCAAGCTTATCCCCTACAAACATGCCCACAGGCAAAACTGATCTAGATGATCCCTCATTGAGACTACCTTGCCAGGTGATTAGAGAATGTACTGGGTTAACTATCAAAGCTAACCATCATGCTAACATTAAGAAAGTGTATTCTATGTATATCAAACTTTATACACAAACAATTATGGAACACTAACAAAGAAAGCATTAGTAAATTTCAGAAAGGAACATATTTTCAAAATATGATAATAAGCTGGAGAGATGGCTCAATGGTGGAGAACACTGACTGTTCTTCCACGGGACAGAGGTTTAAGACCCAGCACTAGCCTGGAATTTCATAATTCCAGTCCCAAGGAATGCAACACCTTCCTCTTCTGGCCTCCACTGGCACTGGGCACGCAAGTGGTGCCAGACATACATGCAACTAAAATAAAAGAAACAAATCAAGTGTGTGTGTGTGTGTGTGTGTGTGTGTGTGTGTGTGTGTGTGTGTGTGATGAATCCATCTGCCTATTTTTGCAAAAAGAAAAGCAGTAAGACAAAACAAACAACCAATAACACTGATCACCTACAAGAGGTAAATGTGAATGGAAGGCAAGAGATGATGAAATGAGACTACCGACATTTTGTAAGTAGAAACTCCCTATGCAGGTTTGACTTTCTAGAAACACACTAAGTGTTATACTTTTAAAATTAAATGATATATACAAGGAATAGAGTAAACTAAAATAGGATGTAAACAAAATCAAAGGACTAATTCAAGAAAAATAATAATACATCTAATCTGAGAGAAACTTGACCACAATACTCTGGTAACACACTTCATGTTAAAGACAAAGACCTGAAAACACTAAACTAGGTAAAAAGCCTGGGTTTCAGTATATACAGGGATCAGGAACTCTGAATTACTTTCTGAGTATTATGGGGATAGCAAGTAGGTCCACAAACTAAGACAAGAATGCTGTTGTCTCCATAAGCTGCAAGTGAGAGCAAACATCTAGTGTTGAGCTGAAAATAAAAGAGGCATCTATAAATGATAAACTGTGATCTCACACTGGTATTTGTCTAACAACTAAACACCTATGTGTTTCATACATATACGTGTACCTAACACCACAGTCTACATATCAGCTCCTGTGCCAGATCCAGTCCCACACAATAACCTAGGCAGATAATAGCATTTCTACTTTCCAATATCTTTGTTTTAAATGACTAAGTATTCAGAGAGATGAGACCATTATCAAATAGGCCTGCATCAACCCAGGCTTGTTATAAAATAATTATCTCCCTAAAAACCCCCAGCAACTGAGCCTTTCTTCCTGATTTATATATCCCTAATAATGGCCACTGTACATGTTAGAAGCTTGGCCATGAATATGTAGGGATCTTTTTCCTATGAACTACCAAAAGTACTCTTTAAGAACCCAAACTAGTACTTTTCTCCCAGTGTCTCATCTCCTCTCCCACCCAGCACTAGGAAAGAGAAGCTGAACCTAGATCCTTCCACAGGTAGACAAGCCTTTACAAGTGAACTCAATCTCCAAGCCTCTTCACGGCTCCTGAGACAGACAGGCACTAGCTTAAAAGCTGAAAGACCCATCTCCATATCAAGCCAAGATTATTACTAGACCCCTCTGAATTCATAGGCAATTAAAGCAGTAACCAGAATGTATGTAACTACAGGTTTCAGATTATACACCAAACTATCTCAAAGGTAACAAAAGCTCTGTGCCTATGCCTAGCCTAGAACAAACAGCATCAAAAGCTGGTGACTGAAATAGAAGAAGCCTCAGGGTTTTAGTAGATTGTGTTGGTATTCAACTTAAAGAGGTAGTCCTGGACTATATGTAGATCAGTGAAGGACATGCTTCGCAAGCCTGAGCCTCTAAATTAAATCCCCAATCCAATAAAAAAAAGGGGGGAAACACTGAGCTATTTCAGAAAAATACAAATATTAATTAATTGGTAGTGTGAAACTGGAAACCAGCTTTATTTAAGTACTTTCACCGTTAGCACTACTAGTAAAGTAAGACAATGTGTCATGCTCTAGAAAAGAACCACTAAGTGAAGCCTTTCTCAACTGCTGTTACTGTAAAGTATAAAACAGCAAAGTCCCCAAAGGCATTAGAAATATACCTACCTGCAGCATATCATCAACCATGGTTAGTATGTACTGCACTGTCTGCTCTTTCGAGATGTGTGTCATCAGATTTATAAATGTTTTAGCACACTGCAAAACATGAAATTAATGTTATTATTCTCTTTTTTTTTTTTTTTTTTTTTTTTTTAATTTTGAAACAGGGTCCCACTATGTAGCCCTGGCTATCCTGGTCTTTACTATGTAGAACAGGCTAGCCACAAGCTCACAGAGATTCCCCTGCCCCTGCCTCCCAAGTACTGGGACCAAAGGCATGCAATACACCAGCAAATTATTTTTATTTTCTCACAATTTTAGTGAAACTTCCATAAAATATTATTTTTCTTTCACAGAACAAGATAGAAATACTATTAGATAACAAATTGTAGAAAATGTACTTTTTTCAAACATCATTATGATGAGACCTAAGGACTTTACCATGACTTGCGTCAGGTTTTTGACATTTCCTAGTGATAAACTTTAAAATAGTTACTGTTTTTAAGTCCACACACCTAGTCATTAGCACTCTTACTCAGGACAACATAACATCTTATAGACAATTAAAAACTAAAAATGATTCTACAGTATTATTTATTCACCATCTGTGAGGCTAACTTGGAAGGAGAACACTCAGGAGAGCTGGAGACTGCAATCAGAAAGCCTTGCTCTGTCTACACTCTACCACATATCAACCACATGAATCACTCTAGAACGCAATATAAATTGGAATCAAAATCATGGTATCTATCGATTTTCCCAAGACCATGGTAACAGTCTGACCTGTACATGGACTCTCACCCAAGCAGAGCTCTGCAGTAGAAAATGTTATGGACAGTAAAAGAACATCTTATTTGAGGACCAGGTTCTAAATTCAGCATGTCAGTCAATAAGGCACAATTAAAATTGTTCCATATAAGTCTTTTAAATCACCCCCCAAAATACAGCTTTGCATAATAAACACAATTTAGTAACAGGTTTGCAGTCACAGTTTGAAAATCTTTTTCCCACTCTAAGGGTGTATAGACTGACAAGATTCTATTCAGGAATCAGTAAATCTTCCACATAGGAAGCAATAAGGAAATGATCCCTTATCAAAGTCATACTTTCCAGAACTTTCCTGTGTCATATGCCTTCCATAGACAGTCAGTCCACTTACCATATTGAACAGAATTTTTAAATTATATAAGATTTCTACAATAACCTTTATAATATTGTGAAAGGTAAAAGTAAAAATACTTGTATCATGTACTCAAACATTAAACTGGAAATAATTCTATCTTTTAGCAAAAAATAAACCATACATATAATCCTTAATATAATTTTTTAACATACTGACATTTTGATTAAAAGCAGGTGCTGATTTCATGGCATAACCATAAAACACCCACCACAGCAGCTACTGTAATCCAAAAACCTAGTTTACCCCTTTAGTGAAGACTCTTTACTCATTCAAGCCATGTCCCCATGCTTACAGTGATACAGACATAGTGCTGGCAAGCACGACACATTCTTGCAGTCAATCAAGAGGGAATCTTTATACTGTCTATCAAAAGCCTTATAAATGTTTGAATTATGTAATCAACAATCATGTTAATAGAACTTATTATTAGGAAAGGATTAAGACTGTTCACGTCAAGATTCCTTGTAACGGGAAAAAACAAATTACAAGAGTATGTAAAGAATTGGTTTCAATCATCTTGTGATTCATCCACTTAGTAAATAGCTCCAGATTTTTGTTTATTTTACGACAGAGTCTCCCTATGTAGCTCCAGCTGTCCTAGAACTCACTATGTAGACCACGCTGGCCTCGTGGTCACAAAGATCCGCCTACCTCTGCCTCTTCAGTGCTGGCACTAAAGGTGTGTACCACTACACTCAGCTTAAAATTATTTTAAAAGCCATCATTTGCATTAGTAAAAGTGAAAGACCAAAGTGAAAACACTAAGTGATAGCACAGGCCTCATCTTGAACAGAAAAATATCAGGTTGAATAATGCTTATTTTCTTATAGTTGTTTAATAATATAAATTACAAAAGCATATTAACTAGATAAACACTTTTAAAGTATCATACAATGATACCCTATGAGCATATACAGGGGGAGGTAATCCCCCTCAGGAATAGTCATAGGGGAGGGGAATAATGGGAAAATGGGAGGGAGGGAAGAATGGGAGGATACAAGGGATGGGATAAACATTGAGATGTAACAAGAATAAATTAATTAAAAAAAAAGAAAACATAAACAAACAAACCAAAAAAATAAATAAATAAATAAAGTATCATATAAGAAAAGCTCTTAAAAATTTTAGAAAACAAAAAATAAAAAACCCATCTTTGCTATAAATATGGCAAATATCAATGTATTTATATAAAGACTATGAGGGGACCACAAGTGCAACTCGAAGGTAGAGCAAGAGCTTGGCGTACGGGATGCAGTATGCCTCTTTAAAAATCTCTTTAAATGTATATACATGCAGTATATACATAGTTATTAAAGGTTTTCTAGCATTTAATTTTTATGTCGCAGTTTGAGACTGGAGGTTGAATCTAGTCTTTATTGTGCATGCTGAGTAGGTACTCTACCACTTGAGCTACACCCCAGTCCTTTCCAGACTTTAATGATAGGAAATAAATGTTCATTATGGAATAAATGTAAGGATCACCTGGCTGCCTTCAGTCTGAAGCATCTCTTGCTTCTCCTCAGAACTTCTTTTCATTTCAAACCTTTGAATAAATTCACAATCTTCAGCAGAAATCATCTGCCCCCTAGAAAGTAAGAATGAATTATTCTGTTCAGTAAGTACTAACCAGCCACTGTGAATGACACAGAAATTCCTAATACTTTTCCTTCCTCCTTGGCATGTTCAAGAAAATTACAGGAGGCCACTGTTTCGTGCTAGGTTTTTGCACGTGGGCCCCCAGAACTAACTAGAGAGTTTAAACATAACTAGAAAAGACAGCAGACTCATTTCTTAAATCATATAGTTTCAATGGGCATGGTAAGAAGCATCTTGTGCTTAAATCCTAACCAAAAAGTCACACCTGACTAACCTGACCATAACCAATTCTGCTATTCTGGCTCTCCACTCCCACCTCAGGACAGAACCTAGAAACGAGGAATAAACTCTCTAGCCATTTCTTCTTACCTTGCCTTTCTACTGAACTAGCCTAATCTAGTCAGCCCATCAGAAAACACTCCATTTTATAGAATAGTGTTGCCTGATTGTAGAAACACAAAACAAACTAATTAACATCTGGTTTTAAGTTGTTGAAGTTTGTCTTTTGACAGTTATAAAGGACAAGTGCTGACTAAAACTTTGCCATCATTCAAAAGTTTAGCTCTACCACTTAGTTGCTGAGTGACCTCTGTGTAGTCTGGATTAATTTACCTAAGCAAAATAGGAATAATAACCACATGACCTTCAAAGGGCTTGTATAGAAGACAGAACTACATAATCAAGATATAGTTAATACAGCACCGGGCCTATTGTAGAATTCAATAAAATGTCATCCCTTATTTTTATTCAAAATCTCACTCTTAAATCCTCCCTATCTCAAGCCCAACATATTTGCTTGGTCTTCAAATTCATTACACCCAAAGTCACTTCACAGTGAACTGTTACAGTCATTTCTTGACAACATTTTTTTCCCTTCTGGTTGAGAATATGGTCTTCCTCCCTCTCTTTCAAAAGCACCGTGGTATACACCTTAAATCCAAGCACTGGGAGGCAGACACAGAGCCAGCCTGTTCTATATAATGAGTGTGCAGAACAGTCAGGGCTGCATAGTAAGACCCTGTCTTGGGAAAAGTAAGGAGGAGGAAGAAGGGGAGGAAGAGGGGGAAGAGGAATTAGAGGGGATAAGGGAGGAGGAGGGGGGAAAGGAGGAGGAAGAGAGGGAGGAGGAGGAAAGAGAAGAGGAGGAAGAGTAAAAAAGAACAGAAAAATAATAGCTCCATTCTGATTTCTGTCCTCTCCAAAGTCATCCTATATCCTGTTTTCCTCCCAGTGGAGTTCTTTCACCACTGACTTTTTGTTCTTCAGTTTGTAGCCAAGGGTTAACCCTTAAAAACTTAACTTTTCACCAGGCAGGCGGTGGTGGCGCACGCCTTTAATCCCAGCACTCGGGAGGCAGAGGCAGGCGGATCACTGTGAGTTCAAGGCCAGCCTGGTCTACAAAGCTAGTCCAGGACAGCCAAGGCTATGCAGAGAAACCCTGTCTTGAAAAATAAAAAAAATAATAAAAAATAAAAAACCTTAACTTTTCTTCCTGAACTCTTTTCTAGAGATTCAAGTCAAGAGAATCAAATCCTCTTCTCTCCACCAAATCATCTCTAGCCATCTCTTATTCCCAGGTAGAAACAATTTCAGCATCACTCCCATGAACCTATCATCTTCAAATCCAAACTGGTTTAACCTTGCAGCTGTTCTATTCATCAAGGACTCAAGTATGTCACAATAACCACCACCACCCCAAATCCTAAGGTCTAAATCCAGGCCCTCCTTGATAAGACATGACAGCAGAACAACCCTGCAAGTGTTGTTCAGGACACATATTTCCCCTAAATCAAACTGAACACAATAAGCTACTTGAAGCCCTCAATCACTACACATTCAAGGGCTCCCTGCACTGCAGTTCCCATCCATGAAGACTACTATGAGAGTCTTCATGTGCTCCGTGAAGACTCCCGCAATGCTCTTACACCTATATTTATTCCTTCCTTGTTATATACCTCCTTTTGATTTATATCTGTGTGTGTGTACATGTGTGTGTTACATTTCTTCACTTAATACTTATCACAGTTTATTATTTAATTTCTAAAGGTCTGTTTCTTCATTAGAAGTTCAAGAACAAAGTTATTATGATTCTTGTATCCTCAACATATACTTTTGCTGGATTCCTGTTTGACTAGCACAAACCTATCCCTACTTTTTTTTTTTTTATTCCTAATTAAGTAAAAGCTTAATCAAATACAAACACAGATACATTTTTCAGTATTATATTTACATAGCATGTTAATTCATGAGGGCAAAAGCATTTTTGCCTTGGGCACAAGAATACTCTCCCATGGGTTTTTATATCATCAGAAGTTGTCTTGGTACAAGATCCACTGATTATGTATGTCATGTCCAGCCTGTAATTGTTCTTTCAGGACAGACATTTCATACCCACCAGTGTCCCCATATCAGAAGGCTCAAAAACAAAACAAACATTTGGTTATATTTTCACATAAGCATGCAGAGCAGAGGGGCTTGTAAATGGAATCTCTAATACAGACAACAAAATAAGCGTCAAAACTGGGGGAAGATAAATAAGATGTAATGTAGCACCAAGGCCTTGAGACTGGAAAAGTACACAACTGAAAAATCTCCATGAAACTGAAAACACTCCAGAAGCAAGAGAGAGAGAGAGGCCTGCTGCTCTGCCAGTGCTTTGTGATCAACACTCCTCTGTTTGCATTACAAATAGAGTCAGGCTCTACAAACATGCAACTCCTTGTCCTCCAATCTACAAGCTGTCTGGACTAAAGAACTCAGGAGCTCAGAGGACTTAAATAAGTACACATTGAACAGTGGGGAATCATGACATCAGTAAGTCTTTCTTCTACCAGGCCTGTAGCAACTGGGCCCCTAATAACCCAGGTCCTTAAAATAGGAATCTAGAAGTGGTACACACCTTTAATCCCAGCACTCGGGAAGCACAGGCAGGTGAATTTCTGTGAATTTGAAGCCAACCTGGTCTACAGATTGAGTTCAAGGACAGCCAAGGCTACACAGAGAAACCCTGTCTCGAAAAACCAAAAAAGAAAAAAGAGAAATCTGGAAGTCATCCTAGACATCTTTCACATCTCAAATCGGTCCAGTTCCGACCATTCTTACAACCTTAACACTACAATGTCTCCCTAGAGCTAAGGTAGTTCCCCACAAACCTACTCTTCTACTGAATGCAGCAATCCATCAAGTAGGGAGCTGGGTCATCTGCTGCATGCTAAGGGCCTTCAGAAGACAGGGCATTTGGGTTCTTGTAGTGTACAGCGCATCCCACACTCACATTCACTGTACAAGCCCTCGACAGCTGAGGTCCTCACACTCCAAGAGTAAATATTAAACTCTGTCCCTTGCACTCCCATGAGGATAGTGAAAAAGGCAACTCTGGAACACACACCGCCCCCCCCGCAACTGACTATCACTTTCATGGTTTGTACATGTTGACTTTCTTTGACATCAAATATATTGTGGGTTTCATAACTTACGCGTCATCTTGAAAAGCCCCCAAGTGGCAGGAACAGGCCCAACTCCTCCCAGGGACATCTAGGGACCCAGAATGTCACAAGCAGCCCCTGCCTGGCTGTGAGCTTCAGCACTCACCACTGCTTGCCTCCAAACCATAAATAACTTGCAGCACAATTGGTGCCTCTTTCATAGTAACTGCTGTATTTGGACATCCTTGACAAGGATGATAGCTTCTGATGGTAGAATTAGTTCTCCGATTTGGTACATCCATATGCCAATTCTACCATCACAGCTAACAATGAAGTAAAAAGTCTATTTTGGTCCTATGAGTTCTTTTTGAGATGCTACTCTATATAACCTTTATACAGGGGAAAGAAAAAAAAAAGCAACAGATTTCTCAATTGATTTTTCAATGTGTATCTCCAAATCTGATTGTCAGTAACTCAGTTATAAACACACCAAAATAAACCCTCATAAAATAAAATGATGAAGTACTATCAAGAATAAACGAGGGATGATGAAACAGCTCACCTACCACTCAAGTTATCCTCTGACCTGAAAAGGCATGGCATTCGGCATACACATGATGTTTCACAACCCTAACTCCACCTTCAGGGTATCTGAGACCCTCTTCTAAGCCCTGAGGGCACCAGCATAATGTAGTATACACACACACACACACACACACACCCGTCATACACACATTATAAGATAAAATAACCACTGTGAAGTGCTCTGCTTCCCCAAGCTGTTCCTACCATACCAGGCAGACTTCCTAAGATAACTAGCTACGGAGAGGAGGAAATGTTTCTTCCATATTTATTAGTATGTTTCCAGTATTTCTCTCATAGAAGCATGACCATGAAAAAGCCTGATGCAAAAGCATATGACATCCATGAGTCACAACAAACCAGCACGTACTGAAGATAGGACTGCCAGTTCACTTTGTTGGCACGAACTTCGGCAGCCTTCGCTGCAATGATGTTGGTTGGGACAGCAGCATCCACCGCACCTCGAATGTCCATTTTGGTCATCTAAATTTTATGACCTTGAACGTTTCTCCACGGGTCTTCAATTTAAGGTCAAGATAAAAACAGAATAGCAGGCATTATATTTTTGAACTACTAATATTAATACTACATTGATTTCATCTAACTTAAATATTAAATACCCTATGACTGAAAGACGTTTACATGTTTCAAATCTTGCCCACCACCCCATAAAAGGGCTTTCTATTGGCTTGTTCTTTTCCAGGAAAAGAGCTTCCAGTTATTAGCCTTAATATATACTGAGACTTTTAAAATGGCTGTTTAAAAGATTGACAGTCAAGTTAAAACCTATACAGAATATTATATAGGAGTCTTTGGACACCATTGGTGTGAAAGTGCAATCATACTCAATGCTAGGAATATGAAGAAAAAAAAAGCAAAACAGTACTTTAAATCTACTCAATTCCATTCCAATTTCTTCTACAGAAAATAAGATAAAATACAGGAAAAGAACCAATTATGGCATTTTATTTGTTTATGATATTTATGGTCTCTGCTTCAATCTGCAGACATGTTTATTCCTTTCTTTGAAATTACTGGTTTAAAATAGAATATAACAAGTGGCAAGAGAGATTTTCAAAAACCAGTTCCTTCTTATCCAAAAAAATTAACAACATATTTTCAAAACCAAAACTGAGAGAAATTTCTGGAACAACTTAGGTACAGCCAATAATGGGAGTCTATTCTGACAAGAAAACTATACAATGACGAGCTAAAAATGCTCAGTCCTCAACTTACAGCTAAAAGTTAACAACTCATTTTACGACGATACAAAAAGCTCACTCTCCATTCTCAAAATGAATGTTCTTGCCCACGACCACAAGGAAGTAAAAATCATACCCAAATTCTATTCCGCGTTCCCAATGTGCTTAGTCAGTGTGGAGCTTAATTTCTCTATGTGGGGACTTGCTTGCCTAAACAAGCAAGGTCGGCGGCGGCGGCGCAGACCGGCGGTCCCAGGCAGAGCCGGCTCCATCCGGGAAAGGCTGGCACCTGGGGCACAGCGCGGCCTTCCGGGGAGGCCCCGGCCCAAGCCTGCCCACCCCCGCGCGCTCTCCACTTCCTCCTGCCGGGAAGGCCGGGCGCTTCCGCAGACCCCAGCGAGGCAAGCCGGGGAACCAGCCCGCCCTCCGGAGCCGGGGGGGGAGGGCCCCCGGGCGGCCTCACCTGGATAGCCGCGGGGACGCCGGGGACGCACGGGCAGGCGCAGGGGACCGGTCGAGCTTCCAAAGGCCTCGGCGGCCACGGGAGACCCGGAGCAAAGCGAAGACGACTCCGCGGGAGACGTTAAAGAACCTCACCCAGAGGGAGCCGGAACAGTGGCGAAGTGACAGCAGCGTCTGGCACGTGAGCACAGGCACGTGACCGCAGCAGAGGGCGGAAGCCGAGGAAGCCCAAAACTGCTGGGAGCGCACGCTGAAGCTGCCCTGTTCAGACCACCTCCTCGGGCACTTGGCACGGGTAGAGCTCACGACCCTGCAGGCCACCAGTGCCAAAGAAACCAACACTCCTTACATCAGTCTTTGGAGAAGCTTCAGTTTGTGTGCTTTGGGTTTGTTTGAATTGAACATTTCAGTGAACCAGGCATTCATACTCAGATTTTAAGCATCGAACTAAGGCTGAGAAATGAGTCATAGACCCACAGTTCCAGGCTTAACCAGTAATATGTGTTTCAGGAAAACGTTATTCATTGTTTACCCATCTTCTTTTTCTGTCAGCTTATGGTGTTTTATTTCACGACCTATCTTTTTTATTATTATCATTAACTTACTTAATCACTTTAAAGCCTGATCCCCAACCCCCCTCCCCCCAGCCCTCCCCCAACCCTCCCAGTCCCACTCTCGAAGCCCCTCCCTCTGCTCCCACTTTCCCTTCTCCTCAGGAGAAGCCCTCCTCGGGTACCAACCCACCCTGGCACATCAAGTTGCAGCAGGATTAAGCTCACCCTCTCCCACTGGGTAGAAACATGACAGCCTAGCTTTGGGAAAGGCATCCAAAGGCAAGCAACAGAATCAGAGACAGTCCCTACTCCATTTGTTAGGGGACCCACAAAAAGAACAAGTTGCACATCTGCTACACGGGGGACGGCAGCGGGGGTGAGGGGACAGACACAGGAGATCACCTAGGTCCAGCCCGTGGGTTCTGTTTTCTGGTTCGGTGGTTCAGTCTCTGTGAGCCACCATGGGCCCAGGTTAGTTTACTCTGTAGCTCTTCTTGTGGTGTCCTTGACCCCTCAGGTTCCCTCAATGCTTCCTCCCACTTTCCCCCAAGACTCCCTGAGCTCTGCCTATTGTTGGACTGTGGGTCTCAGCATCTGTTTCCATCCGCTGTTAGATGAAGCCTCTCAGAAGACCATTGTGCTAGGCCCCTGTCTGCAAGCATAGCAGGGTATCACTGATAGTGACAGGGGCCGCCTCTTTGCCGTGGGGTGGATCTCAAGTTGGGCCAGTCATTGGTTCCCTCAATCTCTGTTCCATCTTTATCCCTGCCCTTCTTGTAGGCAGGACAAATTTTGGGACATCAAGCGATTTTCAGGCAAATGAATGGAAATATCGTCCTGAGTAAGGTAACCCAGACCCCGAAAGACACACATGGTATATACTCACTTACAAGTGGATATTAGCCATAAAGTACAGGTTAACCACCCGGGCGTGGTGGCGCACGCCTTTAATCCCAGCACTCAGGAGGCAGAGGCAGGCAGATCGCTGTGAGTTCGAGGCCAGCCTGGTCTACAAAGTGAGTCCAGGATGGCCAAGGCTACACAGAGAAACCCTGTCTCGAAAAACAAGTACAGGTTAACCATGCTACAATCCACAGACCCAAAGAACCTAAGTAGCAAGGAGGGCCCAAGGGAGGATGCTTGAATCTCACTCAGAAAAGGAACTAGCAGAGGGGGTGAAGGAGCCTTAAGTAGCCACCTCCTATAGCCAGGCAGGACTTCCAGTGGAGGGAGAGGGACACCAACCCACCCATAAAACCTTTTACCCAAAATTTGTCTCACAACCT